>NC_138106.1:25880000-26237500 GCF_964146895.1 Miniopterus schreibersii | reverse complement strand
CAAGTTTGCTCCTAGGGAAAAGGGAGCAGAAACACAAGACTGTCCTCTCTCTCTGAGAACTTTCCTATAGACTCAATTAAATATTTTTTCAGTATTCCTTATTCTTTCATTTTTGCAGAGTCTATAATTGGCTTCCTTCTCTTTTACCCCAAATCAATAGTTTCTGGGGGTCCAAACACACTGCTTTCCTCACTGAACATGTAGGACAACAGAAAAGTAGTAACTGCTCAGTGTTTTCAGGATTGTGTTGGTGAATTTCCACTTTAAAACATTTAGAGAGAATGGTCTCTCTTTTCTCTTTTTTTCAATGGCTAAGAACTTCCTATATCTGTTCTTGTGTTTTTGGCCAGCCTGTGGACTAAAATAAGGACCAGATAGATCAGTAAATTGCAGATAAGGTGGTCATTCTGATCAACAGGAAAATTTTATTTTATTTATTTATTTATTTTTATTATTATTATTTTTAATAGAGAGAGAGAGTGTGAGAGAGAATTTGTTGTTCCATCCATCTATATATTCATTGGTTGATTCTTGTACGTGCCCTGCCCTGGGACTGAACCAGCAACCTTGGCATATCTGGTCGATGCTCTAACCAACTGAGCTACCCAGCCAGGGCCTCACCAGGGAAATTTTAAAAATACAAATTCTTTTCTTTTTAATTTTATTTTTCAATTACAGTTTGCATTCAATATTATTTTTAGTTTCAGATATACAGCATAGTGGTTAGATAATCGTATACTTTCCGAAGTGGTACCTCCAATATTTCCAGTATCCGCCTGGCACCTTTCATAGTTATTACAATATTATTGACTCTATCCCTATGCTGTACTTTACATCCCTGCGACTATTATGTGCCTACCAATTTGTATTTCTTAATCCTTTCACCTTTTTCACCAATTCCCTAATATCCCTCCCCTCTGGCAACCATCAGTCTGTTCTCTGCATCTTTGAATCTGTTTCTGTTTTGTTTGTTCATTTATTTTGTTCTTTAGATTCCACATATAAGTGAAATCATATGGTATTTGTCTTTCAGTCTGACTTATTTCACTTAGCACAATACTCTCTAGGTCCATCCATATTGTCGCAAATGATTAGACAAAAGTGTAAATTCTTAAATTTACTTCCAGACAGTCTTATTAATAAAGCTTAGGGTAGAAACCAGGATCATGTGTTTCTTAAGAAGCTTCCAAGATTATTCTGATTCTTGTGTAGTTTTGGAACTACTGTTGTGGGCCTTATTTTGGAAGCCAGTAAACTGTTGGATCTTAAATTCTTCCTTATGTTTCATCACTAATTTTAAAATCTTTTGACAGTTGCCATGGTATCTGGGTGGTCTCTCTCTATATTGATAGCTACAGACAGTCACAAAGTAGAGGCCAAGTAAATATTTTGATTGATATACTAGAAAATGTGACATTTTTCTTACGATCATAAGAGTCATCATCGTTGACCTTGCTTATGAAATTTTTGTTGGTTAAAAAAAGGAATAAGAGTCCATATAAATCAAGCAATTTAATAAAATAAACATTAAGGCTTATATTATTATTTTCTCACACAATGTTATGAACACCATTGAGTGATATTATCTCTTGAATGGGGAGGGAAAAACCATCGCAACCTTTCCGGCGGCAGTCACGGCAGGATTTCGTTGTAGTCACTTCTTTTCTTCCAGACAACAGAAAGTCTAGCCCATGTCTGCACAGCTGACAGTGTCAAAACCAATGTCCCTGACACATGACAGCAAAATGTGCTTGCCACAACCAGGGGGCATAAATAAAAGTAGACCACGAAAGTAAGAGGGCGTGAATTAAGGAGTCAGGAAAACCATTAAGCAGAGTAAATGGTATAAACGGAAAAAGGAAAGGAAACAGAAGAAAAGAATAAAAGAGACACTGGAGTGTTTTGTTCACTTAAATGATTATAAAAACGTGATTTCAGGTATTTTGATGAGGAGCTTGGAGCATAGGAAAAGCAGAAATTAGAGGCACCTAAAAAGGAGAGCGGGTACCCTGTAGCACTTGGGCGCTTTACTGCAGAGCGACTGCAGCTTAGAAATCTCAGGAAGAATGATTACTGCTCAGCTGGGATGGTGCTTTCCTCCTTGTTGGATTCCTGGGTGTCGAGCCCAAAGAACTCGTGACTCCTCTAGGCGTTTGACTTGGTTTTATCAGTGCTCTCCATCCCCCCATTAAACAGAACATCTGCTTCCATTTAAATATATTTAGTGAGAGCCCGCTAGGCGAGGGCTAGGTGTAAGTTGGAAGGAACTGGAGCTGAGGATTTAAAGCAGGAACCTGTTCTATTTCTGAGGCAAACTTCGAGAGAAAAGCTGAAGCAAAACATGTGAAAGGGGTTAAAAAAATATTAGGCATTTAAAAGCTTGCCTTATTGTAATAATAATAAAAAAGACCTGGGCTCGTCTTCAGCTATTTTAACATATGTCAATAAATCTTTAGAATGGGCATTTTTTTCTCCGGTAGTAAGTTCCCCGATGAACAGCTAAATGCGATATTTAGGTGCATGTTATTCCGGGTGCTAGACACACCGGCGGCCTCATAACTTGCACTGTTGTAATAGGACCTTTAGGATGCTCAAGGTTTTTCTTCCTTTGTCATTACTAGGCTTACACATCCAATGCTTAGAATTTCTCTCCTCTGGCCAGGAATAGGACACATACCATGTGGACAGAGGGGGCCAGTGTAATAAATAACACTTTCTTCCCTCCTGCCTCTCCCCTCCTGCTCCTCGCCTCATCCTGCATCCCTCCCTTCATGGTAGAGACGGGCAGTCGCGGTTGTGTTGCTTTGCCAGCAGTGAGCTTCAACAGGAAGGGTAGGGTTATTCAAGGAATAAATTCATAGCAGGTCACGAGGACCTCCGATGATCTGATTGTGGTTTCCCCATCATTAGAGAGCCCCCCTTTTTTTCCTTTCTCCCATAAAACTCATCCAAATCTTTGGACTTCTTCCTAATGTTAAAGTAAGAGCTTCCTAGACCTCAGAGTTTAAATGTGGTCTCATAGGATTTCAGGATTTAAAAAAAATTTTCCCCCTGGTCGTTTCTTATGACCGTGAGTGGAGGAATCTGGAATGCATTGTTTGTGACTTACTGTCTTACCAAAACCCCATCTTCCAGTGACAAGAGCTCTGCGACAAGCTCCAATTGCTCCAACTCTGACCTTCTGTAACATGAAATGATTTGACAAGTGATGTAACCACATAAACTTTTACATTGTTGGCACATGTGCTTGGCTCATGATACCTTTTTTAATTTAAAGGGAAACTTCTCTTTCCCTAGTGCTTTTGGGTGCCTTTTGAAGAAGATGACTAAGCAATTTATGTAAAGTTTGATCCCCCCGAGCTCATCATATCGATTTCTTGGGAAGGCTAGCTGCTGGGGCTTAACCCGTGATCACTGCAGCTCCTTGGTGGGGGCTAAATGAGTGCCATGGGTATTTTCTGTTTTGTTTGATTTGATTGGGTACCATTGCCCATGGAAATCTCTGAAGCCAATTAGTGGAAAAAGTAAATTCTATGAATCTCTTTAAAGCTGTGTAAGAAAAGAAGTCAAAACATAGTGGGGAAAGTCTACGTGTGAAAATTACCCACTTTGTAGATTTCATATTTCTCAAACTCAAAATTAATGGCTTTTGGAAAAAAAAGTGTGTATCTCTGTGGTCACAGAGTTTATGAATTCAAGGGGGCGTTGCTGGAGAGGAGAAATGGAGGCTGGCATCTGTGCAGGCGAAGAAAAAGACCTAGTTAGGCATTTTTCATACTTTCACATGATTGGTTTTTCAGAAAAAAGTATTGCAGAGAACTTTTCTAAAAGCAGCTCCATTTAGCTGATGCTCAAATAGGTCTGATGAAGTAGGGGTTTTGATTTTAAATCACTCGTAGCTGATTTTGCTGAGATTTGGCAATTCTATTTTTGGCTGATAAAACCACATCTCAGAGTGATGACACTAAGCTATCATAGATAAAGACTCTCTGCTGCTCTTCTACTGACAGCTCACCCACCTGGCCATCTGGACTTGTTACTACTTCACATCCTGCTTGTTCTGCTGGGAACACTCTTACCACCTTTACCTGGGGAGATTTGTTCAGTTGTTAAGAATCAGCTCAGTCACCATCACCTCCAGGAAGTCATTCCTGAGGCTCCAGATTGAGTTCAGTGTCTTCCCTTTATGAGCCAATGCACTCTATGGCTCTTCTTGTTACAGAATTTGGCTACAATCCTAATGACTATTCTTATGTCCATCTCCACTGTTAGCATATAAATTCCTCTAGGCAGACCTTGTTTTGCCCAGAACTTCACATTCTAACATCTATTACAGTGCCCAAAATATTTTTTTGAACTCAACCAAGACAGTAATTAAGAGGGGATTGATGAAGGTCTGGAATCAGATTCCTAGGTGGCCGGTGCTTACTAGGCTTGGAGGTAGACGAGGGAGACTGTGGGACTATACCCAGGCTAGCAGTTGCCTCTTTTTGCATGAAGGAAGATCAGAGGAGTCATCATTTGACAAATTCCTTTCAAGAAATTGCTTCCATATGTTGGAAATTGATACAACTACTACCGTTATGTATTAACAATAGTGCCTAGAACATTTGCTTACATATGAAGTGTTTTCCACGTATTTGCTATATCATTTGATCCCAACCACAACATTGAGAAACTAGGATTCCTTTTCATTCCATTTTCCAGGTGAGATAACTGATCCTGTATACCATGAGCTAGGCCCAGGAGCATAAGAAACTGAATGCGACAGGTATCGTTTTGGACTACACAGAGCTTTAGATTCTGATGAGAAAGACAGGTTTCACTGTTTAATTACAGTCTTGTGTAGTGCTGTGAAGAAAGTACGCAGTTGTGTGTGTGCACAGGAGAGAGAATGTGGGACCACTGGAACAGGCTCAGTGTAAAGCGAGCGAAGAGGCCTCGAGCAAGTGAGGCCTATGTTGAGATGAAGGGATCAGGAGGAGTTACTTGGTGAAGAGGAAAATGGAACTAATTGGAAAAAAATGTGGAAAGGAGACTTGTGTGTTTGAGCAGCTAAATGGAGAAGTGCAGGAAGCCCTGAGACAGTGAGGGGAGATAGCAAGTGCTTGGGGAAGTCCACTGCTTCAGACGGTCATTAGCGGTAGGTAGATGCAAAAATAAGTGCAGGGGTTTTGGTGGTTAGACGCACATGAAGGCTCTTGGGTTTGTCCCTTCCTACAATTTCATGCAATAGCTCTGAGGGAAAAATAACTTGAAATAAGAAGAAGTGGCTTGGCCAGAAAAAGCAACCTGAGTCTGAGGTGATATAAAACATAAATATGATCAGATCTCAGATGCCTTAACACATTTAAAAATTTTTATTTGCATCCTTACTGAAATTAAAAATCTGAATTTTCTTCCCCATTGAGTTTCTTTGTGGGGTGTTCACTCCAGGTTCTCCCAGGTCTAGTTGTAGTGGACAGAAAACTGTGAATGTTCCCAGCCTCATTTTAACTAAATTAACTAGACTTACAACCTCAGTGTCAGCGAACAATGAAAGCTTACCACTGAACATATGAAACAAAAATGAAATTAGCCAGCAGTAGGAAACTACAAACAGCTGAGGCATTCAATTGTTAGCCATTTGAAGGATTAACTTCTAAATCATGTAGAGCTCCCTTGGTAGTTTAACTAGTTGGGCACTCAGGGGTATATAAAAACACACTTTAAAGTAGAAATGTATTTCTTCACCTATAAAATAGAGATTTACTGGCAGGTTGTGATATTATTAATACTGGATTTCCTTGCCTTGGACCATGAACTTAATTATATTTTCTTTTGCTTTCTTCAATTGTAGCCTTGCATTGGGTTTCAAAACAGATACTATAGAATGGACTATGTCCCAAGCCAAGTAGGACATCACTGTCTTGGATGGCTGCTGCAGAATTATCTAAAAATCCCTGCTCATTTCTCCAGGATCCTGCCCTCTGTGATTGTTTCGTGCACTCCAGATTTACACAGCTCATTGAATATTCAGCCAGGCTTAAAGATTTTATTTGATGGTTATTTCAATAATAATTATGGAGGCTGCCAAACTTCCCTTACTCTGTTTAAAAAACAAACCCCCAAAATAAACCTGCCATCATCACACAATAAAGTCACAACAGTAAGATGTTTTCCTGATATCTTAAAGCTCAGTTTGGTGTTTCTTGAAGGATCAGTAGAAATATTCAAAACTTATAACCAAAGACAGTTAATGGTCAATATTATCAATTATTTTTATACATTTCAAAAGCATTTGTTAACCCACTAGCTTTTCTTAAAAGAATGTTGTTAACTTGAATTTTAATATTTCATTAAAACAAGACCACTAGTTCACCTGTGTAAGTGTTTATTCAATTGGAGGCTAATTGAGTAATTAGGATTGATAAATTTTATATCTTTTTCTTTTTAAAATCAAAGTTAAAAGGCAGCTGGCAGAGACTTTTGTGAGCCTTTTAAATGTTTCCTATTATCTGAGTTTCCTTTCTATACATCTGTATCTATAATTTTCCCCATCTGCAAATCAATTTTAGGAAAGATCCACAAACTGGCATGTATTTTTTCTTCTTCTTTAGTTAAAGGGGCTGAAGTGAAAGGCAAAAAAAGAAGGCAAAAAAAAAGTAAAAAAAAAAAAAAAAAGGAATCACCAAGAAAACCCTAAACAAATAAAGTGCAAACACAGAGTGACAAGCACACTCAGACCCTGGATTGGTTATGGATGAGACGACAAGTATATGATGAAATTAATGACCCTCTGTCAACTTTTTAGATCTCACTTTTAAAGAGAATGGACCAAAAATCAATAGCCCCCAAACCACCAGTACTCCAGTGAACCAGTCTTTCATTTATCTTGCTGTTGGCACTCAGATAGAAATGCAGCCAAGCACAGCACAGAGCCTTCACTGGGAGTCATCATCACAGGCAACGTTTGAGCACCCTGGTTCAGGGTCAAAGGTGTGCACCAAGGCTTCTTTGGAAAAGACCTGCTTCTAAATACCAATATTGATATTCACTGAATTCGGCCAGAAGCCTGTTTGGCATATGCATATCAGGTGTTTGGGCTTTTGAAGGTTACCTGGCTAAGGATTCTATTCCACTTCTGTTTTAAGCCTTAATTCCTCAAATGTTATATCTCAAGTGTTCAGATGGCAGCAAACTACAACTTAGTATTAAAGTGAAGTGAACACAGATTTTTTTAAGATGCAAGTTTGTGCAGACATGTAGTTTAATACCATGACTGCATCCCAGTTGCGCAGGAATGTAGGTTTTGAAGACCTGTTCCTAGAGAGGATCAAGTAAAGTGTACAGGTTACATTCAGAATATTATCAGCTCAAATCCAGAAGGTCAAGACAGATTCTGTAATTAAGCAAAATAATAAAACATTGAAAATGCCAGACGTGTTGTAATTGAGCTTGTAATTTTTATGGGTATTCTTAGAAGTCATCACTTACCTTCAAGACTGAATTTTCTAGAAATAAAATTGGTTCGTACATCACGAGGATTTTCCTACGGTGAGAAAGCCCTATTAAAATGTGAAAGATAAATTAATCTGAACCAAGTGTTCAATAGCACTGTTAACAGCTGAGGCCAAAGTGAAATGAAATGATGTCATTATGTTAAAATGGATGTCAACACACATAGAAAAAAATCAGTGTAAAACGAGAAAGATCACATTTTGATGATAATCTAAGACAAGCAAAGTGCTGGCCATTTATCTGGCATTGTCCAAATGGAATCTAATCAATGATTGTCTTTAAGCTTTTTATTTTATTTATATAACAAACACTTTAGAGAGCTTACTTTTTGCACTCACTATTCTGAATGCTTTGCATGTAATTATTTATTTAATCTTCATCACAATAACGGGAAATACGTATTATTATTATTCTAGTTTTACAGATATGGAAACTAAGGCACAGAGAGGTTAAGTAACCTGCCCAAGGGCACACAGCTAACTAGCGGCAGAGCTGGGATTAAAACCCAGGCAGTCTGGCCCCAGAATTCAAACTCTTAATTTTGAAAAAAGACTGACACAGAAAAAGGAAAGAACTTAAACACCAGAGGGAATTTAAGTGCAGTATAAAATAGATGAGAAGAACTCAAACCAGGAAATTTGTTAGTAATGTGTTTATTTTTCTTCTTCTAATTCTAATATGATTAATTACGTTGTTATAAAATTTTTTCACAGGGAAAATTCTTCCACATAAAAAAGTGAATTAAAAAACAAGTTTTCAAAAATTGTAATATTAAATATATTTAACATTGATATCTGCAGCCTGACTCATTGACAGGAAGGTAGAAATCTGTGAGCACTTCCTAAAAGTTTTACTATTTAATATTTTATTTAATTTCTTCCAAAAGAAAGAAATCTTGAATAGTTTATTCTCCACATAGGCAAAGATTTGATGGTTATGACTGTGAACAGTGGTAGAGCTCCTCTTTTTCTCACTACCTGCTATATACTATATACTATGAGAAGGAAATTACTGTTTGTAATAAATTGATATCAAGTAAAGGTACCATTTAAGGAGATACATATGGCCATAAAGCCCAATAGATTTAAATGAATAATTCAGTAATTCCTCATTTTCCTGGACAAATTTCCCCACTCTTTCTCACCTAATATCCTTCTAATTTGCTGCTTTAATTTAGAGAGAGTTAGCAAGAACAGAGAGAACTAAGGTAAATAAATAATACAGTAATAAGAACAAGGGTATATAAAGTAATAAGCAATGAATGAGGGCCTACAGTCCTTTTGGATATGTGGAGTATATGAAATCTACTAGTCCGACATCTTTATGGACAATCAGAATGAAACCTGGATAGTGGATTGAGATTTTTCTTTTGTTTCAAATCCAACAAAGAGCATTGATGTTATGGAGTGCTTTATATTTGAGCACACATGCCAAATGCAGTATAATTTTACACTCCGAATTTAACAGAAAACTGCTTTGAAATGTCTTCAAAACAAAATTTTTTAGTGTCTCAATTATTTGTCTTGGAAATGTTAGGAAAACCCCAAATGTAAACCTCTAACAGGTACATATGCAAGAATACTCGTATAAACATGACCTCATCTGATAATTGGAGTAACATCATAATTTTGGATGTGCCAGCTCTGACTCCCATCGGGCCCTTGCTCTTAGGGCGGCCCTCGCTGGTCCAGGGCAGGTGGGTCTTCTCTTAGCCCTTCCCGCTCTGTGGGTGTCTCTCAGCAAGTCTCATGGAAACTTCCCATATTGAGTCGGGCCCTTCTTTGGTCAAGAGTATACAGAAACTATAATCACAAGTGAATGAAGAAAACATTCTCACATTACATATTTTAAGTCTCCCAATAAAAATATACTTAATAAAAATATAATTGGCATGTATACTTGGTGTCTGACATTATGACAGTGAAGATACAAATGTTCATTTAAGAGGAAATGAAGGCCAGCTTATTACAGTCTCCCAACTACCTCCAACTCCAGTGATAACTGAATTAGAATATTTGTATGTATAACTTGATGTGTTGAAATATTTAAAGTTCCCCTATTAAAGCAGAGCAAGTTAAAGGAAATTTTCTGACATGGCCAAATCATCTAAATAAAAAGTTTAAGTGTATCAGGGGATGATGCTAGAGTCTGAATGAGAATCATTGTCTTCTTTTTGTTTTGTTTCCATTCCTATGTTGATGGAGGCTCAACTATCTGGAGGCAGAATCTAACTCCTTGCACATTTTACCCTGTAAGCAGGGGTGACATTCACCTGCTGAAATATCTCTTAACACTTTTAGCAAAACCAGATGCCAAGCTCCATTTTGTACACTTTTTCAGTTGCAATAACTAATGTAACCATTACCCATTAATCTTTAAAACAAACCATCTGAACAACAAACTTAAGTATGCTGAGGAAACAGATGGAGTTTTTATGTTTTCACATGAGCATCAAGCTGATATCTGTGCAAGATAAACGATGCTGCACTCGAATATGTGCTTAATCCTTCCAGTTCCCAATGGGGTGGCTTCTTTTTTAATACCCTGTGTCTGGGAAGGGGAGAGTCCATGTTCTTATACTTAAATTGAACTGTAAAATTACATCTCTGTGTTATTTTGTATACTCAAAGACCTATAAATGTGTGCTCACACTGTCCATAAAATATTTGAACGTAGCATTTTTCTAAGTGCTCCATTGGCTTAAATGATAAAAATGAACTTCTTATACCCACCATCTTATTGAATTAGGCTTTGAAAACTAGTTCTTCTGATTTGTTAAAAAAAAAAAGCCAGTGTATATGTTTTACGTATGAGCATGTTTTGTTTTGCTGCAATTTTATAAAAAATAATGTAGGCACTAAAAAAAAATTGGTATTAAGACACTTTCAAAGTAAGTTTTCTGTTAAATTCTAGAATGTAAAACTATATTTGCATTTGGCATTTGCACTTACAAATAAAGAATATTTTTACAATAGCCTTTATAGCAGCAAGATTACTTGTTGAATTTGAAAGAAAAAGTTTTTCAAACCACCATCCAAGACTACTCTCTATTGTTCATAAGGACATGTTTCTGGTGTACTATGGGCAAATAAAATGAACATAACATAACAATTTCAAGTCTTCATTTTTTCTTCATTAAACTCAATAGAAAAATTAACTGATTTGAGTATCAACATATTAATTCAAGAAACACTTACGGAGCATCTCCTTTGTACCAGGCACTGTAGTAGATGTTAAAGATACAATGATGTAAAATGGAACCCCCCCCACTCCCTGCTCTCAAGGACCCCCTAGTCTAGAAGAACACTGCTGTGCTCTTTCCTCCCCCTCCTGCTGGCGGAGATGGGATGATCTCTAAGTGAAAACATCTGGCTGTCTGACATTAAGCCCATCATTCAGTACGTGTGCAATTTTCTCATCAGCAGCTTTGCATTTTGGTGTAAGAATAAACTGTATATAATGCTTGAAACCTGGCATGTTAAGCTGCTACCTGTTGATTGAAAGTCTGTCCGACTGAATAGGCTCTCACTGGTGCTCATGACCACCTCCACTGCCTGGGGATTTAGTTGTTGGCAGAAAGTGTCTCTCACTGGGTCTTTGGGTTCATGGCAAAACCTACTCAGAGGCATCTAAGATTTGCTCTTTGCTTTTGAAATGCCACCAGAGCTTGGTGATTGAGAGCCAAACTACATGCTCTCACAGTGAATTTGGAGAGGGGAAAACAAAGCTTTATAACAAAGATAAAGTAAGAAGGTAGCTCTGCTACAAAAATAGCAGGCCACCATTTTTGTGAACACATATGAAACCTGCTCACCAGGCTTCCCGCTGTCCCACTGGTCTGTAATGTCTGTGGAATTAGCTGAAGCCTTTGATTTCCCATAGGATGCCTTAAATCTTGTCTTCCTTTAGGAAAGTCAAAGAGCTTCCCTATCAACCATATGTTCTTAGCTACTGTTAAATTTGTACCTACAGGTAGCTGTGATTAATTTATACAGTCACTTCCAAAAGTCTATTTCTTCAAAAACGGAGAGCAGTATTTTGTTGTTCTGCTGTTGTCTTTTTAGACCTGTGTGAACTTATCCAGAATTGCTGGGAAAAGCTCTGCCGTGGAACCTGGAAGCCTGGGTCTTTTGCTGCTATATTTACTGGCTAAATGACCTTGGCTAAATCCCTGAAAACCTAAAACTCAGTTATCTTATACAAATTCTCAAGAAGCAGAGTCACAAATTTCTTTGCAGCCCTAAAAGTCTAGGATTCTCTAAAACTTAGCTATGGACATGAGCTTCCTCTGGGCAACAATATTAAGCATTTCTTCCCACCCTTTTCATGTAAAAATGTCTTCTAAAAACACCCATTTTTACATTCATCCACACCACTGTTTCTGTCCCAAGTAATATGTCCGATGAGACCACAGATTAAATCATTTTAAAGTCACTCATTTTATAGTCTTTCAATTCGTATCCTTGGAGGAAAAAATAAGGAAATAAAGGAGGTGAGGGGGGAACAAGGGGAAGATTTAAGCCCAGCAGAACTGAGCAGTTCTGTTGTGCCCAGCGTCAGTACACCGTGTCCTTGGGAGAAGGCCCTCTTGGTACAGCTGCTTGCCCGTTTCAGAAAGAACGTTAGTTTTCTTCAGGGGCCAGTGTCTAAGGCTGCAGGTTTACTGGCTGAGAGGGAACAGGGAGGCAAGGAAGGCCCTCAATAAAAGAAAGGATTATATTCCAAAAAGGCCCTGACCAATCGATGCCTGAACCTGGACCATGGTCTCCCATACATCACCCACTTTCCCAGAGGTTATCAGATTCCATCATGGATGTGTTTGACCCAGGCTTTGCTATCATGCTAATTTCTTCTATTTCTTCTTTCAGTTATTGACAAAACCTGGACACATGGAATCTATAATAGACTGGTCTTGGGGGGAAGGGCGTGTCCATTGGTATTTGTTCAACTTCTTGCAATGCAACTGAATCCACTGCCGGTGAGATTTGCTCTAACTCTTTGTGAGGGTAGAAGCCAAGTTCATGTAAACAATACATTTGTTTCAGATAACGTGACCTTGAGCTTTTTTCTTAGAGTAATTCGAAAGTTCATGCAAACAAATGTAGTCTCCTTGTAAGTTATTTAATTGCCTCTGATTCAAACGACTTGTAGACATGTCCATGCCATCTCATGTTTCTCATCCTCGGTGTGTAAAGTGAGGGTGTTGAACTCTGTGATAGCCAAGGTCTTTTCCAACTACGAAATTCTATGACCCTATACTTCTATTGTTCAGACAAAAAATAGGTCTGTTCTTAAGTGTTCTGTGCTAGGCAGCAATCCAAATGGGCTTTTTAAGAATTCACATAAGAAAACAATATTCTCACATAACTTCTATAGGATGAGGAGAGGGCCCATCCACTATTTGTTTGCTCTCTGTGGGAAAGCTATTCTTTTTTTCCTCTTTGAACAATATAAGGAAATAACTTATCTTTTACGATTTTTGGATTCAGTTCATGGAGGGTGTCAGTATTGTCTAGTGTTCCCAATGGGGACGTGGGAGTCAGAGATCCCAGGACTTGTTCCCAGCTTTTCTGCTCCTTATGTGACCTTCCGAAGCTGCGAAACAACTCTTAAGACTCAGTTTATCTGCCTGAGAAGTTGGAATCCTCTATTTTTATCACAGAGAAAAGTGTTTTGATAAGGGGTGCAGTAGCCTAAAGGGTTAAAATGATCATCTTTAGTCTTTCAAAACACATATGGATCTTGGTCTCAGATGGGCTCTACTGCCTAGCACCAGAAGCTTTTGTACAAGTAGTATGGGATGTAGCTTCACAAGCCTAATTCAGAAACTAGGAATGCAACCAAAATGGGTGTCCTGAACTGGCGGTGACCATTTGTATACCTGAGAATAGGTTTGCTATGTACAGTGTTAATAGATAGAGTTGCAAGATACAGAAATGCAGAATTTGGGGGTGGCGGGCAGGGTCACAGGAAGGGGAGGCCAAGCCTGCAGAGTTTGCTAGAAGTATCCATTTCTATATAAACAGTTACCATCTTAATTAAAGTGAATCTTAGCTATTGATTAGGCTGAGCCCATTTCTCTTTATTTCTGCAGATATTTTCAGTAATAACTGAAAACTAAAATCAACCTTCCTATATCATCTGGTAAATTATTCAGATAGAAGGACTTAGTAAAGTGTAAAGTAGTGTGATACTACTGATTTTACTGATTTCTTCAAATTTATGTGAACTGGTGGAGTTTTGCTGTGGTCAGAAACTTGAAACAACCAGGTGTTCCTAAAATCTTCTGTGCAGAGTGGAAACATAGTATTGCCTGTAGCTTCACAGTGACACCGCTTGATCCAGAAACGGCCAGGTTGCCTGTTTCAAATCAAACCCCAGGCCCTTGCTCCACAAAACACCAGACCAGGAGAATAATTACGGTTTTGAAGAGAAATCAGTCAATTACGCTTTGTCATCTAACTGTAACATCGCTCAACTCCTCTGATAAACGGTAGTTAGGTCAGCATTATATCAGCAAACATGAAGTGAACGTTCAGATCTCCCAAGCAAGTGCGCGGTGCTGCAAAGCAACCTTCCCAACGCGGGTAGAAAGAGCTTTTGTGGAAGGGACTCGAGTCACCATTCCGACGTGTTTAAATGCTGCACTTGAGCTGCCTTTCTGAGAGGCGAAGACGTGCTGGAGTCGCACCACGATTCATCATATTAAACTTCATTCGGTGGAAACATTACCAGGGAATGGGTTCTCCGTCCCTAGGAAGTGCCTCAGCGCGACATTACTTCCCTGCCCGCCCCGGCCCCTTTATTTCTTTGTAGCCTGTACTCCTCGTGCGGTGCGTGGCTACATTTGGACCAGGGGCCCCCAACCTGTGAAAAATTCAGATGGCTATAGAAGTAATCAAAAATACCAATAAAGTGTCACCGGTCCTCGCCGGTGATGTGGGATGGCGGGTGAGTGAGATATAAAAATGAATCATGAGGCGAGACATGATTGCTGCTCAGGCAACCATTTCCAAATGTGAGTGCACCCAGGTTGCATAAATGGTTTGGAATACTCTCCTTTAGGCCAAAAGGCTTACAGATAAACGGCATCAACTCATCAGGCTCCGTGGCCCCCGGGGACCTGGGAGGCAGAAGAGTTGTTGCTCAAGTGGTTGAGCCAAAAAACATTTATATCCGGGCACCGTTGGGTAAGTGGCATTTGCTGACAGGAGCTGCTTGGAGTAAAGTTGGTTTTAAAAAATAAGCACCACAGCTCCCTATGTTTAATACAGGAAGCTGTCTGAGGTGTAAAGAATGGTTAAGTAAATGAGTGGGATGCCATTAATCTTGGTTTGTTTCAGCACTACATCTTTAGCAGTTGAAGCGGAGGAGGGGTGGGGGGGGTGGAGGGAAAGACTTGCTCCCAGCTCATAACCTGAGTGTTAAAACTGATGTCCTTCCCATTAGGGCTGTAAACTCATTAGCACATGGCAATTTATTCTTTTTTATTTCTTCTCAATTATCCTATCATCCATTGTATCTGGGTCTGATTACCCTTTCCCAGAGTCAAACATTATCTTGTAAATCATTTGCTTTCAGCCTAAGCCTGCCCGTTGCAGGGCCTGGGATCTGCTTAGGCAGGTAATAAATCAATTAGTGCTAAACTTGCGGTGTCATCTATTTTCTTTCCTCCTGCTTGGAAAAAGGTACACCTGAAAACCTAGCTTAGGGTAACTCACATTTCCCTGTGTGCTTCGGAACAATACAGAGACATCGGCTCTTAGAGGGGAGAAAAGATAAGGGAAAACAAAGCAAGGAATCTACCTCTTCAGTGTGTGCCTGGAAGGCCGGTGGCATCACAGGTATGGGGCCCTCGTATTTCAGAGGTGACACTTTGAGTAATAATTGGGAACATCTATTATTCAAACTTGGACTTCAGACATTCTGTTTAAGGGAATAGTCTCGTTTTTACGTCCAAAACAGAATTATGGAGCCAAAAGGAAGACTGCGGTTCAGTTTTTCTTTCTATCGTGTATATTCTGCTTGTCCGCACACACACAAATCGGCCTGAAATAGCCAGACGAGAACAGCGGAGTAGTCTTTTTAGGTCATTGTCTTCCCCTCCCCCTTACATCCTGAAGGGTGTCTCTACTCCCTTTACAGACTGTACTAATTTACTTATTCATTTGATCTTCAAGCCCCGGATCTTGTTTTCAATCCTTTGGCTGAGGTTCTTCACAGGGAGCCCAACCAAACAACTGTAGCTCAAAAGTAAGCCCTGTGAGTTCCTAAATTAAAGAAAAAATCCTCTTGGGTGTCTCAACAACCAGTAGCCTCTCCCAAGTGATGCCCCATGCATGGGCTATAAATCAGTGGCGATCCCTACACTCCTGGTGGGGAAGTGGTGTCTGGAAGGGACTGTCAGACACGGGGCAGCGTCCCCTTCGGGCAGCTGCTTCTGGCCGTGAACAGCAGTGGAGGCGTGAACAGGCAGGACACGATGTGATCGGAGGGACTGAAGGGCAGGTAATAATGTGTGGTTCTGGGTCTGGCTGCTCGGACTGCAGACAGCCCGGCTCCCTGGATGTACTTCCCTCTGAAATGGCCTGCGGGTGATCTGCCCCACATCAAGCTTCCCTTCCTGTGCGTCTCCTGTTTTCTGTCCTTAGCTTTCCGAGAACATGCATGGAATCTCCCTCCTGTGGGTTAAAAAAGAATCCTAATTTAGTATCCTAATTTGTTTATTACTAATACCAGTTAAGGTCTCTGTGCATAGTATTGCGGTGGGCACAGGGTCGAAGTGGTTCCACCCTGACAGGGACTGATGGAAACACTCAGGAATGGCAAAGAGCTCTTCCCAGAGCAGGGACTGACTCATGGGGTGAGGCTTGTTACAGTGCAGACTCTAGCCTGTAAGTTTGCGGTGGGCCTGAAATTCTGTATCTCTAACAAGCTCCCAGGTGGTATGGACACTGAAAGTCCCTGGCACTTTATATATATATTTTCCTCATGGCAAGAGTGACTTTTCACCCTCTTTCAGCCATTTACAAAAGAAGTCTCTGTGCTCTACTAGGTACCAAGCTCCTTGAGAACAGGCTGTGACTGCCTTGGTGAATGTATACTGATTAATTGCCTTGGTTTGGCAACTAGAAGGTTGGGAATCTAAACCTACTTCTGCAGCAAACCAGGTTTGTGACATTGATCACTTCCACTGAAATCCTCAGACTTCTATTTTGTGCAACAAGGGGGTTTGGTCTAGATTTTGGGTATTGTTTAAAAGCAAAAGCAGGAGTGAATGAGAAAAACGAATGAGGGAAAGAGTCATGTAGGGATTGTGGCGAACCCAAGAATGGTTGTGATGTCTAAAGGGTTTGGATCCCGTCTTGCCAGATCTTACAAATTTTCAAGAAACTAGAAATCTGATTTTTAAAGTTAATTTAAGATCTTCTTACTTTTAAATGTTGAGAGGTAAAATGAATTTTTTTTTAAAGGAGAAGAAACACACTGGGAATGACATAAAATACTTCTGCAGGCCAAAGACGGCCCACAGGCCATCAGTTTGCCCGTGGCCTGGACTAGACTCCAAAGCCTTCCAACAAACATGTAAGAACCACATTTACAAGCATTAGTCAGATCAGGCCAGTGAGAGCAACATTCATGATGGACAAACCAAACCAGCTACAGTGGTGGAATGGAGGAGGCTGGTGTCTTAGTGCGTCAGGCTTTCCTGAATTTTGTACATAAGGTGGGTCGAGGGCTGGATACCAAGCACTGGCAGGTTACAGGAGCTCTCCCAAGGATATTTGCCACACCCATGATTTACAGTTGGGTTTGTTGGTGTGTTTACTGTTCTGGGACTTACTGGACATGCTCTGGTCTTTGAGGCGGTGGTACTCACCTATGAAATGCTCAGGGACCATAAGGGTCCTTCTCATAGAGATACTTGTGGCTTCTAGGATAGCTCAGGGAGGTGACAGCTCATCAGTCACAGAGTAATAATCTTTAACTTCTTCTAAGACCCTTTAATAGGAACCATTTATTCAATTGTCAAAGTTTCTCTAATGACTTGAATGCCATTACCTGCCCTGATTAGAGACTAGCTCACTTTTCCCCAGAAGTGGCTCAGTACAAATGAGGAGAAGCACATGATGTTACCATGGATATGAATATCCCTGAACTGGGGAGGGGGTACAGATCTTTGCATAACGTTATTTGGTTGCAGAAGGGAATTCAAGGTCACACACGGAGTATTATAGGAGACGTATCTTTGACAATTATCCACAGTAGGTCCACATGTAGTCATTATTTTCTGATGTTCCATTTTTCTGACTTGAGTTCTCTGAAGCTAATCTTGTACTGACGCTTAGCCCATTTAAAATTTTCTCCCCTCTCTGGTTGTGTAATTGTTCCATTCACATTATGGGGATGTGTCATGTCCTGAATTTTGTATCCTGGAAAACATGTAGTAAGTCCAACTTGTTCAGACATGATGACACCACACAGACATGGCTGATTGTAAGAGGAGACAAATGGTTTCAGCTTAGATGTGAGAGGAAAACCAGGGTTGCTGGCAAGCATTAAATATTTATAAAGCAGCCAATCTTTGGTACTCATCGGGGAGTGTTTCTGTATGAGGCATGTCAGGCTTTATAATTAGTTATGGGACTTACTATTATTTGAGTTTTTGCCATGCTATTTTCTGCCTATGAAGGACCATTATTTTAAATGTGTAATAAGAAGGAAGAAATATTGTTGGGAAAGTGGTAGCTTTTCATATTTTGAACTTTTGAATAATAATTTATGTTACAGACTCAGTCTAGTAATGACTGGTGTTTTTTTTTTTTTGATCATCTCATTTTCAGGGATTATGTTACACTAAAATAAAGATTTTTGAATTTCAACATAAGATTTAAAAAAAAATCTAAATTCAGGTAACTTCCTAACATCTCTTTTAGAGCTTCTTTCTTCTTTAGGAATGACAAAAGCAAAAATAAAAGCACAGACAAAACAAAGCAAGGCTGTTCTGCAAATCACTGTCCTTTGGTATTAGCAGCTATGGCTTTGCTAATACTTAGGGCATTTGTAAATAGTAAGCAAGGGCTTCCTTCTCTGAAAGAAAGTTGCTATGTTACAACTATAAGTTGCTATAAACTCTTGAGGGAGAGGGGAAAAAAACAACCCTCCAACCTTAATAAAAGTTCCCAGCAAAACCATTAGGGATTTCAATTATGAGGCTGTTCTCAAGACTCTTGTAAAGGTTATTTGTTGAACAATTTCTCTCTAAGAGTGTATGACAAATTACTCGCCTGGCACTATAAATGATGCACAAGCCCTTTAATTAGAATATAGCACTCGGTATCTTTAAGACCTTCTAACATTTCTTAGTTAATATTATTCCTCATACGCCTTCCCAAGGAGATGCGGACTTGTTTGCAGAGTCAAAATGAGTGATGGAGCAGGGTGGACAGGGACTTCGCAGCGGGCTGGGAATATTCAGGAGCCACACAAAGAAAGGAAGGCTCTGACCCCAACAAGTTTTGATTGCAAAGGCGACTCTGATAACAGAGTTTTTTATTATCCATTGCTTTTAGCCTTATTTACCATCAGGCTCTCTTGCCACAAGCATGCTTTTTAGTTCTGACAGCCCTGAATGATGGCCATTGTGGGATCCTATCTCATTAACTGAAATGGGAGAATAAAACATCAGACGATCATAAAAATAATTTGGCACTGTGAAACCACTTAGGAGCAGCTGTCAAACAGGTTGGAAGATAAACTTCCAAATAAGAAGAACAGAGAGAGCTGCAGTGTCCTGCCACGTGCTTCCTCGGCATTATAGACTCCTTAATAATATGAAGTGCCTGCGTTTATGCAGAATAGTCCAGACACTCCATATATGATATTGATTATGCCTTAACCCCAATTTAGTAAAGACCTACTCCTCCTTTTCCTAATCAGATATTGCAGAAGCAGTTTTCTGAAAGAAAAAAAAAAATGTCCCTAATGCCAAGCCATATTTTATCTGTGAAGGCTGTGGCGGGAGATAGGGCTTTGTCTTGCCTGTCATTGTGGCTTGGAGCCCAGTTTTAGGACAGCAAGGCCCCTCTGGGGCTCTTCTCCAGCAGTTTCCATCCAGCGACTCAAAAACATACATCTTTATCAAGCTGTTGTTGTCAGACAACATTAGATAATTAATAGGCCATTTGTCAGCCTGCACAAAACATGTTAAAATCCCAAACACAATCAGGATAAATATAGTTGCCTGCTCTCTGAAGGCTTTTTGTTCTGTCACGAAGCCATTGCAGGCAGATATTTGCTATTAAACGAGACTCATTATTAATCACATCTAATGTTAATTAATTAACCGCCTCTGTGTATTGAGGGCTCTCTGTGACTTTCAATTGTTTTAAGAAGCTAATTGGTAACTTAGCAGTTTACATCTAAGTTACTATTTTTCATTTCATTCATGTCAGGATTTTACTCAGTGATATATATTTATTTGCATTTGAGAAATTTTCCATAAAAAACCAGTATTTAAGAGCCTGTATGTAACTATGCAAGAAACGATTGAGGCAATGAAAGCCGTAGAAAAGTATGTACCTGCCTTTGCTTTTATGTAGGCCTAGCTTATTAAATATAATTTGATTTTTTATACTGTTTTTTTTCACACCTTATAGAAAAATGGAAATATTCCATCTAATTTTTAGTAGATGATGAAAGTAAGGATGATAGCCAGGCTCAGCCAAACAAATGAGGTATCTTGGGGTGTATTCATTTATCCATTCATTCAACAAATATACAGTAAGTATGTGTGGTCAGTTATTGCTCAGTTCTAGATCCCCTGGGGAACTGGCCTCCCTAAAGTCAGCACAGAACTGAATCTTAGTGGTTCCAAACCATGAGCTACTGGAAAGCAGGGTCTAAACCTCCATGATACACATCCCCTTTGTGTCTAGCACTGCGCCCTCCTACATGGTAGATGCTCAGTTTATATTCCTTCAACCGAATCAACTAAATTCAATATAGTGCAAATATCAAAGTTCTGATCCACTCATGAAGGAAGATGAAGGATGCGATTCAAGAGAAATAAAAGTAACAGCAACATTGACTCATTGTATGTCCATGTAGCACATTTCAGTTTACCAATGGCTTTCTCATACATTAACTTATTTAGTTTTTAAATCACTATAACATTCATTCTATACACGAGGAAAGAGTATGTTTCCTAAGCAGACTCAGGCTTTACCTCCAGCTCTGGCAGCCTAACTTGTCCGTACTTCTGTAATTGGGCATGTGGCATGAGTTGAGGTGACCCGGCTTACCAGTGCATCTGATCATATCAATTAATTCCTGTTAGAAGCTTTAATTTATTCAAAGATTTTGTTATTGATAACTATTATTGGGAAAGTCCACCCTGAAGTATCACATATGTAGAAAAGCATTGCTAGAGACTATAGTACTTTGAGAGGAGAAATTATTTGAAAATTTTATCACATAAGCAGGGAAGCAGATATAAGGGGAAAAAGTAGTTCTTCATCTCTGTACATTAAAATGGGATGTTATGCCTCACCATAAGCAAACTATGTCTATTTTAAACATTCCTATGAGGATTTTTTTCACATCTATTATGAAAATATTTTTAATGTCTTCTATGACTCATTTGTATGTATTTCACTATTTAAGTACTAAATATTTTATGCCAACTGTATTTTAACATAGAAATAAAGATCATAGTAATAATCAATGATACCACACCCTAAAGACATCTGCATAAAGTATAAATACAAAATGTAATAGACAATAACCTTGTTCACTGAGACCTAGAATATTTTCCTCACTATTAGGAACCTTGTAGAGACAGTAATGAGAATAAACCAGAAGTGTGCCCATAGTTGATGACATGGATAGTGGAGAACCTGGATATATATAGTGTGTTAAATAAACAAACAAATAAACAGGTAACTAACAAACCAGAGACCCAACAGCCAGACCAGGGCTTTCTACCTGTTTTCCTTTCTCTCTATAACCACATTAAGCCTGTGATTCACAGCGAAGATGGTCATTATTTTTGCAGTGTGTATCTTCTTTTATTTTTATGAGTAGAGTTTCCTTACGTGTGTAGCCAAGGCAGATATTTTTTAGTAACTTCTAAGGTGAAAATAAGATGCTGTGCACTTGTGAATGCTAGATTTTGCATTTCAGTTTTTTAATTCTCTCAACTCCAAGGTCTCAAATGAGAGAGAAAGTGCGTGCGTGCGTGCGTGCGTGTGTGTGCGTGCGTGTGAGTGTGTATAAAGTGATTCATTTTATGTCCAGGTTCGTAGGGCATGAAAAGCATATGCTCACATGCACAGAACAACTGCAGAGCCTCAATTGTTTGATCCCTGTTGAAGTGCTGATGTTGAATTATATTAGGGTGGGGAAAGACGACTGGGTTGAAAAATGTCCTGTAGCTAACAAAGATCTAGATTGGAATTTAGCTGAAACCAGTCTGAGTGATATTCCAGAGGCTTTTATTGCTGGAAATCATATTGAATGGAAAACAGTTACAGTAAGTGGAAATATTTTATATCACAGGTTGCCATACTCTAGATTACAATTATATGGCTTTTGCATTCGGTCCCCATTATGAGCTTGTGAAAGATCCTTTTCTTCTTAGATAGATTCTTGCCTTAATTTATAATAACAGCCCCTGACACAGAGCTTTTGTGCAAGTCCCGGCTTTTACCCCTTAAAGGTGAAGCCGGCGGTACGTGTGTGTCAGGAAGTGGGGAGATTGGCCACGTTGGCTAATCCACGTTATCAGGATCTTTGCGTTTTCCACGCTCTCAGAAGTAAAAAATGAAGGGGCCCTTCAGGAGAACGCAGCGTGACTTCAACTGTCTTTCCTGGCCCCTTTTTTGTCATCTTTTTTCCTGTTTTGTCCTGAAGATGTAAGCTCTGTTGTCTGAGGGGGAGGAGAAGGTTTTCCTGGATGTTAATTTCAAGGCTGAGCAGTTCCCAGGCACCAGGCCTCGCTGGAAGGATCCTTCAAGATCTGCCCCGAGGCAGCGGGGGCCCATTTTTCTCACCTGCAAGGAACGCCGTCTCAGGAAAATGGCAAGAACTTTCGGAAGGTTTTTTAATTAGCACTTGAGTGTCTCTGGCTTTAGCCTGCTTATTTGTTAATTCTTGTGGTGATTTTCTTCCTGGTGGTATGTGTTTAAAGCACTAAATTGTGAACTTCCCGGACAGTCTTCAAAGCTTTTTGCTCAAGTGGTCAAATAGGTTTATGTTAGTGTATTGAGCATGACACATAATTTAGAAATAATATTTGTTTTGGCATAACCCAATAACTATAAAATCAAGAAACAAACCAGAAAAAAAATTTTTTTAAGACTGTAATGCTGTTTTAGTGGGAAATATTCTATTCCCCAGACACAGCAAGAAGCTGCTGTCGTCCAAATTATGAGTTGCGAAACTCTGCTTCAGATAATAAAAGAAAGCAAAATTGTTGAAATGTTATTGAGACATAACTTTTTTTTCCCTAGAGTAAATTCTTTGTTGTTGACAGAGTAAGGAAAAATAAAGCAGCAGCAATCTTCCTACAATGTTCTTCCAGAGAAATAAGAAAACTGGGGAGAATAGGCTCCTTAAGTTTACACCTGCTCTGCAAACTCTGCCCTCCCGTTTGTCAGACACCATTAAGAAAAATAAAGATTTCAGTTGATTACAGCCAGTGGTTCAGTTCTATTTCTTTTTTTCCTGGTAGTATCTCATCCATCCTATATTTATTTATATACCGCCTCAGACACACATGCGTGTTGTTGGATAATGGAGATATTCAACATGACTTAAAATCCTGCCCCCACCCCCCGAAAAATTATTAAGCTATTTCAAAACAAGAAATAATGCTGAGAGAAAATTTGTATTAGGTTGATTGATTATCTTATTTTAATCCATATTAAAGCTTTAAGTCTCTAGGCGTGGCTCTTTACTTCTAACACCTCATAAATTATAGCTATAATGAAGCAGTCATTTATCCTGAGCTGATGATAAATGGCTTGCCCTAGGAGGAACTAAAGAATAGGCAAGTAGATCATTTTCATATTTGGTGAAAACAATATTAAGTACCCAGACCTCAGTGATTGCCCTAATAAATGAATAATCTGAGGTGAGGGGCTTGGCAGTCAGTGTAAAAAATAACCTGAGCTTTCTCTGTCATTTGTCAGGCTTTGCTATGACAGCATGCATTATGGGTAAATGAGCAATCAGCAAGAACTATGTTATGGCTGGGATGCTTTTGAGAAATTTATCATATGCATTGCTTGGTACCTTAAGACCTTAAGGCTTAATGGTTATAGTGCATGACTGCAAGCGAGCACAGTTTCTATTTACCATGGTATGCTTCATTTGTGCCTCATCTCTCACCTTAAAGAAAGAAAAGACCTTTTCTAAATGAGCTTCGTTTGGCTTTGTTTCTAAAACTTTAAAGTCTGTGCGGATGATGTTCTATCTCTATGTTGACAGACGCCACTCCTGGTCGATTGGCTTAAGGAGATTTGGAAGATCTAATTGCAATAAAACTTCAGGGTCAGAAATTTATCAGTGTGTGAAGATGTCAGAAATCTGGATGCCAAAGTACCGGGAACCAAATGTATTATGGAAAGTGGCATTACCTCCTGATAACACTGTTTAATATTTAATGGTATTTAAGAGTTAAATGAGTTTTCCGCCCTCCCCCAACCCACCAAACCGTTGATCTCTTTGATTTATTACTGAATCGGAAATAATCAAGAGTAGTTGAGATGTGAATGCCTCACTGGAATTATGCAATGTGTTACGACAATACTGACTCATTATGGTTTGCTGCCATGTGTAGTAAAAAACAGAACCAGTATCTAAACTCGTCTTCCCAGGCCAGAGATCTCTAATCCACACCTCTGTCTCACTCCTGTGGATCCTGTTCTAAAATATTTGATCAAGGAGGATGGTTTTACCAGTGACCTCTGCTGCCATAAGAGCCACAATTTACAGGTCACTTTGAAGTTAGGTAGACATCAGAGTCAAATTCTGGTGTTAACCCTAGTTGGATAAATTTGTTCATTAATTACTCATTAATTACATCATTTCCCTCCTATGTAGAATGGAGAAACTACTATCTTGAAGGGTTGTTGTGTGGAGTAAGATAATGTGTGGAAGATGCTTAGCATGTGGCTCATGTTTTATAAATACTATTCAGCTAGTTCCTTGTCTTCTTAACCCTGGTCAGGCACCTGAGTACTTGCAACAGGCAAAATGTAGATGGCATTTTAAAAGATACTGTATCAAGGCCAGTTGCTTGCTATATTAGAGCAAGCTGTTAGTGAGACAAATTCAATTAAGCAAAAGCATTTTCTGAGAGTCTACTATGAGAAAGGTTCCAATGATGACCTAAATATCACTTCGTCATTGGTCACCAGGACTATTGCAATAACCTCAGATTCCTCTCCTCTCCTAGCTCGCATCCAAGAACTTTTCCAGTTATCTTTCCAAAATACAGATCTGATCATGTCATGACTCCTAGCTGCCAAACCATTTAGCATTGCAAACAAGGATTTCCATAACATGCCTCAGACCTACCATTTCAGCTTTATATCTTCTATCCTTCTTTATGCCTATACTCCTGCTACAAAGAACTACTCACTGGTCCTGCATGAGTCACATGCATGCTTCTCTTTGCCTGGAATGGACTTCTTCTCACTCAGCTACCTTGACATCACCAAATCTTCATGCAACATGTATGATTTAAAATTTCAACTCTGGTGTGTAGCCCTCCCCAGCTTTCCAGGTTGTGTTGGCTTCTTCCTCTTGCGTGTTCCTGAGTACTTTCTTAGTAATAGCTCAAGCATCATTTTGTGCAGTGACCATCTCTTTGTGTGCTTTATTTCCAACTGTGAGTTTTTTGAGGACAGAAACAGTGTCTGTTTCATTGTTTTACTCCCAGGAATTAACATGATGCCTGAAGTGTAGTAGGTGCTTTATAAAGGTGCTTTATAAATAGGGACTCAATGAGAACAATGTTCTGCTTTTCTTTGAACACCTGAAACTCAAAGTCAAAAAAGTTCTCAGCAGGGGAGATAGTGGGCAACCACACATTCCTCTTTGTGATCTTAACCTAGAGATCTCCGCCTATTCCCTCCCCAATCAAATACAACTCATGAAATGCCTGATTCGACTGGCCTTCCTCTAGAAACTGAAAGATGAGAGGAAGAGTTCTACAGGCAGCGTAGAGGGGGTGGTGGAGGGTCAGGAGAACTTGAGAGCCTGGGTGGCAGAGGACTGAATTCTTCCACCCCAGGGAATCGGTAGATATCTTTGTGAGGTTTCTGGACTGTCCCATGTTAAGGAACTGGTGGTTCTGGCAATGTCATCTCAATCTCAAAGGATGAGGGGCTCCAACTAAGCTCTGCGTTCTAGGTAAAATGAGATAGTTGGATTTTAATCTTTTAAAATATGAGGATCCTTATTTATAACGTGAAAAGTTTACAGATCTTTAAGTACTATTGATTGACAAAGTCATACTAAAAGCCATCTACTGGGAATTCAAGAAAAGTTTTAATTAATTTTGTGTTTAGTGGACCACAACAGCATGTGCGGGGAGTGTACCTTGGCACGCTCTGTTCTGAGGGGCGTGCGGACCGTAGTACCATGAAGTTTCCAAGACCATGGGCTTTTTAGCAGCCAGACTTAGGTTCAGATCGTGGCTATGACACTAGGTGTGTGATCATGGGCAACTCTCGCAGTCTTAATTTCCTCATCTGCATAACAGAGACGGTGCTATCCACCTCACAGTGGATGGTAGTGTAGGATTTAAGATCATGAATACAAAGAAAACGCACAGCAGCCGGAACCATTGTCTGCTTAATAAGGTATCAAGGCTGGGGAGGTGGTTTAGCAAGTCCTGTGACAGGAGCTCAGAGCAAGGTGGCTGTAGAGGGAAGATCAGCGTTATTTGTTTAGAGTGAGAGTGTCCGTCAGGGAAGTCCGGGGGTGTGTGTGTCGGGGTCTGTGCATGGAAGGATGGGCTGCGATGTGAAGCATCTGGCAAAGGCCTTGAGGTATCTTCCTTGATGTGAGAACTGAGAGTCCTCACAGGATTTGAGAGTGAGGGTGACATGATGAAAATGGTGCTTCAGGAAGTGCTAAAAGGATTTGAAAGTAGACTGGGTGAGAGAGCCTGAGACAAGGGAGAAGTTAAACACGTTTTAAGTCATCAGCTATGGGCATAAAGAAAGAGCCCTGTGATGCAGTTGTGGGAAACCTGTAAAAGGGTGAGTTTTGGGATGAAAATTTGGAGATTATAAGGTATTCTTTATTATTTTTCTTTACTCGCTTCTTCCTGTTAGTATTGTGCACATGTATGTGAGCACAAAAAAAGTATACAAGCTCCTCAACTTTATTTATTGCATGCAGTTTTGGGGGGGCATGGGGGTCATAGTTAAACTTGTAAAACTAGTTAAAATAGTAAAATCTATCTTCACAACACATATGACCAGTCATTTATGGAGAGAGAAACAGTTCTGGGTATGGATGCTGCCTTGGCCACTTACCAGCCGTGTGCATTTATACAGTCTTTAGCCTCTTTATGTCTTTTTTTTTTTTTAAATTTGAAAAATTGGGGGAACTGGTATTTAGTATGGCCGAGGATTCAGTGAGGCAATTATATAAAGAATTTGTCATTTGTTAAATACAGATTATCTGCTATAATATTAAATTCAGTGGCTTGGCTAAAAAAGATTTTTTCCTTACCAAGGATCAGCTCTTTTCTTTTCTTTTCTTTTCTTTTCTTTTCTTTTCTTTTCTTTTCTTTTCTTTTCTTTTCTTTTCTTCTTTTCTTTCTTTCCTTATTGCCTTCTTCAGTTTTATCTATTGATTGTTTTTATTTCATATTTATTAAATTTATATCCCTTCACCCATTTCTGCTACCCCACCCCACTTATGGTAACCACCCATATGTTCTCGGTATTTATGATTTTTTTAAAGATTCCTCATATCAGAGACATCTTTCTATTCAGTGAGATTTGTGAATGGATATGGCTCATGGACAACAAGAGAGGAGAGAAGCCAGGTTAAGTATATAGTGCTGAGAGTCCTTTCTGTCTTCAGAGAGAACTGCTGGACTCCCCCTTCTGCCCCAAGGAGGGTTGCTGATGGAGAAGCTCAGATAGAGCCCTGCTGTATTTAGGGGTGAGCAGGGCCAGCAGCAGACTCAGGATTGCAGAGGGGAGACAGTGGTCAGGGGAGAAAGTTCATTTTCTTCCTGAAGAGTAGAGAAACGAGACAAGCCTGGTTAAAGAGGAGAATGGATGAAGATGAAAGATTTTGGCTTGGATGGGATGGAAGCTGTTGGCAAAGTCAGAGAAGGGGTTTTGGTGGAATGATGGGAACAGAAATCAGGTTGTAGCCTCAGTTGTCTGAGGACGGACAGAGGAAGAGTCTTTTGCTTGTTTGTTCATTTGTTTCTCTGGGTCTTAATGCTGTGCTTGGGTGGGTGAATACATTACGATATAAACATCACTACTTAAGGCAACTCCATTGCTCAAATAGCAAAATTAATTTTAGGGGAAAATTAAGACTATATTTCTTCCCCCTTTCTTTCCTGCCACAGAAAATAGTGCAGTGCCTTGCACATATTAGGTACTCAGTAAATATTTGACAATGGCATGAGTGAACTGAAAGGACCTAATGTGGGCAGCATGAACGGAGCTTTGATGTGGGCCATTTGGAAGAGAGTCAAGGAGCTTGCTCTCAGGGAAGACGCCCCGGGTGGAATTTCCATTTGCAATTTATTTTTTTTTCCCTGGGACATCAAGAAATTTCAAAGCAGATGGGGAAGAGAGAAATCCCAGTTCTGGTAAATACTTTCAAATATTATGAATAGAAAAATAATCTTTATAAACTTATTGTGACTAGTTGTTTTAGACACTGTGGGGAATGTGTCCCCTTTCAAGAGGTATACTCATTTAAATATTTAAATCCAGTAGATAATTACCGAGTATCTATTGAATGCAAGATGCTGGACTAAGCTCTATGGGGGTGTTAAAAAAAATACAGACTTCCATTCAAATAATTGCAATATGAAATCTACTAGGGTCACAAAGACACTACTCCATTTGATCACTTCTACTGTATATTCAGGGTCAAAAACTGCAAGTGGAAAAAACCGTGGAAGCCTCATTGATGGTTTTCCCAAGGTTGTGGGCTTCGTAAGTCTGGGAATGGAAGAGAAACCACTAAAAGTGGCCGTGTACCTTCATCTGCTGCAAACTCACTTTTAGGAAACTCTTGTTATTTATCTGTTTTGACTTTTTCTTTTTTCTTTCACTAAATGTCCGTGGTCACTTTCTCTATAATCTCCTTAATATAGGATTCCTCAACAGCTGAAACATCTGATGCTTCTTTTACAGGCATGAGAGAAATTAAGTTAGCACCACTAACTAACTGGGATGCTTTCATGCCTATGCCTTATAGGTTACTATGTCTTGTTGCTAGCTACCTCCTATATCCTTTCTGTTTACTAGAAAACAAAAGCAGAAGATTAAAACTCTCCAATTTATATTTTAATGGCATATGGAAGTTACTCTTAAGAAATGTAACTGAGATGAAAATCTTAAAAGCCTCTTATTCCTGATATTTTCATCTGCCAAAAATCTTATGTATATTTCATATAATTTCAGAAAAGTACATTGGAACAGTTTATTAAGTAACAGTATTAATACCATGGTGTTACCTGCATGATAAAACATCTCAGGTTTGCTAAGGATACACAAAATGAATACTGCCGTGACTCCTGTAGGCCTTTCTATTTTTTGATAGATCAAATTCTTAGGTTTGGTGAAATGGGCATATTCTTACCAATGTTTGTCAGTGACTGTGATAACAAGTTTATATCAGTTCACAGTTTTAAAAATGAAGATGAGTTAAAACATTTTACCATAAACACGGGAAATATTATTTGGGGATAGATTTTATTCTCATGTAATTTTTCATTTGTTACAAAATCTTTATCATACAGCATAGAAATGTGAGCATATTTGTTATGGGTCTCCAGAGATGAAGGTTCTGAGGTTCTGTCCAAGGCAAGGATGTCCTGAATTTCTCCTAGAGAGCTGTGGATTCTGTCTGTCTGCCTCAGTGCCCGGCTAAACCCGAAGGCCAGCTGGCTTAGGAAGTGGCAGCCCTACTTCCCACGCTGTGTGTGCGTCCACACGGGCGGATAGGGCAGGCTCCAGTGTGATGAAGCTCATTGTCATCTCTATTCCCCTTGTCAGTGCAGTCTCTGCTCCTCTAGGCTATTTGAACTATTTGGGAAATTACTTGTGCACCTAAGGCCTAGTCAGGTCCACAAAGAGAAGGGTCGCCTGGCTTCTGTGCCTTTAATGGGATGAAATTTTCTCAATGATCCTGGTAGACCACCCACTGTGAATCTCTCTACAAATCCAGAGGTGATTACTTGACCCTTGGGTCTAGGGAAAGTTGTCTAAACTGGCAGAGAGAAGGGGCTAGATGTGTTTAACTTCTCATCTCCCTCCTAACACAACCAGTCCGAAGGGGGAAAGAGAAGTGGTTTTTCTCTCAGAAGCTTTGGAGGCCCTGTTGTTCATTTCTGAAAAGATGAGCAATGATAACAGATCCCTTTAACAGTGTGAGGATTGTACCTTGCCAGAAAAATCATCCAAATCTTGTCATTCCTTCACTATGAAACAATTTGGGGTGTCCTCTCCTTCACCCCCTCCTCTGGCTTCACCCCATCCTAACACCTCAAACACCAGCAGGCTTCAATCTTCCTTCAATCCTTCGCTCACTTGGTTGCCCCTTCCTAGAACACTTTTCTTGACCTGCATTCCGCAAATCTGTACTCATTTTCTAAGGCTTCCTCCATGAAACCCGAAGTGCGGACTCCTCCCTCCCTCCACGGTGATTCCCTAATCTATGGAAGCACTTCCTATTGCAGCCCCAAGGTTTCCCCACAGAACTCTAAGCTATGTAAGGTCCAGGCTCATTTTCTTAATTAATATTCATTCTTTCGCCAGATAATGGAAAAGAATATATATACACATAACTTATTACATGTAACATATGCACAAGTAATAGAGCTTAAAAATAAAATGAACACCTGTGAACTCACTGCCTAACTGAGGCGGTAGGACATGACTATCATTGCATCTCCCCACGTGCCTCTTCCCCACTCTTGCGGTAGCCATTGTCCTGAACGTTACCTTTATAATTCGCCTACTTAAAAATGGTTTTATTGCTTGTGCATATATTCCCAAACAATATGTTGTTTAGCTTTGTTTGTTTTTGAGTTAAAGAAAATATTTTCTTCGCGCAATATTTTGTTTCTAAGACTCATCAATGTTGCTCATTTTCATGTTGTGTACTATTTTATGGTATTTATTCATTCACTTGTGGATAGGCCTTTGGATTTGCAGGTTTTTTGATATAAGCAGTGCTGACATGAACAGTCTCAAATGTTTCTTCTGGTACATGTATACAAGAGTTTCTCTAACTTACATGTTTAGGAGTGAAATTGCTATTCAAGGGAGAACACACATGATAGTATATTGTTTTTAAAGGTAGTTGTGCACACCTAGCAAGGTGCAAGAGCTCCTGCATTCTTTTTGTATTTAGATCACTTGGTATTATTGTATTTGCTAACCTAGAAGTGTACTCTCATTATTTATCACCTTGATTTGTATGTTCCTGATAACTAAAGGGATTGAGTTTCTTTTTACATACTTGTAGGCCTTTTGTGCTTCTTATTTAGTGAACTCTTGTTCAGGTCTATGAACTGTCTATCTTTCCGTTGGGTTTTCGTTTAGTCTTGTTTATTTTAGAAGTTGTTTTTATATGATAATTCTTGGGTAAGGACATATTTTCCAAATACCTTCCTCTAGTTTGTTGCTTTTCTTTTCTTTCCTTTCTTTATGTTATCTCTAATGTAGTCAATTTTGTTTTTTAAAACCAAATCAGTCTTTGTTTTTATGGCTAGTAATTTATATGTCTTCTTTGACATTGTTTTTAATTTATGCTTGACTCTCTGCCCCCAGCACCCAACCCAGATTCAAGAGCACAATAAATTTTGGTTGAAAAACAGTGAGTTAGTAAATAATACGAATAGAAGATTAATAAATATTTTATTTCCCTTGCCAAGCCCATGTGATTTTTAATTACTAGATCAAACTCTGCATATTGGAACAAGGAAACTGGATGGTACCTGAAACATCTCTTCTTCACATGCTAGTTGTGGCCAGCACTACAGAGGGCCAGTGTCCTGTCCATATCCCCCCACCATTTCTCTACGTGCCAACCGTGACTCTGAATGGTTTGCCTCAGTCAGCCTGGTCTGAGCATGGGCAGGTCAGAAGTTCAAAGAATTACATCCCTTGGGATCAGCTCTCAACATATGACTGATGGGAATTGGTGGCTAAATCCCCAGCTCCCTTACCTCAGCCATGCTGAGTTCCCAGTGGTAACTCACTGGATAACACACCCTTTATTGATTTCTGGTTCTTCTCTATCTGTCTTCCTACTTCCCTACCTGTGTTTCTTGAGACCACCTCTGACATAAACCCCTTGCTCTCAAATCCTTGTCTCAGGAAATGCTGGTGCAATTAAACATATTTGAATGTCAATTTTTGACTCAGGAACTCAAATCCTTGTGATTTAGGATTGGGTAAATGTGTCTTCTTAAAAACTATTCTTACTGTTATCCTATATTTGAGAAACTACTACAGGGTGAAGTGTAGTGTGAAAAGGTATATAGTTTAGGGATTAAGTGTGTGGGCTATGGAGCTAGATGTTCCAGGTTTGAATTATGACTTTTTATCCTCTATTTGCTTAATGTCTCTGCCTCAATTTTCTTACCTACAAAATGGGGATAATAGTGATATTTATTTCATGAGCTATGATAAGCATTAAATGGGTGAATGTAAGCAAAGTGCCAAAACCAGTGTTTGGCCTATGGTAAAGGCTCAATAAATATTAGAAATTGGTTGTGCCTTCCTGGACCCATTGAATGAAAAAGACATCACTGGATACATTTAGGAGGGTGAGATGGTTATGCACTTCTTGTCCCTTTACATGTGACATTGCAGTTAAGCTCAGCTGTAATCTTAGGAAGTGTGGTCTAACTGTTCAAAAATAATTTTTCAATTGTTTTTAGAAAAAGTTCCAATTTCATGAGTGTTGAACTCTACTCTGAGATTATAATGGATCTCCTTTTAGTGCCTGGGGGGAAGGAAAAATGCCAAATGAAAACAGCTTTCTCTGTAAATCTATACTTTAACTCCAGAATACCTTTACTCTTATTTGCTGGGGGTTGCAGGGGGACAAGAGGGAATTATATAAAGAAGGTTTTTGTCCCCAGGAATAACATTCCAGAAAGCTTGATTCTGTTAAATGGATAGAGTTGTAATTCGAACCTGTGTGGTTACCAAAGAAGGTGCTTCCATGAGCATTTTGTTCAGTAATCTTTGATATTCTATCAGTGGATCTGACATGAGTTTCCTAGACTTTTCTCTTCCTATGAGTAATAATTGCAAAGAAGTTAGTATCTGGATGTCACCCATAACCTTTAATAGTATGACTTCCTGAACAGAAAGAAGGCTTTATCAGAGTCCCAATTTCACAGGCTGATTCTGGGTTAACCAAGGTATTTTCCTTGCATTTGAAACTATTTGAGGCACAGCTTAGGTTTAATGGCAGGAGAACTGGATTTAAAGCCAGAAGATCTGGCAACCTCTGCCTCTTAATTAGATTTGTGACATTAAGGAAAGCTACTTTAATATTGTAAGGTTTGGTTTCCTCATCTGGGGGATGAGGAAATTATGAAATCTAGTTCATAGAGTTGTGCAAATGGTAAAATAGAATTTTAAAAATGGATTGGTTCTTTAAAATGTTTTATTTTACTCATGAGACCTTTAAATTATTCTAAAATTTCTTTTGCTAAAGCAAAATAATTTTATGTAATTTTCTCTACAGTTCCAGAAAGATAATTATGCTTAAAAATGTTCTTTCTAATAAATAATAAAATAATTTTATTATGCAATTCAAACTCATGTATTTCAGTTGAATTGATTTGGGTTTTTTAGTCAAAACATAAAATAAAAGTTTATTGAGAATAAAAAATTTCTGAAAATTTTTGATAGTCTTTATCCATAACATTTACTTTTCACTGTTATTTAATTATCCAATTCAGTTAGTCAACATATAGTTATTGAACCTCAGTTACATGTTAGTCTATTAGCCACTGAAAAGTGGTTGGAAGAGAGAATTTTTATGTGTGGCTATATGGTATCAATATCAAAAGAGAAAACTCTAATTTCAGCAATATTTTTGTTAATCTAAAGTATAGCAAAGAAACTAAGATGCAGAAAAGCCATTTAACTAGAATTTCCTTTCTTTGTGCATCACAGAGGCAGAACCAGTTGCAAATATGAGCACAATGCAATATTTTTCCTCAGCTATGTAAACAGAGACATGCATACAAATAAGGGGATATGGATCTTCTTACCATATTCAGAAATAGCCAATTGTAGTCTGTTCCCTATGTCAACACATTGCGAAAGATAATTGAAATTCCAGCAAGTGCCTATGTTATTAACAGTGGAGTTGATGCCATTATAATCTTGTAAACATCCAGACGAATACAGCCAGATATATTGAAGAATGATGAAGTGTTGTAACCTACTGTAGTACTTAATAATGTTGCCGTTTGGGTCCATTATTGGAATATTGTATCTGCTTGAATTAATGTTTATAATGGTGCTTTAGAGCTATTGTCTGCTTGTTTTTATCCTGATTTATGTGGTTAGCAGACTGAATACAATTTATGTTGCATTTTTTCAAGAAATGCAGTCTAGCAAAAACATGAGTCCTTGTGAATAAACTTTGAATATAGAGATATTAAAGATACAGAAGACAATGTTCTCGGCTCTCTAATTGTCTATAGCAAGAAAACATATATATTAAAAGGAAACATGGCTTCACAAGAAGATAAATAGACACATAAACCAGAGGCCAGTTGCTGGCAGAATTTCTTAGTTTGATGTGACTCTCTCTTTGACAGTTCTCCTAAGGTAGGTTATTTTGGAGAAAACATATGTTTCCATTTTCTCTCCCTCTGCTTCCCTTTGAGTCCCCAGGCTCCACTAGGGTCACAGAAACATTAAGGCTTTTGTCACTGTGATTAATAGCTCTTAAGATCATCTTTAATTCACTCACTAATGACTGAGGGTCTTTCTGCTCTCCAAGTAATCGGGTGATGTATGAGCCGATAGCACACCTTGTGCCAGAGGTGAAAATCATTCAGGCAATGCAAATATTGTCACGGGAACAAATGTTTTCCCTGTTAATAAAAATTAATGAATTCTACCCAGGAGCTAGTTAAGGAAGCTGTGGCGAAGGAGATCCAAGCCCAAATAACTTCTTACTGCTAAGAATCACTTATATCTCCTTTCTAGGTATAGAAAAAGACAGTAATTGCTGCCTATTTCTACATTTCCATAAGAGATGAAACGACGACCTCATTTAATTATAGAAATGCATTATGTTGTTTCTCAATTAAATTTTCAGGTTCTTGAGTGTATTTAGAACTGTGGGCTTCAGCATCTTATTTGTTTTAACCTTGGTTAAACTACAGGCTTGTAGCTAGCACCACACTAGCCTAATGAATACATTCCTCTCTTCATAGCCTAGTTAAAACCAAGAATTATAGTGGTCAGGGTTTATAACTATAAAATGATGTAATGAAGTTTAAATTTGAAAAACTCCCTGTAACACATCATAAAAGATTGATGAAACAGTCTGGAGATTAATAAGTAGTTTGAATAGTTTTGAGAGCAAAAACAAGAAAAACACATTTGTTAACTCTATCGTTATATTTATTGAATTCTTTAAAAATAAAAACATCTCCTCTCTTAAAAATTTGCCTCACGTCATTAAAGCTTTCCCATAATATGTCTACCTGCTCCCCCAGTTTATTTTGTAAGACAATAAATGTACAATATTGTGAGAAGGCATGCCCACTCTTTATGTAATGAAATTTGCTCTTGAGCGAAATATGTTGTCTTTTTGTTTCATTTTGATAGTCTGTAATTCTTTCTTCTAATGACCAAAATCTATTGTCTCAATGGGATAAATATTTCTGAAATAGCTCCCAGTCCTTCCCCTATCATTTACATCTTAGAACAAGAAAACACTAAACTTTTAAAAGACATTATTTTACCTCTCTCCACAGTGCTTATCTACAAAGGAACATATTACTGAGGGGGAAAAAAGCTCCACTTGTTACTATTATTTCTGGTAGGCACCCAAGGAGAGTAACTAATTTGTTCTTCATCAATGCCAAGGACAAATTAAAAAAAAATAAGAAAACACTAACTGAATTATATATTCCTATTGGCTTGCTTTTAAATTGTGCTTATTTTTCTCAGAATGTCCAAATGAAAACATAAAAATTTGACTGTATGTTTTGTACATTATCTCAGATTCTATTAGTATGATATTTAAAGGAACTGAATTTAACAAATGTTAGTAGACATGATGTTAATTATTTAAGTACACCAAATTTTGAAAATATTAGAAGAAAGATAAAAATAATTACTGTATTAGCTAAGTTTTGAAAATGCAAAATGGGTATAATTGAAGAGCTTATTTCTGCCACTGCCACTCCCTATTATTAAGAATAAAATCATTTTTCCCTAAACATGAATTCAAATAATAGTTCTATGTTCAGCTTGGAGTGGGATTTTCCTCTAGACTGGCACCTCTCCAAATGTGGTCCTTAGATTGCCAGCATTCAAATCGCTTTGGGAGGTCTCACCCATAGTCACGGCGAACCTCTGGGGATGGGGCCTGGGTACCTGTATTTTTAACAAGCACCCCAGACGACTGTTACACAAAAGGTTAAGAACTACTGCTCCGAATGTTATTGGGAGAAATTTCATCACGACAGCATTGGTTGTAATTATATAGACTATTTTTTTCATTCACATAAAATGAATTTTCCACAATTGGGTTTCACTGTTTCTATAAACTTTTATATCTTACCCTTGATTCCAAAAGAAAAATGGTGAGTTTACACAGCTTCAGTACATACCTGGTGGGTAAAGGGTTTGGGCAAGTGCAGACAACAAGGAAATCAAATAGGAGCTTTTTGCCCAGAGAAGTTCTAATCACATAGTAAACAGTTAGAATTTACACGGGTCTTTATTTAATTAAGCCTGAGAACCACTATTTAGTTGCAGCTGGAGCAGAATCTTGGCACAGAATAGAACAATCTAGTGTAGCCTTTAACCTTTCCCCTTTTAACTGTGCTTATAAGAATGTGTGTGTTTCTTTAAGAAGGTGCTGCCTATCTTTAAACACTGCTCGGAGTCTTTGATATAAAGGTCACCTCACTGTGCACATATTTTAAAATTCAATAGTAAAGAAAATAGATGAAATAGATGCATCACTTAACAGGACTTTTAAAAATCTATACGGTTGAAATAATTTATCCATAGGATGAACATTCATAGCTTAAAGTTTTTCTGGTCATTTTTAATGATGATTGTGTGTGTGTTACTTTGATATTTGCTTTGCTGTTTCATAAATCCCTTTTCCACTCCCACACTTCCTTGTTGTGGAATATTCTTTAGTAACTTTTTGAGGTCAGCTAAGGCTAAATAAGATAACGAAAACAAAAGAATGACAGTGGTGCTATCATTGTTGTTCGTTCCAAATGGCAGACTTGATTAGGATTCATACCAGGTCTCAAGCTCTCTGCACCCTGGGCTACTATGACTTGCAGACATAGATAGGCTAGGTTAACACAATGTATAAAAAGCCCGAGCTGGGAAACCTCGCACAAAACCCCCAATTTATGGCTTCTCTTGAAGTATCAGACTATCTGGCCACACCAGGCCTGTGTTCTACATGGCAGCCATCAGCCATGGCTGAGTAGGAGCTGCTTCTCTTAGAAGAGACATGGCCTCTCCATTCCCTCTGTCTTTACCATCCGGTTTTGCCTTATATTTCATTTGAATTTTGTGCTTGACCCTTGTAAGCATTTATATATGGAGGCACTAATCCATGCTAATGAACAGAAAACCCCAAATAGGATAATCTGAATATCTTAAAACCATGTGCATTTGGCTTTAGGATTTGTGGCAGACCATTCTACCTAATTGTATTTACCTTGGCAAATATTGAAATTAGTTTGTATGACTTTGAGTCTAATCAGGTGAGTAAATCAGGAAATCTGTTTGGGGATTACACATTAGAGGAGTCAACCTGAGCTCAAAGTTTGAAATACAGACTTTTTTCCTTGTACTTGGTGGATCTTAGAATCCTATAATTCTAGAAAGCATGGGTCTTGGTAATGTTCTAGCAGGAATGGTAAGCCAGTCGGCAGTGCCAACTTAGAAAATGATTGTCAAGACAACTATGCAATGTATTGCAGCCTGTTAGTAACCACAGGAAGTTCCCAGTATCCTTGCCACAAGCCTGAGTTTTTAAGGCTGACAGATCCCTGCTACTCCCTTCCTACCCCTCCCATTTAAAGAAAGGCCACAAGTTCAGATTCCCTCACTAGCTAACAACTTTGGGTTTTCCTCAGTCTTCCATAAGCCCTTTGGTATAGTCCAACCCTGCTCCTTTCAGAGAACAAATCTTATCTTTTTATTAGCAAACAGGATGGCTTAGATATGGCTTTATAGGACATTTGCTGGAGCATAATTTAATGTGACTCATTTCCCCTTATATGTAAAGACAGTGACTGAAACAAACAAGGGGAAAACCAAACCCAAAAATGTTATTGGAAACTTGCACTTGAAAAATGTATAAAATTCTACTGGAGCTGAGGGATTTATTTAGAATGACTTGGCATTCTTCGCTTGGATGTCTAAATAGGACTTGTGATACCATTTTTGGCCTCGCTTTGAACCTAGTGTAATAAAGAAGGAAATGAAAGCAAAGGTAAACTTAAAGTATTGTTTTACTCTAAATGCTTTCAGTAAAGGGTCTTGTTATCTAATGATTGGTACTAGATGGCTGGTATAAATCGTACAGTCTGTTCTTTGCACTCATGGCTAAAGGAGGCAAAGGCAAAGGAAATCAATTGGAACTAGCAGGTAACAAATGGCCAGTCTTAGGCAAACATAGCAGGTGGGGAAAATAGACTTGTGGACAAAGATTACTGGGAAACAAGTGAGTGAGAGCTTTTTTTTTCTTTTTCAATCCAGTGCAATTATACAAAGTGACTAATTGGACAATTATGAAAGACAGGGCTGTTTTATCTGTTACCCCTATGGGCCTAGACCATGGGTGCTACTAGTTTTTCAAGGATCTACTCAAAATTTCTGTGACTTGAACAAAATTACTAACTTCAAAATATGAATGAAAATGGTAAAATGAAAATTAATAAACATTTATCAGTATGGTACTATAGCAGTTAACCAACTATAATTCAATTCATCTAGAGTTGTGTTTGAATTATATTGAGTATGGGATATGGGGACATTTTAATTTTTGATATAATGTAGGATGCAGCTTCCAAAATTAAGTAGCTAGGACAGGCAGAAGTCTTAAAATGCCCTGGAGAAGAATTGCATTTTATAGCTACATAACATTTTTTTCCAGAGGACATCCAGAATATTGGAAATGAGGATTTATTGAAAAAAATTACTTTTGGCTAGTTCTATAAATGTATGGACTTATTGTGCAAAGTGGGATCTTGCTGGGGCAGGGATCAACTGACTTTCCCACTCCTGACTTCTCTAAACTCCTGCAATTCTTATTTATTTTTCAAAGTTTATTTTTTTCTTTTAGAGTTCAGTGCCCTTTTGAAGTATCTAAAATACAAATCAAGCTATATCTCTGAACTTTGAGCTGCAAAAAAGTCAGTGTGACTCTTTGCAACATACATACAGACGGCCTAATTGTGTATTTGTATAATTTCTTCTCACCTGAAAATTTCAGGAATTTTCATGCACATTATCTTATTCGATCTTCACAATAATTCATTGATATAGAGACTTGTTGGTATCATTGACCACATTGGACCAAGAATGATGGAGAGACTGAGAGGCACAGTGACACAGTGTAGGTTACACAACAATTGAGTGCAGAAGGGCTTGGAACCCAAATATTCTAATGTCAAAGCCATTCAACCTGCTTACTAAAACATCCATCCAGCAGCTGGACACCTATAGTTAGGCTATTTCTAGAGCTGAATTTTCAAGATGTTTTCTCCCCATAAATTTTACATATCATCTGATGGAAAACATGTTTATCCACTCATGTAATAAATATTTATTGAATATGTGCTATGTGCCAATACGGTACCAGGCTCTGAATTTGTGATGGCAGATAAGATAAATACATTCCCTCCCCCTTTGGAGCTTAATTCAACGTTGCATTCACTGCTTATACTACATCTGAATTAAAGTGGTCTATTATTTTTACTGGAAAATTATTTTAATTATAAAAACTGAATCTCCTCCATATCACTCTTTAAGATAGGCAGACACACACACACACACACACACACACACACACAGAGCAGTTTGATAAGAGGCTTGATTGATTTGTCCAGCAGTTTGGGCATCTTATAGCAAGATTATCAGGAAAAACTTATACGTTGCATTTCTGATCAAGTGTTTTGAGCTCTCATTTTCACCATTATTAACCATCAAAGTCATTTACAGCAGAAGGATTTCAGAGTCATAGAATTTTGCACCTATAGGGGACTTTAGAGTTGACCACAGTCTCTCATTTATAGATTATACCTTTTGGATAGCTTTACCTGAAATTAATTACAGTCTGCCGTTGTTCCCTTGACCCTGCTTATGCCATATACTTCAACTTTTGGGTTTGTTTGATAGTTGTCCAAGTTCCTGGCTCCTACCTGGACTCTGAGCTTCTCTTCATTTTCCCTGCATCTTCTCTTTATCACCTCCCAGTACCTAGCCCAGAGCCTCCGAGGTGGTGTCAGGATGAAAACTCAGACCCATGTTTTTTGCCTTTGATCCCAATGCCCTTTCACCACAAAATATATATATTTTGCTTTAGTTTGTGGGTCTGGAAAAGTAGATAAAAGCCTTCAGAGTTTTGTTTGTAAAAAATAATTCAAGATAAAAAATATTTTGCTACTACAAAAAAAGTGCAGTATGGTTACTACCACTTCATCAACATATTCTTCCCTAACAAGCTTCCAAGATTTGTGTATTAATTTGCTAGGTCTGCCAAAATAAAACACCACAGGCCAGGTGGCTTAAACAACAGAAATTTATTTTCTCTCAGTTCTGGAGGTTAGAAATCCAAGATCAAGGTGCTGACAGATTTGTTTTTTTCTGAGGCTTCTCTCCTTGGCTTTCAGATAGACAGTTGCCGTCTTGCTGTGTGCTCATATGGTCCTTTCACAATGCATGCATACTGTGTCCTAATCTCCTCTTCTTATAAGGACATATTGGATTAGGGCCCACTTTAGTGACCTCATTGTTAACTTAATTACATCTTTAAAGACCTTATTCTGAAAAATAGCCGTATTCTGAGGTTAGGGCTTCAACATATGAATTTTGGGGGGACAAAATTCAGTCCATAACAATTTGATTCACCTCTTTATTGACTTCTTTCTGTCTTTAGTTGCCACTTTAGGATCTTTCAAAAACGTATTTTGTCTTGAAAGGGAGTTATAATGGTAGAAAATATAGTAATAATCTCCAAATTCCTCTCTGTGATAAGATGCTTTTTATTTTAATAATATCTTTTCTCTGGCTATTTCATCTTCTGTTTAGGATGTTGCTGCAAATAACTTGGAATGAGTTTTACTCACATCTGAATTGAGATGTCTATTAGCTTAACCATTTCAAGTTCAATACAATTTTTTGGTCAACAAAAAGTTGCCTTGCTTTTAATGTCCAAATTGATAAGATTCAGCTCTCTCATTGTTTGTCATTGATAAAGATAGTGAATTTGTTTTGAGTAGCCGTAGAGGTTTCCTTTTCTTTTAGAACAAGAATAAATGTGTGAAGTTATCTATAGCATACATGTTATCTCTCTATTTGACATCGTTGGCTACCTGGACTCACCTAAATGAAGTGCAGTCTTTTATGTAAACAAAATACAAGGCTATTATACTGCATTAAGAATGAAAAAGAATAGCATTTGATAAAGAAAACAGAGTCTAGCATAGCTCTGTGACTTTAAATGATAGTATGATTTAAACATGATTTTGACTGAAAAAGAGAAACAGAAAAGTTTTTTGAAGCAGAAAAGTTTTTTGAAACATCTGAAGAAAAGTGAATAATGAGAAAAAATTAAGAAATTAGAAGAGACGTGAGAACAGGTTCACAATGTGAGAAGCCCTCTGTTGTGTCCGCATGCTTGTTCTTGGGGAAATGTGGCCCTGTGGAAAGAACATAGGCACTGAGTATAGATCTCTCTAGTTCCCAATGTCCTCATCTATAAATCAGGGGGAGATTAATTTCTACCAAATAAGGTTGTTATGAAGATTTAATTTATATATATATGTGTGTGTGTGTGTGTGTGTGTACATTAAACATATATAGTGTCTGGCACACAGTGGACGTTCATTAATTGCAGCTCTCATCCCCCTACATTCTTCACTTGCCTTATGTTACTAACTAGATGGTTACATGATATAAACATTTTATGGTTTCACATTTGGAAGAGAGATTCTCAGTACTCGATTGCACAATTTTCTCTGTTCCATGTACAGCTCAATTAATCTCACATTAACTGGAATTACTCGTCTAGCCCTTTTATTTCAGTAATTACTAAACTTGTAACTGCTATAAACTGGCTCTCATATGTTTCATGTTATTAGTGCAGAAAACTACTCATTTACTTCAAATTAAATGGATTTCAAAAGGTGAAAAACACTTTTCAGCATGAGTGAACTGAGAAGGGTGGAGGGGGAACATTAATTTACCACCATGTTTGGAAGCTTCAGGCATCTGCTGTGAACACGGTGATGTCATTCACCACTGTCCCAGTGACATGCCTGAACATCAGAGCGTCCTCCCTGCCTCAGGTCCACCACATTGATGCTGTGCTGTAAGTTTGAGCTTGGACTGTGCCTCGAGACATTAAATGATTTTCACTTATAACTGTGCCCTAAGGTCTCCCCAAGGAGCAGGCACTTACCTGGCAGAATCATAAGAAAAATGTTGATGACTTCTTTCTATGAGATTATTAGCTGAAGTTTTCACATGGGCTTTTAGAGAAATCTGTGTTACAATGGATGGAACAGACTCAGTCAAAATTATATTTTTGTGTTAGCAGACCTCTTTGGGGGGCTACTAGGTAATGGCTTCCATTTTATTAACTAATTCCAATGGAAAAATATTCTGCAATATTTATTGTAAGCTATTGTTAAAATACAGAAAAGTAGTAAAGAAAAATATTATGCATGAGCTTACCCTCAGAGAGAACCACTTTCAATATTTTGGGTATGTATCTGTTCATTGTTTTTCCTCTGTATAGATCTTCTGTAACCCAAAGGGCACAACTCCAAGCTATTCGTTTGGAAAACCTGCTTTATTTTTTCACTCAATGTGCTATGAACATTTTCTCATATTGTATAATGCTATTCTTCTTCAACATATGGCTGCATTGAATTCCAATGTGTTCATTTTCCCAAAGCCTCCATTGTTGGACATTTGATTGCTAAGATTTTTCACTGTTATAAAGAATGCCGTAATGCTCATCCAGTACAGTAGAGTGGTCAAGATTGTGGGCTTTTGAATATGCTCCATCGATTACTGATTGACCGAGGTCCTTTTTCAAAAACTCCATTTCCTCAGCTTTAATGTAGATATAGCAGTAAGATCCACCTCACAGGGTTGTGCTGAGACACTGGGTATAAAGTCTTAATGCCTGCTTCATAATAAATGCTCAACAAATGTTCCGTATAGTTGCTTCTTTATTAGATATATTTCCATGCACCACCTTAGTCCTAGAAATATAATATCTGGATCAAAGTCATAATTTTGCAAAAATTTTGATTCATATGAACCACTATGGGCCATATCTGGACAGAATTTGAGAGAATACTTATATGTTAAATACAGGTCATGTGCATGGGCAACTTGAGTTCATAAATCAGAGTTCTAATAGTTATGTTTTCAACTAGAAAAAGCATGAAAATGCACATTTCTTCTCTCTTAATTGATGAGTTATTCTAGCACCATTGAAGTCGTCTGTGTAGGACATAAAAAATTGAAAGTGCTGCAAGGTCCTTTGAGGCAGGAGAATTAGATTTTTATTCTGTAAGCTTATAAATTTTCATTGATTCCAACTGGTTATCTGGGGTGTATGAAAGTAGGAAGTTTCTGCAAATGAACACTAAATTTTAATTTTCCTCCTTTTCCTCTATTTAACTGGGGACCTCAGGGTCTGGCTTTTCTTATTGTAGCTAAGCTGAATATATGGTGTTGGGTGTTTCTGTAGTATATAACAGAGCCTTTCCTTTAGCTGAATCTGAAACTCTTCCAAAGTCAGAAGGAGAAAAAAAAAATCTAACCCTGAAAGAAATCACTTGTTTGACTATAATAATCTACAGAAACTGGTTAAAGCATTAAACAAAAAATAAATGAATCAGATAGTTAGAACTAGTATGTCAGGAAAATAGAACATAAAATGCCTCTGGAATCTGTAGAATATTTTCTGGTACAAGGGGGTTTCTGAGTCATGGTTCATTTACAATGTCTGTTTCCTCACTCAGGGAAGGGTTTCTAATAGATTCAAGGAGACGCTAAGCTTTGCAAATGTCTTGCTCAAATAAAGGCAGCTCTGTGAGGGATAGATTTGTTCTGTTTATGGAGAAAACTTGCCAGTCATGTTTCACATTGTGCACCCTTCAGAGGAACAACCGTCTTCTTTCACATCATGGTAAAGATGGAGGTTTGTACAATTGCGTCTTCAAGGTCTCTGATCAGAGGGGTCATGAGCCATGACTTTTTTAGACTAACTGGAGATTGACCGCCAGCTTGTTCCGGAAGTTGCGGTAGACTTAGAGAAATGTACCACTAGTCAGATCAGAAAGACTTTGAAAGCCATCCTGAAGTTTTACTACCATAAAATCACATGGAAGGTTTAGCTGTGCCACTGAAAGGATGCTATTTTCAGCTTTTAAACTAAAGCATCATGGTCTTTGCACAGTAGGAATTTGACAAAACCTCAGCAGTCTTGAAGATGCTTGTCTTAGTTTTCAGTGTCAAACTAAGAAATGGAGCTCTTGAGCCAGACCTACAGGAGGTGGTCTCCCAGAACAGTGAGTTTTTCTTTATTTCAATTGGAATAACTACAGGGCTGTTAGGAAGATGATGAAATGTCATGGACTTAATGGAAGCTTTAAGCATTTGACTATAAATTCTGGCAGAGGGAGAAAGGTACATTTTTTGGTTTGTTTGCATCTTAGACTAAATCTCTGGGACCATTGGAAACCAAGTAAATATCATCTGACTACGTCAGGGCACATCTGTCTTCCCCATATATCTTAGCTTGGCTTTTGTTCAGAGTAAAATATTACTTCCTGGTAATCAATGATAACTTAATTATTAAACATAATGAGGATTCCATGTCAAAAAAGAAGTATTTAAAACTTAGGAGGTCATTTGAATAGAACTGGGGAAAACAGTCTTTGTTTTTGCTTGGATGGAACTAGTGAGATGAGACAAGTCATGAGCTTCCTCCAGCTTCAGCTTCCTCATCAGAAACATGGTGGAGTTATAGTTGATGACTCCCTCATGTCCTATCTACTGCTAAAGCATCTTATTAGGAATCATCCTCAAAAATTCTCATTCATGTCAAAGAACTTTACAAAGAATTCCCATCAAAGATAAATCTGTATGATTAGGTTCAATTATTTTTTCTATAGTATCCTCACTATATTAGTCAGCTCGGGCTGCTATAACAAAATACCATAGACTAAGGAGCTTAAATAACAGTTCTAGAGTCTGACAAGTCAAAGATTACGGTGCCAGCATAGTTAGACCCTGGTGAGGGTTCTCTTTCTGGCTTGAAGACAACTGTCTTCTTGCTGTATCCTCACATGGTGAAGAGAGAGAGAACCCTCATGTCTCCTCCTCTTATAAGATCACTAATTCCATCATGAGGGCACTACCCTCATGACTTCATCTAAACTTAATTACCTCCCATTGGCTTTATCTCCAAATACCATCATATTAGGGGTTAGGAATTCAACATATGAATTTGGGGGGGGGGCATTAAGTTCTTAATACTCATCTTTCAAAACAGGATGAGACTTTCTTTTCACTACTGCTAAATGTTGGCATGGAATCCAAGTTTCCCCCTTACAGGTAATAAGAAAATTTGAAGTTGAGAAAAGCATGGTTGTGAGCTCTAAGGAAACATAAAATTATCTAACGGAAAAGAACTTTAAGCAAACCCTTTCTTTCCTGAAACCTAAAGAGGCTAATTGGACTCTTTGTGTTTTACTTTTCCTCTTGGTGCCTCTGTGTGTGAAGTCTTCATTTAAGAAACTTCTTTCCCTTATGAATCAATGACACTGTAATGATTCACAGTGTCCATATTCATAGTGAGCCTTGCTACTCAAAGTGTGGTCCATGGACCAGCAGCATTAGGATTCTGTAGGAGCTTATTAGAAATGGAGAATCTCAGGACCCACACAGATCTACTGAATCAGAACTTGCATTTTAACAAGATCTCAGGTGATTTCCATGCACATTACAGTTTGAGAAGCACTGTTAGAGCATATAAACTATAGACTTATGGTCTCAATTTAGTTATTTCTTTTACTTACCAGAGCTCTCTTTTGAAAGTAATAATGATAATAGTTATAATTTATTGTGTACTTTCTCTGCACTGTGCCAAGCCTCTTATTTTCAAGCTATACAACAAGACTGTGGTATTTTATTGTACATATAAAAATATAGCAACTCAGAGAGGTAAAGTAACTTGTCCAAGGTTGTACTTGTGAATGACAGAGCTTGGAGTTAAAATGAGGGTTTTCTGACTATTAAATCCATATATTTATCACTGGGTCATATGATTTATATTTTATTTAATACACATTGATAGAGGACCTCAGTAAGTGAATCTCTTCTAAAAAGTCAAATTTAATTTTTATGGCTAATGATTTTTTTTTTGAGATTCTAGTGTCTTAGGCCTTAAAAGTGAGAATAATTGTCTGGTTTTGGACTCTCTTAAATGAGATAAAATTTTTAGACACATGAATGTGGTCTAGAACGTTAGGCAAAAACTTTTGGGTCCTAGGTCAAGGAAAACAAATAAACAATCTCAAGTTTCATACCTGTGAGAAAATTTTCTCTGTGGCTTGCTTTACTTGGAGAATGATATTGTATTTCTGTTGCATTATTTATATTTTTTCAAATTTAATACTCAACTGGGACTTTGATTATATTAGATGCCATTCAGGAATGTAAATGATTGTGGTGTTATTTTCTGTTATCAAAATGCATTAATTTTCTCTTCATTATTACACAAATTCACGTTATATTCTAATGTCTCACACACACATCTTGGGAACAAATGAAATAACAAAGGGATGTGAGTCTAAGCTATAACTCTGGCTTTCAAACATATTATTAGGGATATTTATTGGTACAAATAAACCTTCCATTGGTACCTAGGAGAAATCTATTTTTTAAAATGGGTACTAATAGAAAGAGAAAAAAACAATTTTTACTTGTTTGTACAATATAGAATGTAATATGAGGCATGAATTCTCTTCCTTATAAGATTGTCCAATTCTCTACAAAAAGTTAACTGACTAGTTCTTAACTGCCTGGTTTTTCTTCTTAAAAAGCCAAGATTCTTCCTTGGATTAATGTAGATAATCTGTATAGAGACAAGAGAAGGTTAATCATATCCACCTATTTATTGCTCCTCTTACCCTCTGGAGAAGTTAACTTAGAATTACCAGAGAATTTCTGAGTCTGAGCAGTGACATCTTCCAATCTTAATGCAAAGAAGAGTTGCAAACACACACAAAAAGAAGTAAAGTTTTAAAATTTGTTTTATTTTTATTTTTTTAAGACATGCTGCAATTGGTTTGACAGCCAGAAAAAAGGAGTATTCTCACCGCTTAGCCTAAGCCATAAAAACAGGACACTGCAAGTGGGTGGCAAGGAAAATGGTAGGGATCCAAGGAAAGCAAGAGGGAAGACAGGATTTAAGAAGGAGAGAAGCAATCATGGTACCATGTAAAAAGTACTAGACCGATGTCAGGAATTAGACCTTTTGCAAGGACCACTGACTGGCTGGCAGAGGAGACTGGCAATGCACATAGGGAAAGAAAGCAGAAATGCCGTTTAAAAGAGCATAGCAATCTGAAAATCCTCATTGTAAGGCAAATAGCTCCACATTCCTCGATGGTGTCCTGAAGCAACTGTAACCTGGCATGGTACATAATTGTGCTCACGAACATGAGTAGAGAGGAAGATAATGCATTTTAAGATTGTTTATAGTAAATGGTCAACATCGAAAAGCCACCAGAGCCTAATAGTTTAGCCCTGAAGAACCTAGAAACCGCACTGCATTTCTTGGTTGTGACAGGTAATATAGACCTCTTCTTGTGAGACCATGTGTCACCTCTCAGTGAGTTCTCTGAACCTCATTCCAACAGGACTGGAATTTGTCATGACTGCAGTGACTTCATAGGAGATGTAGTTACAAGAAAAATACTATGCACGGCCATCATTGCCAAAGTTGCCTACTGTGTTATTCTATGGAATGTTAAGATCCTTTACAGGAGGTGAAACCATACCCAGCATAAAACTGTGTTCAATGGAACATTTAAGAAATAGTCTTTATTTCAGTTATCTTCAAGGTTCCTTTGTACATACCTATCTTATTTCCCAGTGCATGCTCTTTTCCAGTTAAGGCATCTTCAGGTACCTTTTTAGTGACCATTTTACGTTAAAATGTCATGTTCTTAGGAATTATGTGCTTGGTTTGTAAGGTTGCAAATTCTTCATTTTGAGAGAAATTGGAACTGAAAATGAAATCATGTGACAAGGCTATTCTTTAAAAATGATTCATAACTGAACCAGAGGAGTGGGGCTCTCTTCTCCCTTTTCACTACCTATAATTGCTTCCTTGGAGGAAACTGCCTTGCCCTAGTCCTACACACCAGCATCCCTTGGGGGTATGTGTTTGCTAGTTGCTTATTTGCTCAGATGCGAAGACGCCACTGCCCCAGTTTCTTCTGTTTCTTTGTTTTCAACATTCCCCCCCATAATTCGATTTCAGATCTATGGATCCTTAGAATTAAAAGGAGAAGCTCCAGCCCACTCACCATAAAAGCTTAAGGATGTGGTCATTGTGGGTTTGCTGTAGGGACTGAAGTAAGAACCTGGGTCCCATGCTGCCCAGGTCAGAGCTCTTCCTCCAACATCTTCTCACTAAGACCCAAACAACTGCCGGGCTTGCTTAGAAGTAGCTGATGGGTAGAGAGAATCCTGAACCTGGGAGATGGAAGATCTGGATTTACTGCCTGAATTGGCTTATCATTTTAGGCTTCAGTTGTTAAGAGGATTAAATCTGATGACTTTATGGGTCAGTTATGGTTCTTGGTTTTGTTTCCTTAAGCTCATGTTGAGACTAAAAGGAGTGGGTCCAACTCCCACATGCCTTAGGAGGACAGAGGTGTGATTACAAGGGTGTTTCTGTTCCTGAATTTAACGGGTAAGGTGCAAGGTGGCCTCTCTGGGGCTTAATGTGCTCTTCTTGGATGCTATGCTGACATTCTGAACTACTCCCATTCACTGGGTGCACTTTAAGTTTAAATCTAGAATCCTCATACCTGCCCTCAGGTAATGGTGACCCTGAAAATATGCACCATCCACTCACTTGTGCTGTCCCCCACGAATGTAATTGCAATTCTTTTCTGAGAAAACAGCCTATACATGGTTAGCTTCTGTCTTCTCCTTACAAGTGTCAAGGTTAAAAAGAAATACCAGAATTGGGAAGTGTTCACACACAGATTAAATGCTTTTGACAGTTATCTCGTTTGCTGTTTAAGAAAGCCTATTTTCTTCTTGCTGATGAATTAGGATTTCTCAAATTATTCTGCTGTTATCCCTTTTCACCTGCTTTGGAAATGAGGTGTTACTAGTCTCCAGCAGCACCTCAGCCTCGCCTGGCAAACACAGGTTCCTGTTAGCCTCCCTGCCCCGTGCATCTCTGCCCCGCTCCCTGGAACCCATCACCTCTGGCATCTTCCCTGATGAGCTCAGGACCAGCTTGTCCCAAAGTTGTCACTAGTTTTTCTCTGGCTGCTATTGTTCCTATGACTTCATTGCAGCTCTGTATTTTTGAAAGGTAACCTGGTTTTATTTCTTTTCTAAAACAATTTGGATAAAGCATAGAGGTTTTGAAGTCACTGGTGTTTTCTTGACCACAAATAAAACAACAATAAATGCTCAGTAGTAGATAGTATTTCTGGAGCTGAAACGGTCACTGAATTGAAGAGTAGAAACTTTTTAAAGAGAAAAATCTCTGACCCAAACTGAGAGGTTGTTCCAGTCCTTTGAAAAGCCAGTGGTCGGTGTGCAGTCAGATGAAGATTAGTGACATTCCCATAAATTTCGGTGACTTCACCTTGTTGAGGTCATAATGTTCCTAATGTTCTTCACACCAGGCCCAAACTTTTCCTTTCTGCTTTTTTTTTTTTTTTTTTATGTCAAACATTATCATAATTAATATTTAAAAAGGCATTTTTCCTGGGAATCGATGAGACATTTTGGCATTTGCCTTCATTTTCTTTGGAAGATGTTTATTTTTCTTGTCAGCTGCAGGGGAAGAAACCTGCTGTGAAAACCGATAGACCCCAGCCGTCAGGAGCATTTGCCTGGTATTATTTTGATGGCATGCCTATGGTATTGCCAGAGGAGTGTGGCAGAAGCTAACTGAGAACATCATCATCTTCTTTCATGGAAAACAGCATGGGTTTTCAATAGTACGATCACTGTAACAAAAATAACCCAAAGAAATTCTTTAACATAAATATTTATATAAGGTATGGATTGCACACTTGGCCTTGCAACCTTTGGGTGCTTTAGAACTTGAACTTTAGTGGAGGGCATTGTCCTTGTATTAGAAATGCCATCTGCAGTGACAATATGTGATATGGAGCAGTGGAGCCCTGTCACAATGTGGATGTCAGGAGACCAGGCACACACGTCCTCCACAGCTTCTTCGCGTCCTCAGGGGCGACAGCCACAGTGCAGCCTGTCCTTGCATTTAACCTGCACACTGGATCTGTGACAAAGTGATGGTCTTTACCCAAGGACTTTTCTATAGCATGAAATATCTAACAGGGAGAATTGCAAGAAAGTCATTTTATACGCATTCCTGCTTGTGGTTAGCTTGGGATCTGGGTTCTTTGGAGAACAGTATCTTTCCTTTTGGTTTTATGACCCTCTTTTTCTTAATGCTTAGAAAGAAAAGAGCTTTGCCAAACAGTTTTTTTTTTTGCTTCTGGCATTAGTGTCTTCTGGAAAACGAAAATGGAAATGGCCCAGTTTCTCTTACTAACATCTTCAGATATTTATATGTAGTTTAACAGTTTCATCCTGAAAAAAAATAAAGCACATTTTCCCTACATCTCTTTTAAAGGAAAGCGATAAGAATTTCCCAGGTTACTGTCCATTGAAAGGAGAATGCCCGTGGTGGCACAGACACACAGACACACGTGTGCATACATACATGTTCACTGGAGACAGGCAGGCTGCTAGCACAGGAGAACAGGCACGAGCTATGCTTACAGTTCCTGCCCATCCCTGATTCATTCTAAACTAAAGATGAAGCATTTCATGTTTTTGTTGATGGCAGGTAAGTCCTTTTAATTTTTGCTATTAATTGGATAACTCAGCAGAATACAAGATAAAATAATGAATTTCATCCTGCAATTGTTTTATCCTGCAATCCCCATTCCGTGACTTCATGGAAAGCATTTAAAGAACTCTGAAATAATCCAAATATAATTAAAAGAAAAGGGAGGCTGTGTTTTGAGAAGATGCAACAGATGGGACTGTTCAATCTGGTTTGTGATGAGATATTTATTCACCCCTAGGCACAATTCCACAACTCACTTAACTTCTTACATGTGCGATAGAAGCGTCAAATGATGTTTCTTATTTGTCTAGGACTTTTCTTCTTTTCTCTGACAACAAGTGTTATTCATGCTCTAAGTTACAGAAACCGTGGGGTCTCAGTCTCTACAGGGAAAAGCTGAGACATTGTCACGGGCCTCCCTTGCCGCCCTTCCTCATAAGTAGGCATCAGTGTACAAAAGGCACAGTAAATGCGAGCAGGTCTCATAAGCTGCCAAAGGCACGTCAATGAGATTCCAGAACAAGAGTTGGCCTTTATTCTATCGCATTGTCACGTCCAAGAAGGGATAGCTGATGGGCGACAAACGTTTGATATTTTAAAATCTACCAGACAAAAGCCCACTCTTTTCTCCACAACATTCTCCAAAAGTACAAGGAAACAAATTAATGCAAATATAATTCAAGTGAAAGTACTATTTCAGCGTAGTTGTTTTGTCACAACTCTTTTTTCTGATGGCCATTCTTTGGGTAATTTCTGTGCTAAGCTATTTTGGGTTTCATCTGACATGTTGCTAGCAGAGTGGTGTGTCCTATGTGCATGGAAAATAAACGTGAAAAATGACTTATTGTTGCCGTCTGAAAGCTCTCCAGTTTCTGAATTCTAAGGCAAATTAGGCCTCAAATTTTATTTTTGTTGCTGTAGTATCAGTGAATGCTAAAAACTAGAATGTCTGAATTTGCCTGTATCCACACATATCAGAAAAGAGAATTTTCCTTTCACGAGAACAAGGCTAAGAAGTTGTAGAAAACCTCACAATATTTCTCCTTCTCTGACTTTGAGTTACTTTCCTTTGGGCGGTTTGAAAATTATAATCATCAGCTTAGCAGCAATGGGATGGATGCTCTTCTATCTCATGAATCCAAAGAGAAATTGTTAGCTAATTCAAATGGTATTTGCCATGATCAGTAAAGAAAACTACCTTTTAAAGTGCTGCTGAAATACTGAGAGTGCAGTTATGAGGGTTAAAAAATGAATAGTTAAAAGGCCATTCTTGCAATGCATCTGTTTGGAAAATAAACATACTTAAAATGAGATAAGTAAAAAGTAAAATATTGCATCACACCCAGCTATTCAGTTTAAAGCAGGTGGAACCTTGAACTATAGGCAGCATGAATGGCAGGCGTTACAAAATATACCCACCTGTGGTTTGAGGCTGGAGAATGATTTTTTAAAAACATTTACTACCAACAACCATGCCAAACACACCACGAAAATCCTGCAGACCTGCTAAGTGATTTTATGTAGCTAACGCTAGTGACTCTCCTTTGGAAAAATGGAAAACACAAGCAAAATAAAACAAACAAAAATCATTTCTCAGTTCCTGAAGGGATGTAGATTTGGGAATTGAAACACTTTATTTTTGGTTTTATCAAGTTAGTCCATGAGATAAGGTAAATCAGCAACAGATAACTTGCAATGATTGATTCCTGAAGCTGAAAGGAACTGTGAGTCACTCCCCTCAGTATGGGCCTACCGGCTGGTGAGATACTATTTGTCTAACTTTACAAATGAATTGACTGTGACCCAGAGAGACTGGGCGATGCTCCCACTGTTCCATAGCCAATATATGGTCGGTAGGGAATTCAAACCTAGGTTATTGCCCCTTCCTCCTCCCCCATGCATGTCTGAAACCACACTATTTTTTTGGGCCTGTGAGTTTATTACTTAATATATATGAGCATCACCGCATTTCTTAAGGGCTCACAGGGGTCAAAGCACCATGATATAAGGAGACTGGGATTGCAACCCTGAGCCTTTGCTGAATTGCAGTGCCTACCCACTTTAGGTATTACGGAAGGCACTTACTTGTTCTATTTCTTTTAATCGTATAACCCCCCTTAAAAAGTGTTTTTCTTCTGTTTTTATAGATGAATACAAACCCAGGGCCCAACCTGGTTCAGTTACTTGCATAGAGCCAACCAGGATCAAAAGCTAATTCTGTTTATGTCCATAGCTCCTGCTCCTTTCTTATTTCTGAAATCTTCATGAAAAGGGAGAGTAAAGAATAGGGCTGTGGTTGATAATTTCAAAGTTTCTATTATCTGACTAGAGGAAGATCCTTAAAACACATCTAAGAAAAACCAAAACATCAATACCCTCACTCTACGGAATCCTGGGTCCCTTCTTAGTGAGGATTCTTACACCTTGCTCTGTTGTTTTACTCGTTAGGGGTTTTCCTTAATTGCATATTAATTTCTTGTCCCTGAGGTATGAGAAACTTAAGGAGCAGGAAAGGGCTGTCTGGCTCAGTGGGACTGGGCTGTTATTTAGTCTGGCTGTTTCCTACCTCACATGGCGATTGATTACCCTGCCTATCGTGTGTTGACATATTTTGCTTGCTGTACTGATTATACATTGGGAGTGCTAATTCTTTTATTGGGTTAGAGTTCAAAGGTGCTCATCTGTCAGCAAAAAGTCTCTCATTTCGTGGCATGCTTGGCCTCCTCTTATATCTGTCATTTTTATACTGTTCTCAGAGGTTTTCCTCTTATTTCTGGGCCTAGTTCAATAGCAAAGATCTTGAAGGATTTTCCTTTGTAGTGGGCTATTTTGTACGGTTTTTGGAGACAGATTCTGCTCTTTGAAGATATGCAGACTATTGGCATTTCACAGACTCTGACTGAAGCAATGGAAATCACACCATATCCTGCTCTTTGATTTTAACAACCCTGTTGGTGCAGGCCTCCAAATCTTGGATTTTTCCCAAACATGGTCAATTTCTGAGACCAATAAATGGGTAGGTCTCAACTTGCGTTTTGCATGTCAGTGTCCTGGCATACTGACTGACCATCAGGAAATGGACTCCCGTAAAGAAGAGTCCCAGGAATGGTGAGTTGATTGCATAGAACAATATGAAAGCTCACCTAATGTCTACATGTCTTTTTCAGCACTTCTGTAGAAATTATAAGCATGTAAATGTTCCCATAAGATTTATATATGTATTTATATTTTAATATTTATTTCTTATCTTAATTTTTAACCAGAATCATAAGTATAAATATCCTCCAAAATCATTATTTTGGATTATGTATGATGAAGTATTTTCCAATTAGTTTGAGGTTACTTGGGATATGAGCAGCATACCCTTCTTGACAAGATTCTTTGTGTTAAGAATACATTTTGTTGTTGCTTATATTCCAATTTCTATTTTTCCTACATGTTGCATTTATAAGTTGATCAAAATAATAGAAAAAAGTGTTATGGTAATAACAGATTACAGAAATGATCTTTGTGAATTGGTGAGATAATCAATGATGACTAGCTTTCCCTCTAATTTTTTTACAGCATTCTAACAAGTTAGTCTTCAAGTTTCATATAAAACATAAGTAAACCCTGATTTAGAGAAGTAGCTGGAGCTGGCTCTTAAGCAACTGGGCCATCCTCCAGAGGGGAACGAAGCCAAGCCAAGGAGTCTGCAATCCCTTGTTGAAAAAGAAAGAAACATGGAGTTATTGTCAAATTTTAATGAATTTATTTATCTTTTTATATTTGGGGTACTATAAGTGATAGGAAGTGATAGAACTATTAGAATAAAATTGAAATAGAATGGCTTGGGATCATTATGCCTAGGCCTAAATTGAGTGGGTTTACTGAGGGACCTTGGATTAGACACATAAACTCTCTGAGTCTTGATTTTTTTCTATATCAAATGGGGTTATTATTTATACAGCAGGATTTTTTGATGGTGTTAAATAAGATAATGATATAAAATGTAAAATATAGTGTCAGTCTGGCACTTGTAGGTATTCAGTAAAAATAAAAACTTTATTATTTTTTATCTTCTCATTGACCCTACCTAAGCCAAATTCATAATATGAACTAAGAATGCCATCTACATCAATCTTCAGTGGCTCTTCTTGAACTTATATACACATGGTACTACATTGATTATGGTACAAAGCAAGCTATATAGATGCAACTCTTTCCAGGACTCTATTTCCACAATCACACAGAGATTGATGGATTCATAGAATGTGTGCTGGAAGAGACCCTGGGGGCTCTCTGCATTAAGTAATTTTACAGATGAGGAAATAGATTCCCAGAGAGATGAAAAGACTTGTTCAGAATTTCCCAGTTAATTAGTGGAAATGTCAGGAATAGGATCTGAGTTTCTAGAAACCTCATCTATTGTACTTATTTACCCACCTTTCTTTTTTAGGAAATAAAATTATGCTTATGTATCCTAGGATTTGTTCATGAGACAGAACTATTTCAAAATATTATAGTCTTTAGAGATGTACAACTAATTAGAAAAAGAAAAAATCTAATTGTATGTGTGAGATGAGTAAACATGATTGCAAGGTAGAAGTGTAGATAATCCCACTTTAATCCATAATCCACCATTCTCCACATTTCTCTTCCAGTTATTTGATAAAGGCCTTGGACATTTTCTTATTTTTTTGCAACATACTCTTTAAATATAACTTCAACCCACTCTTCCTATCCTTGTCCAATCAGATTTATTTAACTCCTTCGATGTAGAAATTTTAGAGCCACTCCTGAGTAGTAGGACCAAACTTTTTCTAATTTATTTATGCAGAATTTTAGAGATTTCAAGAGATTTCAGGATATTTGGGGTGGGGGGGTAAGGGGAGAGTTAGGTACCCACGCATTGGCAGTTGGATCATAGCAAGCATTCAAAGGGACTAAATTCTTTCCTGCAAGTTCACCACCTATATTTCTAAATATGGCAGATTTGTGGATTTTATACATATATGGGACTATTCATTTTTCCTGCATTGATTTAGAACTTGCCAAGAGGCCAACAGCAGTTACTGAACCCCTGTCCTGCAAGGCCCGCTGCACAAGTTGTAACCCTACATGGCAAAAAATGATCTGAGTAAGTCAAAGGCCCCCAACTCAATTACATTAAGCAGCACTATGCTTGTCTTTTTAAAAAGCCTCCATGATTACAACATATAAAATTCTATTATGCATGCCTAGGTCTAGTCATGATATCATTTATCTGGTATGAACAAATTCTATAATTGTGCCTTTACCTATAGAATTGTGTCTCTTAGAGACCCTTTGTGGTTTACAAGTGAGAGAGAGAGACTAGACAATAAGGAAGAAACCCTTCTGACCATATTGTCTAGCAAATCAAGAGAACATTAGAAAAGCTGTGACCCAAAATCATCCATAAACTGCCATCTTCCCCTGGGAGAAGCTGGAGTGCCCATTCCACTGTGCTACATAACGCTGGGTGTTCGTTAAAAATGTATTCAAGGTTAAATCATATCACTGAACAATGAGTGTGGAGGCCCAGATCTGTGTGTAAAAGAGAGGAGGCCATATCAGGGCCAGGTTGCTTTATTTAGTGAGGTCTGTGTCAGGCAGACAAGGAGAATGGGAGGTTTCCTTGGAGGCTTTTGTAAAGCTCTGTGCTTCTTCTGGGGGCTCGATTAGAATAATCAGAGGCCTTGGGAAATTCACACGGTTTTGGTGGGGCTGTGATCCATCATCATCCATCATACTTGTGCGCTGGGTGACTGAGGAGCCAAATACCAGGCCGGCGGGGTGGCCCGAGCCCTTCTCTGCATGGAGCTCTCTGGTCTGTAGGGCAAGGCTCCAGGAAGCCTGGCAGAGGGAGGGGTGGACGGGGCTGCAGGCGAACTAACTCCTGGATCAGCCTGAACTTGGGGGGCTTTCCCTGCCAGCAGTCCCCACAGGCGACAGTCTAAGAACAGGAAGTAACTATACAGTACTTTGAAAGATTTTTGGATTTCCTTAGCTTAATTTGAGTTTAGCTGGATTTGTTCGGAGTTTATTTCTAATTTATTTCAAGTTTGTGTTTGTTTGTTTGTTTGTAGGCTTTAACAATTTTTGAAAAACAACTTTCTAGATTGTTTGCTTCTGTGTACATTTGCATTGTGGGAAGAATTGGGTTTTGTCATTTTAAATAAGGAAAGACTGTGTCATGGAGTGTGAGTGAGTCAGTGTGTGTGTAAGTGTGCGTGTATGCATGCTCTGGGAGGAGACAACCAATAAAACTCTCATTATATATTCCTATATCCTTAGCAACTTTTTTCAAACTCTTTTTTTAATGTAGGAAGAAATGTGGTTTTGGGTGATTTTCAAAAAATGTTTTGAAACTCCAGAATTAGAAGCATAGTGTCTAGTTCTATAGAAAAGCACTTATTGCAATATGATCTCAGAGCCAGCCTGCTAGAGAATCCTGTGTGAGTGGATTGCTCAATAGTGACTAATTTGGTTTCTCAGTTCCCAAGCAAAGAACTTTGGCAGCCAAGTAAGTAAATTTTTACCCATCTTCTATTTTTTTTCCCCCCCTCAGGAAATTAAGGAGGGAGTCAAATCTAGGCATATGTACACATTATAATGAAACTTATAAATCCCAATTTGATGATGTTTACTAGTTAAGAAAATATACTTAAATTTGCCTTTTTTTTCTTCCTGTTTCAGAGGGTTAATGGAATTATTAACTCTCAAAAACCACCCCCCAAAGAAAAGCTTAAAAAAAAATCTGTGTCTTAATCATTCAGGTTTATGTAAATTAATATAGAGTCCCTACTATTTTGTTTTTATGTTACTTTATATTATTTTATTTACTAGATGACTATCCAGTGGTAGACACATGCCCTCACTAAAAAGGGCTCATTGTCATTTTCTTTCTGATGGTGCAAATAAGTCCATAAAATAAATGTATCTTCTAGTTCATTCTTCCTCCTTTTATATTTCTTAAATTGAAAATCCATAGCAGAATGCCTAGAAGTACATTGCAATTTGACAGGATTTGCTTTGTGTGCATATGAAAAAATATGACTTGTAAAAAAAGTATGTAGAAGAATAGATGTATGCACGCTGTGATGCTATTTTATTGGTATCTGTTGCACCCAATGCAATGAGACTCTTGGGATGTTGGACCTAAATGAAAATAATCATAAATAATGTTAAACAGTAATAAATAAAGCCCAACTCCTACCTTCTCCCTACTTTCTTTTTTCTCTCTTTTTTCCCACTAAGAAAATATACAAGTAAATAATAAAAAACAATTCATCCACTTTGGGGGAAGGAGGCACATGGGCTGAGGGCCGTGTGGACTTGGCAGGCACCTCATATGCCCTGTGGATTTGGAGCTCTGGAGGTGGGGTGAGCAGAGAAGGAAGGACACTGGATAAAGAATGTTGATTTGCAAAATTGCCTGCATATTCACTTAATGGTTTTTTAAAATTATCTTAATAATTTACATAAATTACATGTATTGACATTAACCTATTTTTATTTCTCAGAGATCTCAACTGGAGGAACAAAGTTACATATAAGCTAAATTTTAATAAATTCCTATCAAAACCACTGAGATAAAGAGCTGTTTTGGGGCTTTTCCTGGAGAGAGCGAGGAAGGGCTTTTGTGCCTGATGAGCACTTCTTAAAGCCAAGTACCTGAGCTAGGATTACCAGTATATATTGAACAATTTCAACTATAGGAACTTAAGGGTGATCAACATTTAAAATTATATTTATTAATTTGAAGGAATGAGGCTTGTTATGGGATCAACATCCCTGAAGAGTCTCTCAGACCTAGGGAAGATATCCTTGAATGCCTTATATAGCAGTTTTTCTATTTGTACCTGCAAGAATGCCATTGTTTTCTCCTGTTCCCATGCTGACCTTTTGACCTTCATGGAGTCTTCCACCAAGGGAAGGGCCACTTGGTTCTGTAGGGGCATCTTCTCCAGGCACCCAGAGTTCTCTTCTTGCCTCCTGTCTGCCCAGGGCTCCTGTTTCAGTGCTCAGTATCCCAGCCTTTCTCCTCTCATCCCCCATATGGGTCCCATTCCCTCAGTGGAAGACTTTAGTCATCACTGATAAACTAACTCATGACATATAGCATATTGGTTCATCGAGGTTTATTTTATTACAAGCCACTACCTCACAAGTCCTCTCAATTTTATTTTCCAGATCTCTCTTATTTGTTCTCCAGTAGCACTGTTTTGTTTTTTAAAGCCTTCACGATTCCTCTCATGGACTGTTGAAACAGCCTCTGACAGGTTCATCTGCCTTCCATGTCATCTGTCCTAAATTTCTCCTGTTTTTTGAGTCAGAGTGATCATCATGAAACACAACTCTGGTCTTTCCATTCTGCTCCCTAAGATCCTTAACTAGCACTGTATTTATTCAAGGAGAAAAAGGCCAGACTGTAGAATATGGCACAGCGGCCTTTGACAGTTTGGCTCCTCACTGCCTATTTCTTCACATCTCTACCTACCTTCTTTCCCACTATAAATCAGGCAATACTGAGAACACCCTTAGTCTCACGCACATACCGACCTGTTTCATGCTTCTCTACCTCTCAATATGCCCTTTATCTTCCTGGGATGGTCTTTATTCCCCTGTATTTACCCTGGGAAATTCTTTGCAAACCATCTTTGTTTTTCAACACACTTTTCAAGTGTCACCATCTATGGGCAGCCTTTCCTAACCCTTCTCACCCTCAGAATCAACTCCTTTCTCCTCTGCACCCTGTACATAATTTGTTGACTGTGGGTACTATATTTTATCTCCACAACTTCCTTCTCTACTGGACTATGTCTCTTTGAGGCCGGGAATGGGGCCAGACATTTGGCTTCTAGAGTGCAAACGCAGTGTGTGTGTGTGGCCCACAGCAAATGTCAGGATGCATATAGAAAGGAGCAGACTATCCATGGTCATGGATACTCTTGAAGATGAGGTTTGCCTTAACCTAAAGGGATGATGCTAAGTTGGGGGGAATTTCAAGCTTGAGAACAAGTTGGGTCAGAAATATATTTTGGGCGTAGGGAGACCCAGCTTATGGCAGGCCTAGGTCTACGGGATCTGAGGGGAGGGAGTGCGCATGCATCACGTGTTGTCTGGGGTTTGGCAGAGTGGAGACATCAATGCTGATGGTGCCCAGATCCCTGCACTTAGCAGCAGACCCCATAGGTTATTAAAGCTGAGAGCCTATCTAGGAAGATTAGCTGGAGGAAGTGCTTTAACCACGGAGCAAACAGGCAGTCGCTTGATTAGTGCCTCAGACGTGCCATGGCACTGCGGTGTTGGGTTTCCATCTGACCCATTACTGGGATATTTGAGATCTGGAGCTTCAGTTCTAGCCTGACCTTGCGTTTGATTTCTGAATCCATTCGTCAGAAATGGGCCTTGCTTGCTCCTCTCAGACCGTGCTTCTCAGCAGTGAGTTTCGTGTCCTTTGTTTTTGGATATTTGAAAGAGATTCTGAGAATGAACCCATATGGTGTTTGTTTAGATGGAGAATCCTAAATAGCTTCTTGTACTGGGAGAACACAGTAGCAAATATATCTTACGGTAATGTGTTTTAAATCAAAAGGGCTCCATATTTTCCCCTGTGTTTGAATGTGACATTCTTGATCATTCCAGACCCACCTGTCTGAGAACACAGGAATCAAAAACAGGAGTCACTCTCAGATTTCACCTCTATTTAATCCATCACAGAAACATACTGGCTTTTCACTGTATATATATAAAAAAACACACCAGGACATTTAAACAAAGTGACACAGATCATCAGCAGATCAACTGGGAATGACGGCTCAATCAAACAATTGTAGGTTGAGAATTTCCACAAGGCAGCCCTGCAGCAGCCAAGCCAAATTTGTTTAGTATACATGAGTTAGCTGCTTAGGAACATTCGCTCTGCTGCATGCCAGATGATGCCTTTCCTGGGTAAACATCCATTCAGCAGCATATACCCATCCATGAAAGTGTTGGCGTGATTTTGATCATTTCTCTTGGACTCCTGAAATTATGACTTCATTCCACTGGCAGCCAAGTACCAAACCCACACATGCACCATTTAGGCTAAAATAAAGGGGAGGGGAAGCTATATACTTATTTCAAAATGTAATATAACCACCCAAAAGGTAGAAGAAACTCTGTAAAATTGACAGCCCATTTCACTTTTCTGACAAGCAATAAAGCAAGCATCATTAAAATGGATGTCAAATTACAGGGCAGGGAAGCAGCAGGGAAAATACCTACCTTGTTCTTGGTGCTTGAAATAGCATGTGGCATATTTATCCTACCTCAGTCTAAACTTGGAGAAATTCCTTTTTGGGGTAGGGGGTTGGGAGCTCATTTATTAAATTGGAATTTCAGAATCAGATCCCAACTAAGTGAGAACACTTGAATTATTTGGGGTAGGGCGTCTAAAAATGTGTCTTATTATTTTTTGTATTTAAGCAATTATTTTCTTTTTAAAGGTGTTACTGAAAGAATGGAAAATTCTGTAGAGCACAATCTTGAATCCTAGAACAAAAGAGTTTAGCATTTATAAAAATACAGAAACAAGAACCAAAACTTTCTGGTAGAAATTTCAAACTCTGTGCTTGCTCTCACCGGCTATTGTGAAATCCAGCTTGCGTTGTGCACGGTTCAGCTCAATGTTCTAGTTTATTAACCAAAAGCCTCTCTTTCTGTTTCCATTCAACTAGGAAATCCTCAATTTGGGGGAAATTTTCAAACAGAAAGCTTAAGAATTCCATTTTTGCGGGGGAGGGGGTAATTATCTGAAATTTGTTGGAAGAGATCATTGTTTCCAAACCTTTAACCGCCTCTAGAAGGGCACTTGGCAACTAGCGTTTGCTTGAGCAAGTTTTCTGGATGGTCAGTCGTTTAGAAATCCCCTAGAAAATGGTCCTTTTCCAGGGGTGGCAATGACTTTTGTGGATAACGGCTTCTTTTGAAATCTGTTTAAGATTCAGAGCTAGGTGAGCTACAAAGTGCAGCTTTCAAAAATGAAACTCCTCATAAAGACCGTTTTCTAAAGTTGATTCCATTTGAATTTGAGCATCTACTATATTCACAGCACTGGAGGGAGGGTTTAAAGATGATTGAGACATGACCCTTGCCCTCAAGTCGCTGAAAATCAAAATGGGAAAATACACGTGAAAACAACTAACGATAACAGCACTGGGGTAAGGCCAGAGGATATGTTTTGAGATGCACTTTATATTCTCTGGAATCTACAGAGGAAGGAGCTCACTCTGGTTGGGGAGGTGGTGGACATGGGGAGTGGGAACCCTTAGCAGATGAAATGGCAATTGAATTGGGTCTGAGAGAGTTTCAATGTATAAATCTTAAAGGCTGCCTCCTCCAGGAGGCCTTCCCTACCCAAAGTTGTCACTCACCCCCACATTTCAAAGTGTTTTATTTTCTTCTGAGCACCTAAAACTGTCTCATAGTCTCCATCTATGTGTTGGTTTCCTTTCTCCCCCTTCCCAACAGGCTTTAAGATTCATGTGAGCAGGGCCATTGTCGGTCTAGGTCACTGCTCCATCCCTAGCTCTCAGAACAAGGGAAGGTTATTCTAGATCAGAAGGTTGTCAAGGAAAACAATACAGAGAACCCCAATTCCACAGGATATTTGCGGACACAGAATAGATTCTTGTGGCTAGATTAAAGGATGCATTAAAGGCATAAGATGGCCAAATTGATGATGACCAATCACAAAAGAACATTCTGAGGTCTCCAGAAAGTTGTGGCCAGTTTTTGAGAGGAAAGTTGATGAGCTCTAATACTCCACTCCAAAGTCTTTCTAAAATGGGTGTCAATTTTGACAACCCAGGATAAAGCTTTCTTGGGAGATGGTACAACTTCAGCAGCATACATTCAGCCATGAAAGCAGTTGTGTGATATGTTCTTCAATCCCTTTACCCAGAGTTTAAAAATGGGATACAGGGAATTGTTCTATTATTAATAATAAAGTGCCCCCAAATGTGGATGAATGGGTGCCAGTTTTTAAATCCCTGGAGAAAACATTAATGTAAGTGTACACTAATGACTTTAGTTTGGGGCAGAATAACCTTAGGGCAAGTGATTTGTTGTAAATAAAAGACTTTATTTAACTATAAATGAAAATGGAGAACACTAACTTGCCATGTTACCACATGTATTTACTCCAACAATGATACATTTTACATAGTCCCCAGAATACTATTTGTCAAAGCAGCTCCCAGGTATTGGGATGAACCGAAAACTCTCAAAGCGCTGACTGATCGCTCTTTGCTAGCAGCTCACGAGGATCACATAGCCACTCCAAAATCAACAGCCTGGAAGAAAATGATACGAGGCTTGAAACAAAGGCTGGAATGTTAGGGTAGCAACTCCCCTACATTGCACTGCAGTAAATACGTCAACTAATACTCATTAATGTCTAGAGTCGTGATCTGGTAAGAGCATGGAATGAACTGCATATGACAATTCAGTTTCCTACCCCCAAAGGAGCCCTAGCTACTCCTCACTTTTGCATAATAAAGCTTTGAGGGAACGCTAGGTGGGTTTGCCTGTTTCCCTACCTACTGAACTTCAAACACTGAGAAATGTTACCAAGGTAGTGTAATGTATGTACAGCCTGGGAGTACCTATCTCTATCTTCATCCATCAGCCCAGGCCTAGGAGGTCTTTTGGAGGTTCACCAACTATACCTCAGTAATGGAAGCTCTTTATGTTCTTTTATCTGCCAGGTGTCTCACAGCACAGCCTCTTTTTGAAGCAATGGAATGGGATATTTGTGGGGGGAATTAAACTGCCCTATCCAAGAGATAGAGAAAGAGATAAATTAATTCCATAACTTTTTTCTTCTTCGTATTTTGGGCTGAAATCATGGAAAAAGTTGATCATTTCCCATCATAAAATACTGCTTATTGTTCATTGGCCAATAATGCCTCTTTCAAATATAAACCTTCCTCCAACCTTATTAAGTCCAGGCTATTTCCCGCATTATCATAGAAATCTTGGCAGGGGAGCACTCTGGAATGAGCTCATCTTTTTATACCATGTCAGTGACCACATTGATCTTTTTTTACATTGGGTTTCAACAAGTGTTTATTGAGAGATTTATTGACATGGGAGTGACAGAGAATGAGTTGTTTGTGAACCATTTCATCACTTTTGTTGTATCTGAATGCAGGTAGACCTGAAAAACACTGACCTTTATGAGCTGTCACCTGAGAAGCAGAGGCTTGAGAACCTTTTCTAATAATGATAATGACTTTTGACATTTGTATTTTCCCCTGAAGTTTACAAAAGATGCTCAAATTCATTATTTCTTCTGATTCTTACTGCATTTTTGCATCATAAGTATTTTTAAAAAGTCTTGTCTAGTAGAAATATAAATGTGAGCCATTAATAGTAATTTCAACATTTTTGGTAGCCAATTAAAACAAGTAAAAAGAAACAGGTAGAATTAATTTTACTAATATATTTTATTTAACCCATTATATTCAAAATTGTATTATTTCAGTATGTAATCAATAAAAAAATTATCAACTAGATATTTTGCAATTTTTTGTGTGCTAAGTTTTAAAAGTCTGGTGTATAATTTTAAACTTACAGCATATCTCAATTTAAAGTAGCTGCATTGCAAATGCTCAGTTGCCACATGTGTCTAGTGGCTACCACGGCGGGCAAAAATCAGTATGAATAGAGAAACGGAGGCTCGAATGAATTAAAGGGCTTTCTGGGCTCACATAACTAGTTAGGTGTAGTGTTTTGGCTTAAAAGGAATTGCCTTAGGTCTGTGGTTTGCAGATTATCTGATTGAACAATGTCCAAATAAATGTGTAAATTAACTTGTGATATTAGTGGTTGAGACTATAGAACAGAAAGGTGGAGATATGATGAAGGATATATATATATATATATACACACACACATATATATACAGATATATATACACACACACACACACACACACACACACACACACACACATATATATATATGTAGGGATTCTTTATTGCTAGTGGTAGAAACGCCATAGAATTTGTATTATTAAAAATAAGCTCCATATGAAATTTGGATGCACAGCCTGGTTTGGGATAGCTGCTCTGATCTCTGAATTCCTTTAAGGCTCATCTTTGCATTTACCCATTCCTATACTTACTTGTTAATTTAACAAGCTTATTAAACATACACTATATGCCAGGCAGTACACTTATTGCTGAGGATGCAGCTGGCAGAGTCCCTAACCTCGTCAAGCTTGCATCCTACAGCCTACAAGATACGGCTGGCTCAGAGCAGGTGGTGCAGTAAATGCTGGTAGAATTAAATTTAGTTGGCCATATTTGATATTGATTTACCAATCTCCCTTCCCAGAGGACTCAGTAAAAATCCTGAGAAAAGGACCTAAGTATGGGTTACCTATATAACGATTTTTTGTCTATTTTTATTCCTTTTATAACAAATATATTTGAAGAGGTTGCAATGTGAGGAGGACATGGTACAAACTGAGAATTGATGCCACTTGGTTAAATTCATCTATTAGCATCTTGAGCATTTGGAGTGTGTGTGTGTTTGTGTGTACACACATGTGTGTGTGCACAAGTATGTGCAGATTCAGCATGCACTTTCCCTTCCTGAAGCAGGACACGTTTATGTATCCTTAAACAGGCCGAGGGCACAATACGTGTGATGCCTTGGGTACACTTATGTTAAAATTTTTTCAATTTAGAGAAGGGTAAGGAGGTACCACTCATTGCTTCCAATTGGCTGGCTCTGGCTGAGGTTTTTCAAGTCAACAATTACACTGAATTATTATTCCGAGCAAGAAACTGCTGGGGATTCCGCAGGAAGCAGACACCCATGCTCCCTGCCCCATCGCCTTACAGTTGAGCAGTGGTTGGGGGGAGGTATGCTTGAGTAAGCTTCCCCACGGGGCTCACTTGAATTTGGGGTGTGCCATCCCATGACCCTTTTATGACTCACGACACATTTAAACAAGGTTTTTGTTTGTTTGTTTCATGTGTATGTTTTGACTTGAGGCATATAATGCTGTTGGTTGGAAGAATGTATAATGTGCTTCTTTTCCACCTGGAAGAAAGAGTGTCTGCTCAGCTGGCTTTTCTTCAGCCAAGTATTTTCATTTGACCTTTCAATCTGGTTAAACTTTGAAGAAAAATGCAGATATAGCCTACTGTTTGAAATGCTGTAGAGATCCAGGAGCGTTAATTTAAAAATTCATAAATCCTTTGTACTATGCAAATTAATGACCTTTTTTCCAGGTGACTTATTTTGCCTTAACTATGTCCAAATAAATGTGTTTATTTCAGAGAACTCAATGCTACCCAAAACTGACATGTTAAGCATCTCCCATGGCTTATAATATGTACAAGAGATGTGGACCACCCTCTGTTTTCTCATTATGCCAAATAATGGAAAGTGGAAATCACTCTAATCCCTTCTTCTGTGTCTGCTGTACCTCTGCAAATATGATAAACTCAATCCAATTAAAAGTCATTACCTCTCCAAGGCTCAGCCGCAGTCTATAACCTTTTGTTTCACAATCCTTTCGATTACCTGTCTTCATCTCAAGTAGAATTTCTAGCCATCTTCCCCCTCAGTTTTCTTAAAGAAGAGTATCACTTTTAGTGTTGAATATCGTAGTCTTATTTTCTGAACCATTCACTTGACTGTTTGCAATGGAGCTTTATATTATACAAGTTCATTCTTCCTGGGCATTTGTCTTATCTCTCTGACTAGATTGTAAGTCTTTTGAAATCTGCAATTTCACTTTATTCTTCTTAGTGACCCCCATGGTGCTTTACATATAAAAATCTTGCTAAGATTTAAAAGTGATGATGCATATTAAAAAGTTGAATGAAGTAAACCTGTTAATAAAACAATAACACAGCAAACCAACAAAAGCCACAGCACAAAGCTTATTAAGTTATGGTGTAATTATTCCATAGACTTCAGGTATCTCTCCTACCCCATGGATCTTCTTTATGTTATATACTTTTGATAGAATTAAAACATTTCCATTTTCCCCCTCTCAAACAGTCATAGTTTACATGTATTGATCCACAAATCCACAATATAATTGAATCAGCAAGCATCTTAGATGTTAAGGTGAGTAAATTGATAATTTTCTGTCTTCTTTAGCTTTGAGATTCTACCATGCTATGAAAAATGGGTATTTCAATCAATTATCCTGAGGTTGTAGCAACATGACACCAAAAGATCTTATTTAACTTAATTAGCATAGCTATAACCTAGTAAAACAAGCAGTTTGTTAAAGATGGTTTATTGGAAAAATCCATAAAGTTATCAGCAAAAGCACAAACCAAAATCACAGATGTTGTTTATTGTGGAGAGTAATACCTGGATTTAAATGAGTCATTTTATATAATGTTGATATAAATGGGCAGCAAAATATTTGATATATACACACCATTAAATATGAATTTACAAATATCTGGGTTTTTGGTATTCCTTTTTACAAAGCACCTTAATGAATAAATAGCTCCTGTTTTAGAATTTTTCCCCCACTATATAAATACAGCTCTCAAAATTTGTTTTGCTACTTTGGCTTTGGTTAAATTACTTTGACTATCATAGGCATATATAAATATTATTTGGAAAAGGACCATAATTTTTGGAGAAGTCTGGGATAGCAGAAATCAGTAGTACTATCATTTCCTATGATGACTCTTACTTTAGATTGGAAATTCTAGAGTGGTCTTGCCAGTCTTCTCTCTGAACACAGCACTGTTCTGAGGTCAACCAGGACTCTCTCTGGTTTCTTTGGCACAACTTTCCATTCAAACTGGAAGAGAGATGTGGTTTGGGTCAGGTTGCTGAGATTCATCGGCCTCATGGCAGTCCCACCTGCTTCACAGTAGAACTTTTAGTCTTTGTCAATGATATAGACCATGCAGAAATGCATTCTTACTAGTGACATGACAAGGAACCATCCACTTCTCCATGCAGTTTGCTCCAGGCTTATTTTGTAATGGAAATGTGGGCAATGCGGTTTTAGAATCTGCTGGTTTTAGAAGCAGTGGGAGTAAATCATCCCTGTTTTGATCCTCATGTTACTGTGAAGAACTTGGTGATTTTCACAAAATAAACGTGAACTAAAATTGCATTTCCACCAAGAATTGAAATAAGAAGTTTATACTTAATTTAGCACATGTATAGTTTTAGTCAATCTAAGGCTAGGGGTTTCTATAAGATTGTCATGCCCAATTGCAGTTATTTATACTCAACTCTCAACAGTAATCACCCTTCCTAATTTATCTTAGAACTTATTTTATTGCATTGCCTTATACTTGTTACCATCTCAGTCTTCACCGCTCAACTCTAAGTTACTCGAGGGCAGAAAAAAATTTCTTATTCATGTCTAAACCTAGCCTTAGCCATTTGCATGGTTTCAGGTACAACATGGTACCAGATAAGCGTTTTGGAATGGGTAACTAAGTAAGTCTGAGAAGTAGCGGCTTTGGCAAAGATTATAGCCCCAATACTTCAGTCATCTATTTCCTCTTTTAGTGCTACTAAAGACTACACTTTTGTAGGGTAGCCACAAAATTGGAATTGGAATGTGCATTGGAAGCATTCACGCAAAACTGGTAGAGTCGGTGACATCTGTTTAATCCTTCACTTTTCATTGTATGGAGCCCACCAAAGATTTTGAAAGTCAAATGTATATTTATTCCACAGAGGAAACTTTATCAACCAGTGCAAAAGTTTACTGGCACTAGCTGGTGATATAATGGGTAGTTTAAATCCTGCTAACTGCAAATAATTTTTCAACAGTGTTTATGATTGTGGTAGAGTTTAGTGAGGCAGAAGTATAGATAACATAAATATTTCGACAAAAGCCAATTGTACTGGAGCCATAAATAAATTAGACCCAGTTTGTAAATAAATTTAGCTTTTGCCAGCAAACATTTATAATCCTCCCTTGCTGCAAACGATAGTAATTTATATAGAAGAGGTCCTGAATGCCTTTCTTTAAAAGTCAATTCTCATTAGGAGGCAGTGCCTGGTGCCCGTCAAGTGTCTTAGACTGTGTGACTCAATTAGACATGAAGGATACTGTACAGAGCACCCAATGCTACTAGTTATTGTACATGTTGATAATGACAACTTCCAGAGACCATGCATAGTTTGGTAGTCTATGAAGTTGTCATATTATATCATTCCCTTAAATACCTAGCTTGTGTTACCACTTAGCAATGTTGAAATTACCCCGTTTTAAATCATAAGTGCTATTTAGTGTATGTATACACATATGCATAGCACATCTGTTCATATTTTTCTGAAAACATTTTTTTATCAAAGTGTATAATGTTTTCTTAAATTTTAAAAAAACACACCTTCCTTTTATGTTTTTCAATGACATTCCATCTATCCCCATGGTTTTGAACGATTTTATGTTTACTATGATGTAGTGTTGGGAAACTCAATATGAGGGTCTGTAGAGCTTGGGATGGGGGCAGAAAATTGCACTCCTTGGAACCATCTAAATTTGGTTTATACTGAAGATACTGTATTTGCAATGGGGCCAGAGTCTAGGCTGAAATTAACCAAATCAAGGAACTTTCTTCACAGAATGACTTTAAGATCAGAAGTCATTGTTGCCTGTTACCATACCTTGTAGAGAACAGGGACCATTGTTCATTTTCAAATAAAACCCAATTTTGAGACTCTAATAAAAATTTTTTTGCACACTCTCTGGTCCTTATCAACCCAAGAGTGTGGTTAGGTTAGTGTTCTATTGCTTGTTCACATTCCATTTTATCAGCAAGCCATTGCTACAACTCCCTCTTCTGCCAGACACGCATAATTATTTTCTTTTCTGTATGGAGGACTCCTGGCTATAAGAAAGCTCTTCTGTTTTGTAGCAGTAGGGAAAGGTCTGCATCAAGTCAGCTGTGAGAATGCGTCTGAACTTACATTTACACTATTTATTCAGTTCCCCTGCACACCTATCTTTGTTTACTCTGTGGTAGAAAGTTGAGCTCAGTCTCATTTCCTTTTTGATCTTCACCTTTTGGGGGCTGTTTCGAATATTTTTACCCAGTTAATATTAGAATTCAGTCTCCTTGCTACAAAATGAATCCCCCTCCCCACCCCTCCTTCTTTTAACTTGTAACTTTTGAGCTTTGGTCTGTCCTTTGGAGGCAAAAAGGATCTCTGCCAAAAGCCACCAAGCCACACTTAGGTAATTACAATAAACAAGTTGGGGCTCTCATTTCACGTGCAGAGCGAATGAGGCAGAGCTGTGGTCAAAGGGATCCCAGTCGCTCTTCCATTAGCAGTGGCACATTAATGCGCCCTCATGCTCCCCTCCCCCCTTCAAACACTTTTTTTTTTTTTAAGGAAGCAAATCAGGTCACTCTTTAGCATGTGAAGAGCTGCAGCTTTCTTCTGAAACCACCATCAACAACATAAACAAATTAGAGGTAGTAAACCACACATTCTGCCCACACATAAACCACAGTCCTCACCAGAGGGCAGTCTACTTAATGTGAGAATAACAGCCCAGTTTTATAAGCCTCTACTGGGAATAAATTCCAGTTTCACTGGTTAGAGCAAAGTTAAAGCCAGAGTACAGTCTCTCCTAGGTTACACGTCGGGAGAGACCAAACTAATTCTCAAAGTGTCTTTCCAGGAAATATATTTTATAAGCTTTTCGTACCCCAAACCTTGACCGTCCTTTGGCTTTCATTACACAGAACGGGCATTGCTTGAGTGGAGTGGACATGGGGCTGAACTTGTCCGTGTGTTTATTTTATGGATAGGAAAACAGGGACTCTGACTCTCAAGGTTACTCTGGGCACTGGAGACATATTGCTGAATCCAGACCGCCATGTCAGGGCTTATGCCACTCCTGCTGTCCCCAAATGCAAGTGGCATAGTTTACAGTCCCCATCTTGACCCATATGGGAGCTGTAAAATATCCTCTATACCTTCCTGATGCTGATAGGCTTCCTTTTCTGACAATGGTTAGTCCTCAACTAATGTGTCCAACCCTAAACTAATGTGTTCCGTCATCAGTAAATTCCTGCCTGTGATAGTCTTTTCTTAAATACCTGTTTAAACAGTAATTTAGATAAGAGTGTCCCATTTGTGTGCAACAGGAAATGCCTGCCTTCTTTTAGATACGCTGGCAAATAATTACTGTAGATACGGTTTGAATACTGAAAGGCTGTACTCTGGTCATTTCAGACTGCCCGAGGAGTCACCACCCAGTCTGCTGCTGCATAATTTCAGGGTATTTCTGTTTTATCCAAAATGAATCTGAAGGAAAATCACTTTGGGGTTATAAAAAGCTTATGAGAAAAGCCATCAGGTCAAAGGGTGCCAAAAGTCTCTTTAAAATTTGTATTACTAAAAGAAAGTCAAGGCACTTAGTTACAATGTAAAAGAAACACTATCTGATATATGTGATAAGTCTGCTCTTACCTGGTCCGTTCACTCTAGTGGGTTTTGGTGATCATGGTGCCCTAACAACAGAATGCGCCAAACATTAACCAGGTCATGTTTTTCCTTGGAGTAGTGCTCACAGAGGTTTAATGTCCTTATTTTAGCTGTTTTAGATTCTGTAAATAGATACCAAAGGGCTTTACTGATACTTTAACTATGAATTTTCTAGAAATTTCTTTCCATAACCATTTTTCAAAAACTTAGCTCCATCTCTGTAGAGGAACTTTTGGAAGTGGCCAAAAGCATTTTGTAATAGCTTAGAAGCTACCAGTTTAAGTCCCAAACCATGCTTGTTTAGTGACCTGTCTGTGAAATTCCTAAGAAGGTGGAGAGACTCTCAATCAGATTTAAAAGCCACAAGAACAAACAAGGGATATGCCACATGCTATGAGACAGATACATGTTTGCTCATTGATTTGGTCCCTTACTTGCGGTTCGTGTGATGGTCTTTGCCATCTTCCTTGTTTGACTCCCCACACCCTTTCATACCTTTTGGGACTTCTTGATAGCCCCCAAAGGAAATACTTTTGGGAGACGCTGGGAGAAAAGTTCCATCAGGAAGAGGTGGAATAGCATGGCACGAGGAAGCAGCAAATACTAGACATGCAAGGAAGCTTAAAAGGTCATGAAAAAAATTCCATGTGCCAAGCCATGTTGATAGACTAGCTCACAAAAATAATGGTCTCTAGAGACATGGAGTCTACAAATGCAGTTTAGTGTCAAAAGATGCATGGAGGTCTATTTTCTTCTCACCTCCCTCCGGAGGCAGCACTTTCTGAAGACCATATCCATCAGCAGCTTCTCATTTCCATAGATGCCTCGACTGTGTAAGCCTGTCCCTCTGGACCCTGACGACAGTCCTTCAAAGCCAGTTTAAGTCAGTTTTCTGGAAATTCATTTTCCTTACTTTTACCAGTTTCCTTTCTTCCTTTCTTTGGGATCTTAAATTTCATTATCTTGGGGCCATTCTCACAGAATATTCTGCTGGCCAGCTCGGAGCCTTCTTCTTTGTTCTGCTTGTGCGTCTGGCATTACTTGGGCCCCACCCTTTCCCCCCAGCCCAGCCCAGCACGTGTTTATTGGCCGTGTTGCTGGTGCACAGAGCTGGCTCCCGGGGTCCTCTGCCTCCTCACAAACAGGCCGCTGTAACCGCTCTGGAATTGTCCTAACAAGGGAAGGAGAGCATGTCCGGTTTGAATTTGGGAAGGAAATTGATGTCTTCCCCCTCCCTTCCCTGCCCCACCATTAGCAGGCACCGACTCATGGACTCGTGTTCATGTGCTCACGTCCTACCAGGAGGTCCCTGGTGGGGCCTGAGGTTTGGCAGCGCCTCTCCCTTCCTAGCGCTGGGCACGCATCCTCCGCTCTCAGCCACGTGTAATCCTTCCTGTCTGCTTGCAAGTTGGGCACAAAGTACTGGCGCTTGGGCCCACCCTCTTCTTTAGTAGCAATTAACCTTTACTACAGAGCTTCCTTTGAAGTTTGCTCATGTTTTTATTACAAAACTGCAATGAGGAACATAATGGGGGGAAATGTCTAAATTTCTGAGTTACCTAATCTGTTCAATTCCCTAGCTGGTCTCCTCCTGGCCGTTGTTTCTTGTAGTTATGATCTCAACCAGTCTGCCTGAGATCTCAAACCATGTTTCTGTCTCAGCCTATTTTTAAGATTAGTGAGCTATTACACACACACACACACACACACACACACACACACACACACACTGCAAATGCCCACGGTTGTTTTATATGCATGTGTATACAGCGAGTGTAAAGAAGTGATTTCTTGCTTAGCACCTACAGAAATCAGCCTTGCTTTGTTTTCTCACTACACATCTCTGCTTTTAATATTAGTATTAAGCTCTGTTTATTTGTTAAATATTTTCTATCAATGAACTAATGTGAAGAGTAGAAAGAAAAAATATTTATGTTAGTATCATTAATGATAATGCTGAGTGATAAGTATTATGACGGGTACTGAATTGCTATTAATGGTGAAACTTAGGATTTTGAATGGCATCTGCCCAGAAGATTTGCAGTTAAACTAGGCAGAGAGGCCAAGTGAAACAAATGGTGAGTTATATAAAACCCACAAAAAGAGAAGGCATTTTAGGCCAGCCTTGCAAATAAGAACCAAAGAATTACGAGTGAAATGGCTTTTTTTTTTTTTTCCTAGCTTGCTGCTCACAGGAGCTCAAATAAATGAAATCATTTTTCTCTGCTTTTCACTCAGCAGTAAATCATTGGAGATCCAAGGTTGGTAGAAAAGCAACTATGAAACTCAAAGAAAATACAAGAGAATCTTCTTTTTTGCCCCTTAGCATGGGTAAAGACTTTCTAAGAAAAATGTAAAAATCACAAAGGAAAAATAGGCTGCATTCCTTAAAAGTTAAAATTTTTATACAACAAAACCATCATTAAATAAAAAAACAAATGATAATTGATTTACTGAGGAGAGAGCAAAGATTATATCAAAACACTAATTTCTTTATTATTAATAAAACAGACTGGTAAAAGCCCAATTAAAAATGGACAAAAACAACAAATAATTTGCAAAGTAAGAAATATGAATGACAAAAACATTTCGTCTCATTAATCACTGAGATGTGAATTAAAGCGAGAATAAATATATAATCTTTTCCATTGTGTTAATAAATTTTAAAAACAAGACATAATAATAAATACCAATATGGTTGGTAGGAGTATAAATTAGTATACAACTCTGCAAAGCAATCTGTCAATATTCAGTAAGCTTTCTTATAAGAAACTAACCTAAGGAAATTAAGATGGACAAATATAAATATTTACATGAAAGAATGTTCGTTTCAGTGGTATTTATAGTATCAGAAAATTAGAAGCAACATAAATAAATACTATGGAAATAGTTCAGTTATTGTGAATTTATATAATGGAATATTATACACCAATTAAGTGTAGTTTTAGAAAATATTTTTTAAAATGTGTGTTCATAACAATATATCAAGTGAAAAAAAACCCAGATAAGCAAACTATTCACATAATATGGCCACGATTTTGAAAAAAACAAAGCAACTTTAAAACACATTTAAAAAAATTTGCCTAAGAGTAAAAGGGAGGACTGGATTTGGATGCCTGGGTGCTGGTCTCAGTTGATTTTGGCTGTAGTGGTTAGTATCCTTGAGTAGCAGCTTCCAGATTTGCAAGTTGGAAAGTTATGCTTCTCACCATGGTTTTCTCACTGGATTGAGAGCATCAAAATGAGAAAATACAGATACATTTATGAAGGCAATTATTATTACCAACATTATTTATGAAATTTCCTCTTTGCAGATTCTGATTTGTTTTCAAAATGGAAGTCACCTCCAGTGGAAACCTATGTTATTCAAAGAGTCATAGAAAGAAATGTAATCTAATTCAAGTGTGTGCTCTTGCTGGGTCTCTGGGGATATTAGAACACTTAAAATTTGAATTGAAGAGGTTGATTTCCAAGAGCTTTTCCCAAGTCATTTGCCTCTGTCTAACAATAAACTCGTCTTTCAGTCCTCACTCAATTAATGACACACCGAAAGGATGCATGAAACAAATTCCAGTAGCAGGCAGCTCAGCTCCAAGAAGTTACAAGGGTTATTTATCTTTATGGACCACTGATGTATATAGCATTTATTACCTGATACTTACCTATTGTAAATGTGCCCAATCTGTCAGTGTGATATCTCAGCAATGCTTTAATTAACTATAGCTAGAGCTCAGGGAGAGGATCTACAATTTTTTTCTCCAATAACAGAGATTTAATGGAGATATGATAATTGAGGTAGTTTATCATTTAGATGAAATGTTTTACCCGCTTTTCAGATAGTTCTTGAGTAACTTACATGAATGCATGAATTTATTTCGGTTTATGCAAATATTCAATGTAGTGTGAGAAACTGCATTTACTGTTGAAAATTTCATAATGCTAGATTACATTAAAATATTGTGGTATGTTTTGATACATAAAACTCAGCAGGTTTATAGTTCCTTTCTTTGTCACCACAGCCCTTTTTATATTTAATTCTTTTTACATTTAATTCTGATGTCACTAGATTAACAGTGGCTTGAAAACAAGTCATCCGAGGGTGCATATACATTTAATGCCTGCATGTGGATGAATGGGACCCTGAGTCTGTCTCCAGGATTTGCTGGACCTATATAAGTTGTTCTTTAGGTTTAATTAGAATTTTTCTGCCATTGTAAGCAGAATTGCACTCAGGCTTTAAATTCAAATTCTTCTGTGCGGCAGCCTGGGCACACGTGTATTTTGTCTCCACAGGAATTGAAATCCTAATACATTCATTTAAATTATGCATTGGGAGAGTTTGTGGGAAATTCAAAGGTCATGGATCAGCTATGCTAGTGGGAGGGCCCAGATGGGTTTGTCTCTATCCCTTCCTAAGATTTGAGATCGCTTTGACGGAAGTGACGGTATGACTGATTTAACCCTTTGAGGAAATAGGGGAATTTTTACTGAACTTTAATGGATAATTAGTAGAGGAAATCGTGCTATTCATTTGGATGCCTTTTTGTTTCCTGCTGCTTAAATGAACAAGTCTACAGATTACACAATGTCTTGCAATTTATAGCACTTATTTCTCGAGAGAAACAAAATTTTCACAATGGGTGATAAATCCCTTTAAGAATCTATAAAGTAACCCCACATTTGCAGTAGTTAAATGTTACAGTTCTAAAGAGATGTTTTTTATATGTTTTTAGTTGTATCAAGAGTGCTAGTGAACTTTTGGCTCTTTGGCTGAAGTGCAAAATCTCCCTGAAGGGTAAAATAAGATAGACTTTATCAAGGGTGTATCAAGGGTGTGCGGACCCTGAAGCATATTTCTCTGAGAATATATCTTTGGGGCATTATTAGAATTGTTTCTTTTGAAGTTGTGTTTGGAGAAAAGTTTGTAATCTGTTGTGTTCCATTTCTATGGGCTTAAAGGTGCTTTTCAGGATCAAAATAGTTTCCTATTTTTGATAGAAAAATATTGATTTGATTTAATAGTTCAATAAAATTATGTGTTAGGTTAATTATCTACTTAACAAGTATATATTAAACACCTTTATGCAGATTACTTGGAGAATTCTGAGCCTTGGAGATGTGTGAGTTCTGAGTCTTCCCTGCAAGACCCTGTTTTGTAGCTGGGAATAAAAGAATCATTCATGTTAAACTCTAAGTAGCAATGCAAAGCATTATTGGATCATCGGACTGAAGGGAGAAGTTATGTAACAATTCAAGGAAGGGGGATACTTGTGTTAAATGGTATGGTGAGGGGATAAGTTGGGACTTGACCTGGGAGGATGACTAGAAGTTGGATGGGCAGGGGAGCAGAGATAGGTATCCAGGCAGGCAGAACCGCAGAGAAAATGTTCAGCTAGCTTAGAAGACAGGGGTAAGCTTTTTCTGGCCTAGGGCCTCCTATTGAAGAGCCAGAGAGAAAGGGAAAATGGTTTTAAAATGAGAGAGATTTTATTCCAAGAGTAAGAACTTTAGATTTTATCTGTGGACACTGGGAATTATTGGAGACTATATCACAGGAAAATATGTGTGCGAGAAAGATTCCTAAGTCCAGCAACATTGTAGAGGCTCAGTGTTGAGGGACACTGGAAAGAGGCTGGAGGTCTGGAAACCCATTTAGAGGACTGTTAGAAATTCATGAATGAAAATGTGGATTGAAATGAAGGTAAAAATCTTGCAAGAAGAATGGGCAGCACTTAATGACCAAATAGCTTGAAGGATGAAGGAGAGAAAATGTCCATGTTATTTTAGCATCTTGAACATGGATAACTAGGGGGAAATAGTATTCTTAATAGAAGTGGGGCAGTGGTCAGGGGACGTCATTGAGGACAGATTATATGTGCAAGATTTTGGATATACTGAACCTGAATGAGAATGAGCTTTTATTTTGGGAACAAGTGTCTCACAGGAATAAGACTGGGTCCTGGGGTTCAGTCCTGTGCTTATTCAAATGGAATTATATCATTGTTTGAATCAAGAACCAAGCACTTTGTTAGAAAGATACTTTTGCATGTACTATCACTTTGCATTTTAGAAAACTCTAAGAGGATTCAATACTTGATGGCAATTGTTATTGAGTGTTATAGTTAATTAATTTCCATAAAGAATCAGAGAAGGAAGTGGGGCTAAAACTTTGGTTTTCTACCCTCTAGCCCAATAAGCTGTCTTGGAAGACTTTAATAACCCATAGAACTGCAGGTTTGGGAGGATCTTAAAAGTCATGTACTCCAGTCACCGACTTGAAGCTAGAATTCCTCCATATCATTTGTACCTCTTGGTTATCCAGGCTGTCTTAGAACCCCTGCAATGGTAACTTAAGGCAACTCATTTTACCTTTGGGTGGCTCTGATTGAAATCTGTCTTCTTGCAATTTTAACCCATTTTTCTTAGTTCTCCCCTTGAAGGTCTACAAATCACATAAATCATATATAATTCTCAGTCCATAATCCTAGTAGACAAGAAACATATGTTTATTTGCTTTAAGATAGTTGAAACCCCCTTCAAGTGGTGAACTGGTAGGAAATTCAAGCTCAGTCATTATTCTTTATGGTTCCCCTCAAGCCCCAAGAAGTTGCATAAAGAGCTTAAGATCTGGCGTGGTGTACTCCTTTACTTCAGGTGTGGGGGCTGTGCTGCTTTGGGAGTCCCTAGAGCCCTGGTGCTGAATATCCAGACTCCTAATTACTTTATCTTTCTATACCCTCCAGGGTCTTGCCATCTAACCCCACCCCCAGGGGACTACTCCATCCAGAGGCCCTCTGATTTCTTCTCCCTTTGCCCTCCAGGAATCTCCCCTAATTTCCTTAATGACTTTTGCTTTAACAAACATCCAGAGGAATCACTAGCTTCAACTAACTTTGTCTTCCCTGTGTAAGTTACTGAGGCAAGAAAATACCAAGGGCTTGGAGAAGTGTTTGAAATGGGAAAGGAAAAATAGAGAAAGGAAAAACATAAATTAATATTCTAATAAATAATCCTACCACACAAATTTAAGCCTTGTTGGACATGGCAGACTTTGGAACCTTTGACGACTCTCCTACAATTTAGTCCAAGATACCACTGCATGATACAATATTCTAACATATTGTAAAATGCTATCATCTCTCAATTTGGGATGGTTTGCAGAGTTGTAGCTACACACACTTTTGTTTCTTATCTCTACTTTATCCAGACCAATAATTAAATTGCTGATTGTTTCTCAGATGGATAATGGATTGAACTGGCCCGTGAGAGTATTATTGACAGTTGAAGATTAGCTCATCTGATTTATGGATTCACTGTAGATAAAAAAAAGAGGCAATAAGCTTCCCCCATCTGTGAATAACAGAGATTTTAATACAGGTATATTTCAACAATGACTGTCCCTGTTTTGTCTTTAAAGAAGAACAACATTATAAGGTAACTACTGAGCTGTGGGATTTTGTTTCTTCTATATTAGTAGGAATTCATGAAGTTATTATTTATTCACAGGTAATGAGTGTGTATATGGCAGCTACCCTGAAATTCCTTTGGAAGAAATGCCAGATGCAGATGGAGTAGCCAGCACGCCCTCCCTCAATATTCAAGAGCCATGCTCTCCAGCCACATCCAGCGAAGCATTCACTCCGAAGGAGGGCTCTCCTTACAAAGCCCCCATCTACATCCCAGATGACATCCCCATTCCTGCTGAGTTTGAACTGCGAGAGTCAAACATGCCTGGAGCGGGCCTAGGAATATGGACCAGAAGGAAGATTGAAGCAGGTGAAAAGTTTGGGCCTTATGTTGGAGAGCAGAGGTCAAACCTGAAAGACCCCAGTTATGGATGGGAGGTAAGAATATATTTTGAGATAACACATTTATACACATTCAGATGTGTAAAGAAGAGGTTACTGTTTATATAGCCATACTATAAGCAAATTCCATTTGTTGCAAAATGTCTTCAAATAGACCTTTAAATGTGAACCTCCCTCACAATGTCACTTCTTGATAGAAACAAAAAGTGTTGCTTAAAGGTGTATAGATAACAGGGTGGAAAGGAACTCAACTAATGAATGGTCAAAGAATAGTACCAACTTGAAAACATCCCAAAGGGGACAAATATAGTTTCTATAGTTAACACTTGGAAATATTATATGTGGCCATTCAGATAGTGTGTGGCATAAGCAAATGAACATCGTCATGTGACATGTTTATTGTTTTCTTTGGGGGAGGCTTGGAAGATTGGAAGAAACATTTGTTTTCTTCATTTTGTGGCTGAATTAATTTGGTTCTATATGTTCATTTTGCTCTGTGTTCTTCTAATATTTTTGTCTCTCCTGATAACCCTGCTTTGATTCTACATGCTTCTAGAATGTGAGCATTGTACTGAATTCTGTGATGATTCTTTATATTCAAATTAATTTAATGAATAATTCATACATTAAAATGACAGCAAAAAAACAATATGAAAATCAGCCTCTAGTTTCAGCCATACTTCTCACAGAACCTGTCGGACAATATCTAAGAATGAGAAGTTGTGGTCTGTTTATAAAAGCTAAGTAAATTATATTTCCATAAAGACAAGCTATTCATCTGAGTTTATAATTTTGTACAGATTCAGTAGATATATATACTTCCCCATTATTTTTATAACTTCAAAACTATTGTGGTTAATTCATAGCATCATAATTTATGGAAAGTCTGAATATCTGGAAAACTTATAGGCAATTTCTGTATTAGCTAGGAAGTGTTTTTTTGGAGATGTGATTAACCTTCTGTTTTATAGTATTTCAGTTAGACTGAAAGTGGATAAACTAAATTTATTTGGTATGTTCTTTTAAAATTCATGATCATTAATAGAATATCTGGTCAGCTTTTTAAATGGAAATAAATACGCAGTGGCAGGACTTAATTTCAAATATCTGTCCCTTTGCTTTTCCTGTGTCCCCTGTGATACCTGTTCAAAACGCTGGAATAACAATTCATGTTCAAATTCTGAAGTGTCAAAAGTGAAGGTCTGGATTTGGTAGGATGACAAGACAGAAATCCTTTCTTAGTTCTGTTCTTAGCCACAGCTCTGGTAAAGGTGTAGTTTAGCTGCATTGCCTTTAGACACGTATATTGATAAGAGATTTTTAAAAACTCACTGTAGCATTCACTGATATGTGAGTCGAATACATTTTAAACCAAATGCGTAGAACTTTACGTCATGATTGTTCTCCTTGAAATAATGTCTATAAACATTCTAATAATAAGTAACTCATTAAACTTTTATTACAAAATCGCTAGAGTTAAACAACAAGTGCAGTACTTCTCGAGATTATCCAGAAGTCTTAGAGTAAAACAAAGCTTAATAATGAAATTATTTTGCAATTACAGGTCTGGTAAATGCAGGGCTGTGCCTCTTTAGACAGGATAGCTAGGGAATGGGGGATGAACTTGGAGGAAATTCTTCATCTAGAGGAAATTCAAAAATAATTATAATTTTTTCTTCTTGGAGTAAAACGTCTTCAATATACACACAGGCAAATATTTACCTCGAGAAATGTAGAGTGATTCTTTTCCTTACGTCAAAACTGAGTAATGTTTTATTGCTTGGAATTCAAGATACCTCTAAAAATAGTCCTTGACTCTTTGGCTAAAGGTCATCATTCCCTCTCTCTTCCTCAGGAATTCAGTTGATTGTCAATTTAGTAGTTTTCTTTACCATTTTAATGGTAACCATCACTTTTGAGAATGTGGGTTTTCTGCTCTAGCTGTATTATGAACAAAACCAGAGAAAGGGCTTTCTGGCAAACTTGTTATACACAGAGGAGCGGTTGAGTCCTTGACTCTAGGGTTTTTTTCTTTTTTAATTTTACCCTAGTTAATACAAAACCCAATCATGATTACCAAGGGCACTTTTACAAAGGCATCTCACCCTACTCCTGAATGTGCATTTTTTATTTTCTTGTGTCATTTTTCCTCAACTGTAGCTGATTTCCCTCCTATTTTATTAGACAGATAATTGTGATTAATTAGTATAACCTCTCTTTTGATACTCCTTCAGTTTAAAAAATAAAGGTCTTAGGCCAAGGAAAATAAACATGAATGGAGGAAATCCAGATTCAGCAAATGATTATTGAGGACCTACTGTGTGTCAGATTATATACTAAATGTTCCCCTACAGGAACCCAGCCAATCAGGACTGAACAAATCATGGCAATCTCTACTCCAGGACTATCCTTGCTCTTTTCTTCCTACAAAGTTCTCTTCTTGTACATTTCCTGTATAATAGGTTGTATTACCATCTGTCCAGTTGCTCAAGCCAAAAATGGGTCATCTTTGACTCTACTCTTTCCCATACCAACCATGTCTAATCATAGTCCCCATATTCTATCAAGCCTTCATTCTTTGTGCATGTTGGTCTCCCTACCTGGAAGCCTCTTTTTCTTTCTCATTCTTAGCAACTTTCTATTTATTCTTCAAGTTTTCTTCTTCTACGACACCATCCCTGACCTTTCTAGTTAGAATTTAGTACTGCTTAAATGTTGTCCCACCATAGCTTCAGGTAAATTCATATACTAAAGACCTTAAAGCCTTGTACAGCATCCAAATTATTTGCCTAGCTTCCCCAATAGAGTGAAATATTTTTGAGAGCTTGCCTAGCTTTGTTTTCTAAGTGTGATGTCTTGATTGTGTTCTCTCTGTGGTGCCTGTGGTGCTACCTAATGATGACTACACTACCTGAAATAAGTAGACTGGATTAATCAGCTCAGGTTGCTATAACAAACTACTACAGACTGGGTGGCTTAAACAACAGAAGTTTATTTTCTCACAATTCTGGAGGCTAGGAAGTCCAAGATCAAGGTTTCAGCTGATTTGGTTTCTGCTGAAGACTCTCTTTCTGGCTTAGAGATGGTTGCCTTCTTGTTGTCTTCATAGGGCCATTCCTGTGTGCATGTGCAGACACAAATACACACACACACACACACACACACACACACACATACAGAGAAAGAGACAGAGAGATAACTACATAGAGAACTATTTCTCTCTGGTGTCTCTAAGATCAGGACCCCATCAATAGGACCTCATTTTACCTTAATTACCACTTAAAGGCCCTTTCTTTAACTATAGTCATGATGGGGGCTAGGGCTTCAAGATATGGATGTGGGGAGTATTCAAATATGTAGTCCATAACACAGACATTTAACAAATAATTGTTCAAGAAGAGACTTAATGAAAGAATGAATGAATGGATAGAGGAGGCAAGGAATGGGGGCTGAAGCAGGTTATGGAAAAAGCTAGAATCTCAACTTTAGATTTGGAGAATCGAGTATTAACTCTGCTACTACTCTGTGATTCTAGGGAAACTACTCAAAATCAATTGGTTCCTGCATTTTTATTTGACAATTGTGACAATAATAACTTTCACATATCATTAGTTGTTCTAGAATTAAAACTAAGTAGATATATGGTTATCTTTTTAAAGAAAGTTTTTAAAGGAGAAAGCTCAAAGATAATATTGCAAAAAAACATATTTTTGAAAATATGGTTTATAGACCAAAATTTACTGTTAGGGAAAATAAGGCATAGATAGTAAAAACATCATATGTGTGATTTCTCCCAAACCAGTATTGATTTAATAAAGAGAAACTTTAAAAATAATATTGGCAGTGATTGCTACCCTGAAATGCCTATGACTTGTTTTTAACAAAAAGATCTTTAAAGACTGAGAGGCGCTTGTCTCTAGGGTCCGAAAGTAATTAGTGATAGATGCTTTTTCTTAGGTTTAGAACTTTAGAGTTACTGATTGAGTGAATGATAATAAAAAAAAGTCTGTTGGTTCAAGATGAGGTTTTTCTGGTATGTTTCCTGTAAAGATGACCAGTATGTGCAAACATGGGAAGTACCTGGCAAAGCAGAGGGGAGCAGGCTTCTGGGGTGAGAATTCCTGGGCTCAGATCCTCTGAAGGTTGAGTGGTTTGGAAAAAGTAACTTATTTTGCTGCCCCTCAGTTTATTTATATGTAACATGGTGATAATAATTGTACCTACCCAATTAAGGATATTGTGAGGGTAAAATGTGACATCGTGTGTTAAAAGCCTACCAAAGAGCCTTCTCCCTGGTAGAAGAGCTCAATACATGTGAACATCAACAAAGGCTGAGCTACAATAAAGACTTAGCGCAGGGTTATTAGATAGGGCAAAGACCAATTCTATTTTATATATTGATTTTTATACATTTTCTTGCTCTTTCTCTCATTTCTTGTTTCCCAGAAATCCAGTTATCTCCAGGATGGTCTAATTATGTGACTCTGGGTTTATTTGAAAAGGAAGCACTGGATGCTTCTTAATTAACAATTAAAACAAGAATTCAGGAGAGATTCATAAATTTCTTTTTAAGCCAAAAGGTAATTTGGGTGGCATATTTTTTCATAGTCTGAGATAGTCTGAGATTGGAAAAACAGTGTGAAAATTTTGTTTTCTTGGAATATTATCATTTAGCACATTTTGGGGGCCTGTCTTTATTATCATTGGTCATTATAAAACTCTGTGGGTAGATGTAAGTCAACTGATGAACCTATTAGGTGCCAAACCCTCTATTTTATCCATCTCACCCAGAATTGCTCCAGATTATTTCGATCATTTAAAATAGTAGGTATGAATTTAGATTTCTTTTTCTCCCCTCAAGCACACAAATATTCAGACACTGAAAAATAATGACATGAGTGGACAGTAAATTTCTCCTATGTTCTGTTAAACAGAAAGGAAGGAGTAGTGGAAAGAGATTTTTACTGGAGTCAGAAATTCATTAAATAATTTTGATGCAGTGCTTTGACAATACATTATATTCTAGCAACGTACTCCTGAAATGTGATATTACAATGGGGGTGTGCCTCCCTATATCATTTTAAAAGAAATAGGTCTCACATTTGTAAGTTTGGTTTGAGTTCTGCAGTGATGCCTTACCTATTGAAACATGCAATCTATATGTTAGCTGAAACAGGAATATCCATTAAAACAACAACAGCAATATCCTACTTTCAAGAAGCCTAACAACTGAGTTCAGAGTCAGGAAGATGACAATCAAATAATATATGTTTGGTAATAAAGAAAAATGGGTAGTTTGGGATTTTAGAGATATGCAACAGATATCTTCGAATGGCAGTATTTCTCCCCTATTTCCCTCTAGGTCTGCTTGGGTCAAAATGAATTTTATCTGTTTTTCCAGAGAAAAACATTTATTCATTAATGAGAAAGCAAGTAATCTCAACAAGTTGCATATCCTTAGAGCTAGGTAACTAAGAAGTGAGGACCTTTCGTGTAATAATTTTGAAATGAATTGGTTCCAATAAGGAGGAAGGCTACCAGGTATCCCAAAGGCTGTCTTTAATGGACAGTTAAGAAAGAGGAATGTAATCTAATAGTAAATGTATATTACCATACTACCTTACTTTACAAAATGTTAAGTTTTTGCAGTGTTAGTAAGAGATGGCAAATATAGTTTGGATATTCAGTTTTACTTTGTGAGGAGTTAAGAGCTGAGAAAATGTTAAGAAGTGACGTTTAGTTAATACGACCCTGAACATGATAGTTACTGGGGCTCAGTAAGATGTTCTAGATTCTATTAGAGTATAATGAAATCAAGAAAAGAGGCTACAATGTGTTTTATTCATGTTGTGCTTTCAGCATGTATTATAGAAACAAAATCCCTTGTTGAAAGAAAATAGAAGTTTACCCTCCTGACTCTCCATGAACCATCGCTAGTTTTGACCTGGGCTCAAGAGAGACCCTTCTCTTCTGAGAAGAGGTCAGAAGCCCCCTTCCTCACCCACCTAGGCTCTGTCAATACCAGGGAACTTGTTCATCTTACACTTTCTTCCATGAAAGCTATTGATGGAGAGTTCAGAGTGTCAACTCTTCCTATTGCTGTTTTGGCAACTTCTAGTACTTCCAAAGTGTCAGTGATGTAGGAAAGCCTGGTAGCAAAAATTTGTAAAAAATTCCCAAATGTCAGGAGTCCTTTGTTCAATTCTGCCTGTCTTAGTGATCAACAAGAATTTCCATGTAAGCCACTCACTTTTCAAAAGAATATTGGGTGATTTTCTTCCAATTAGGAACCCTCATCTAAATTGTTAGCGTATCCCACAAAATGGACTAAAATGAATTTCTTTTATTATTTATTTGCTGCTATGCTATATTTACATAATTGTTGCTTCCCCCTGTAGCCACTAAATCAATAGTAAAACTCATAAGTTCAAAATAATGAAATGTTCAAGAAAGCTCCTTTTAAAATAGATTTTACAGTTGGTTCTAGGATTTGGTCAATCCAGGGGCAGAGATTCTTAAATGCTTCATACTCTAGATACTTAGTTGGGACCACAGCATGAGGTTACTCTATTCTCTGCACCTTTTCCTTCAGTGTAAGTTAGGAAGCAGTGGGAAGCAACAGGAAACAACTGATTCAAATCTATCTTAGAAGAGTTGGTGCATCTTCTCTGCTCCACAGTTTTTTCAGTGTAGCAATATGGAGAGGATTTGTCCCAATAATGATAAGTAGGTAGTGTGGAGAAGTGAGGACCCTGAGGGAACTTGTATACTTTTTCATCTGAGCAATAAATAAAATTTTTTATTAGTATAGCATCTTAGCTTCTCAAAATTTTATTTACATTGATAGAATCATATAGTAATTTTGATGAAGTACTTCTTACACACAATTCTGCCTAGGAATCTAAAAAAAATGAATTCATATTTCAGTTAAAGGAAAATTCAGTAAATAAGGGCTATCCTCACGTTTGCTTGGCTACATATTTTGGCCTTTTGTGAAGTAGCTGAAGTCAAAGATAGGTAAATAGTGTATGCTTTTAATGACCATTTTCTCCAGCATAATTAGTAGGATTCTCAAGCCAAAAAAAGTCACAAAGGCAAGAAGTAGTCAGCTATCATTATGACAAAGCATAAGAGAGATGTGTGTGTGTGTGTGTGTGTGTGTGTATGAGTAGCAAATAGATACCAATAGCTAACTGTTGGTTTGTCATTCCTTTCAAGTCAATATTTGACATAACAAGATTTTAGTACAGCACAAAAAATTTAACAGTTCCTTTGTTATAAAGGGACTTTTACTTGTACTGATAGAAGGTGAACAAACATTATACAGAACTAGCTTGCCTCACTTAGGAGCTCACCTCATAGCTGGGCCCATGTGAACTCCTTTGACCAAAGGAGAATATCTCAGAGAGAGCTTCTCAGAGGGACGCTGGTGGCCAGGAACAAGACAAGCAGGTTCAAGAACAATTAAAAGTGTATTCTATGATTGTTGGCCTTGCCCCCTGCTCCCAATATCTGCTACTTCCAGATCCAAACCCTCTCAATGATTAACCATTTAATCCCATGAGCTTTCAGATCAGAATTTTATTCTATTAGTCACATACTACCCAAGGCACAGAAAATAATTGCTTTGTACTACTTAGTATAATCTTAGGAAGTTGGCTGTAAAATGTAATCTGATACAGAAATAGTGTCTTCACAACCCACACTGCACAACCTTACCCACACATGCACACACACACACAAATGCATATGCCTTCTTAAGTTTTTTAATTAAGCATTTTGGAATCTGAATTTTGGATCTAAGCATTTTGGATAGTCCCTGATGCTTTCTCTATGTAACCTATATAAAGTTGGGTGCCTTATGGTTCTACCTTGGCAGTCACTATAAAAATTTTTCTTTAAGAAAGGCCAGTAACCCCTCTACCCCTTCAAAAAAACCCAAATAAATCAGTTTTAGAAACATCAAAGGGGATCCCATTTATAATGCCCTGAAAAACTTAAATCCTTTCACCCTATATATCTCTGTTATTTACTTTTACTCTTTTAATATCTTACACACCCAGCAGGTGCTGCTCTCAAAGACTCTGCCCTCTCAAGCACCCTCCTTGCCTTTGTCCATTGTAGTATTACCGAATATGGGTTACCTAGCATCTGGATAGGGCTAATAAACAAGGATCCAGCTGTTGACCCAGAAGGAAGACGCCTCCCTCCCTGGGGCACGATGAGAGAAGGATGATTACAGATACCTCTGCTCTGGAATCTTCTCTTATTCCTGCCACACCTTCGCCTAGAGCTCTGTGTAGGAGATATGCATATATTTTCTATGACATATTTTCTGTGACTACTGGCCAGTCAGCTCCTGTCAGAGATCCATGGGATGTGGACACCTTTGTGCCTCCTACCCACTGACAGTGGTGTTTTCCTCTGACACTGCAGCTGACCTCCCAGGCTGCCCTGTCCAGGTGTGCCTGGCATGGCACAGAAGCCTCAGTTGGTTGGCAGCCACAGGTGTGGATGATTTGTTTTTTTGTTTTTTAATATGTTTAGATTCTTGTGGTAGGAATTCAGCAGGTGTGTGATGCCAGCAGAGAATCTCCACCTTGGCACAGATACCAGCTGCCCTCAAAAAACATGTTCTTGTTGGTCTCACAACACTGTCAGCTTGAATCCCTGTTTTCCTGGAAACCTCACCCAAGGGCAAGACTCTGACAACCAATGAGTTAGGGTAAGTTCATCTCAATAGATGAGCATGAAGAGTCTCCTATATGAACCTAATCTATACGTAGGAGCAGGTTATCTGGCTCTGCCCTCATGTTTTTGGGTTTTTTTCCTTCTGTGTTCTTTCTGAGTTGAGCTGGTATCATTCCAATGACAGGGTTATAGGAAATCCTGGACTTGGTTGCCAAAAAGATATAAACCATGCTTGGATGCTGTTGACATATAAATGTATGCTCATTTGACTGAGACTAAACAGTAGAAGCGCAGATGGAGAGTGGTTCTGCGTGGAGTTCTTCCATCTCCCGGCGATCTCCTCAGGAAGTCACTGATCCTGGGACCCACTCAGTTCAATACAGGGCAAGATAAACTAGGAGATCACCACAGACCTTGTCTTACCTAAAGGGGCAGGAGCAGTCTAGCTTCGATAATGCTGCCTGAGGAAGCCGGGTAATCTAGAGAGGAGGTAACCAAGAGCCCCTGCTGTTATCCAGGTCAGCAGTGTGGGGCTAGAGCTCTCAAACCTTCCCCTCTCCCCACTCTGCTTATAAATCTAGCCAAGCACTTGCACTGTGGCTTCTCTTGGCTAGATCATGATATCTAAAGAAATAAATATATATACCTTAGATTACTTGGTTTTCTTCCTTTGTCACAGACCCTTCCCCAGTTTTTCTCTTTAGAGTCAAACTTGGAGTTTATTGTATGTTGGTTTTATTTGCATACACATAATACAGGCAGGGGGTGGGGGGTGGAGGACAGGGAGTCCACACAGTGATTTGCCTTCTGGGCCCTATACCTCTTTGAATATAGGTGTTGGTCATCCATTCCCTTTAGGTAATACAAATGTGCTACAATGCAGTGGTGACATGTGTCGGAGGAGCATTTGTCCCAAAGGACAGCAGGTGGGATCTGTAAATCATACTAAATCATACTTGGGGAAAGGGGTGTCACATGTAAGTATCAGATAGTGAGTAGACTGGTCTTGCATCCTGTATCTTAACCTTTTATAATGCAGATATTTATGTTAATGTACATTTGATCTGAGGGCACTAGCTGAGGAGAACCGATTGTAATAATCCAGGGAGTAAACATTAAACATCATCTGAACCATTCAGATCAGTTTTACAGCTGTTCTCCTTTTGTAGTGACATTTTATATATTTGTCTTTAGTTATTGCTAATATATTCTTTTAATCATAGCATCTTTTGAGAATCTAGTTCTTCTATAACAAAGAAGTGAGATCAAAACCCTTCCATTGAGCTCCAGGATTGAGAGCAGTCAGTCATATGTCCGGTGTTTGATTAGAACTCACTTTATATCCAAGTCATTGGCCCCCTTAAGAGAGGAGGAAGGATTAAAAATAGCTCTGTTGCCCAGTGGATGATTCTCAAAAAGAAAAAGAATTATCATTGTGTTTAATAAGAGAACTGACAAGCAATCATAATTCTTTCCATTAAGTAAATATGTTAGAGAAATTTATTATGAAATGACACATTATGCGAGCCAGGAATCAAAGATGACATCCTTGCATTAAATACGGTAGATGCCATTAAGGAAAACAGTCAATATGTCACCAAGCCATGGCCTGTAAAAATTAAATTGATTTGGTAAATGTAAGTAAGATAGATCTGTTTGCTTTCATCATCAATTTTGAGTGGGTGAACAGGTGATGTCACCAACCTGGGAGCGATAAAGATGCAGGACCATCTGGAAAGGCAGGTGATGAATGGGCAACTGCTTTTGGATAGTGACAGTGCGGTGGTACTTTGTCACTTGGGATGCAGTACTTAATAACTTTTCAATACCATCATAATAAATTTCACTGCCTTATTAATATAGAAATGGTGAGTTATTACCACGATGGTGAGTGTAAATAACTGGAGATGCAGCCTTCAAGAGCTGATTGTTTGGGCATGTTTCTTTAAGCAACACAGTTGACTCGTGATAATCAACCTATGTCTCTACCAGTAGAGTTTATTGCACTTGTCAAAGGAAAAAGTAGTATTATTCAAAATTATATGAAGTCGTAATAAACAAGTTTAATATATTATCAGACTTTTCCTGTAAGTTTTCAAACACTGGGCAGTAAATCATTTTTAATAATGTCTTTTCATGTAAAATAATGTCCTTATGCAGTAATAATGTCCTTTCTCAACTATTAACAAAACAGTCGACTTCTTTGTATGCGTTTTAAAGGGTATTTTTATTTGTACTTTTCAATCATTGGAAAAGTGCAGAATGAAATCCTTTTGCAAATAAAGAGCTAAGGCAGGAACCTTAGCATGTTTCATTAACAAGCCCAAAAGTTGCTGAGTACGGGCCATGTCACACGTTTCCATTTTAATTGAACAGATGTACTTAAGGGTAAACCACAGCAAACGAAATACAGACAAAATTATAAACACGTGCCACCAAGAAGTAGGCAGGAAAGAGCCTCTGATGAGCATCTGTGTGTGTTTTATGAAGCCAAAGACTGCCACTTCATAAGTTTGTCGCTGATGTCTCCAGTTTAATGAGGAGAAACAAAATATGTAGATAGGTGTAAGCTGAAGATGAATTACTAGATCAATCACTTAGCACCGTTCAGGGTGTCTGTCCTTGTGCAGTGGGAAAATAATTAGATCAGGGACGCTGTTCTTATTTCTATACTGGTGTCCCGCCTGCGATAGAATATGGAAAACTTCCTCTTTCATGTCACTGTGGTCTTTATATTGTTTCTTGGCCGGGCTGACTTTTAATTCTGACATTGTCTTTCAGGCTGCAGTGTGCCAGCCCCTTAAATGAAATGCCTCTCCACCATTTCTATTACTGCTGAAAAGAGAGCCAGCAGTCTATTAACAGGCAATAAAGTTCAGGAAGCCCAGGACTCATTTCTTGGGTCAGAGGTGAAAATTGCATACTAAATGAAACAAAGGTGTGCCTTGATCCCTCAAGAAGCAGCACCAGAAAGAACACACGTGCTGTTAGCTAGAAGTCTCCCACTTAAAGGAACAGGAATAATCGTAATAATGTTGGCCAATGGAGTTAAGTACTCAGTTGAGAGAAATTATATCAATCTGACAAATATAGCCTTTACAGGAGATAAAGTCTCTAATGACCTTAAATGCATATATTTATCATTTAATTCAACAAGCCAGTTCCCTTGGGCTTTTGACCAACGACATTTCCCCTGAAGTTTAGATTTTTTTTTTTTTTTTACTAGCCCAGAGAATAATGGCCATTTGTCAGACGGTTCCAAAGCTAAGCGCAGTTGGAAGCAAAGAACAGGAGAGAGAAAAAAAGGCTAATAGAGTCTTTCCACCTCAGAGAATATTAATACCAAGTTTAATTGATGCAAGAGCTGCAGTATTTCGTGGCTGAACAGTAGGTGGCAGACATTGTAGTGAAGAAATGGGGACATTTTAATCTAAGCTATTTTTATCTGATTTCATTAACTTCCAAATATGTCATCAGTGTGCACTGCACACGAATTTGCAGAAAAACAACAACAACACTAAATAGTTATGAAGTGTGCTAGTTGGACTTGGAAAAATCAAAAGGATCCTGCAGAAACAGAAGCAAGAGGTCTAACGTTCCATCAGGTAAAGCGTGTGAAGCGGGAAAGCCCAAAGAATAGAGGGCCCTTGTGCACAGTGGGCTTTTCCTCGCTGCTTTTCTTGGCCTCGACGTGATGAGCTGTGCTGGTGATACGCACGAAGCACTGTGCTCCCGCATCTCCCTTTGTGCGGTTGGCCGTGCCTTTGTTCGTGCTGCCAGTCAGCTGTCCTTTCTCGTGGGCAGCCACATTGGTAACCACAAGACCTGCTTGCAAGTAGGTTTCTGGAAAACCACACTGCCCTCCAGTCCTTTACTGGTCCCCACCCCCTTCCCTCAACAATCTGGCCATTCACGTGGCGTGGCTCCCTTCCTCGCTTCTCCGTCATATGTCTAGTGGGTTTGTTCCAGGGAGGCCGAGTGGGACAGTGGAACGAGCACCGCCCTGGGTGTCAGGGACCTTGACTTGCTGCCTCAGCTCAGACTTAGGACCTTGGATAAGTCATGTGGCTTTGTCCTCTGAAGTCTCACTGGGGTGTATTCCAGCTTTGACTTTCTGAGCCTTTGAATCCTGTCTTATACACCCACTCTTTCCTTCTCTTTATCCTTGTGGACGTGCTCTACGTTGTCATGATTTTAGAGATTTTATTTATATCGGGGCCATGTTTTGCTCTATGCACCCTGGGGAGAATACGGATTAACTTTAGGTAGGAAACGGAGGCTTGTTCTACAAGGTGTCTTGTATTAAACTCGTATAACTATGTTTTGTAAACCTGAAATCAAAGCACCTTTGATATGTTCATATCTCTTTAGATTTTATATTTTAGCAGAGAAGGCAGCTTAAGGCCAAAGGCTTCTTTAGAAAGGAAAATAAGTCAGTTAGAGAGAGGACTCTATTCCTATCCATCTCTGAAAAGACTCAGGCAGCAATTTTATTCTGTTCCTGGGGTATGACTTAGTTCAGCCTCAACTGTACTAAGGCAACGTTCGAAGGTTCCATTTGGTTCTCTCTTACGCGCACAGGTGTCACGGGCCCCCGGTGCCCCCGCCCCCTGCCCCTCTCTCCTCCTTGTTCTTTACCTTCTTTTTTATTGTCTTCTTTGAAGTCTCCCTAGTTTTCTGCAGTAAGAGAGCCAGGAAAACACATGGACCGAGGAGATTGGGTCTAGAGACAAATGGCCTTGGTTCAAAATCTCTATCACTTACTTGCTTTGTGACTTTGAACAAGTATTTCACCCCTTTTTGCCTCAGTTTTCTCATCTGTAAAATGGTAGTGACAGTGGGATCTGCCTCATAGGATTTTTGTGAAGATGAAATGTGCAGATTACTTTGTCAAGTATTGTAAAGGCTTAGAGTGGGGCCTGGTATGTTGTAGTAAGTACGTCAAAGCAAACTGATCTGAATAATTATCATCACCAGCATTATTCTAAAGTTGAGGTGTCATCAATCCAAAGTTGGGGTTGCTGCTTGCAGCCTATTTGTGGGGAAGGATGCAAGCAGCTGAATTCAGTCTTTGAGGATGGAGCTCTTTGGGTTGGCAGAGCCATCCCGTTGTAGAATTAAATACTGTCCCTTGTCTAAGTAGTGCTGACAAGTGGCCTTCCCTAGTGGATGTTTAAATGGTCCTTTTACTGAAGACTCTGGTGAGCGTCTGTCTCTAAACAGTGCAGAGGAGGCGGCCCGGGGGTTTGGCTCTGCGTTTGCTGAACGTAGGCCCTTATAGCGTGGCACACCTTGTGAGCCTTTGGAAAGCGCGCCCTCGGGCCCAGGTCTCTCATGGACTCTTCCTTGGAAGGGCTCTCTCCTCCTTACTCTTCTCTCTCCTCCTTGGCCACAACGCTCCTGTGTCCCTCAAACTCTGTCCCCTCAGGCTTCAGCCAGATAACAACAGGGCTGGTTTTCTCAGCAGGGTCCAGTGAGCGGGTCTGTGGAGTTCGGGAGGGTAGGTGTGGGATTATCCAGTTCATGCTCCTCTTCTGGAAGGACAGTGGCGTGATTCCTTCTGAACAGCCTGAGAACGAACACACCTCACGGCAGCGACACCCAGTCTCATGCGAGAAAAGCACGCGCTGCCTAGTGACACACTTTGACCTCGTTCCAGACGAAGCAACAGCCCTGGCAGCTGGTGAAGGTGCTGCCTTCCTGGGCCCTGCTGCCCCAGTGGAGCTCCCCATTAAGTGAGAATGGCTCAGAACCATAATTAAATGCGTTGTGATTAAATGTATGAAAGTTTTCAGATAAGTGGAAATACACTTATCTTTACATTTTTCTTAAACTGTGTACCTGGAGGGTCAGTGGGGTCCTGCGATTTTTCTGGGAAGAAATTTGGGGTTTCATAGATCAGACTCTGTAGAAGACACATTATGACTTCTCACACGTAAAATTTCACTGTTCACCATTACCTTTGATCATTTTGAATACAAGAAGTATTCAAAAGTTTTGGGGGTTTTTGTGTGTTTGTTTTTACCTCGCAGAGAAATACCAAAATAGTATCTTTCCCCTTCAGTTCTCCTGACCATTACAACATACTCTTAGTGCCTTCAAGCTTCCACAGCATGAACTAAACAGTCACAAAACTGCCACATGCTAATGATTCTTTACTTATACAAACTCTGCTATATCCTAAGATCTCTCTTTGTGTGGGGGCTCCCCTTGAGAACAATGTGGATTTAGTAATACACTTAATTGGAAGGCTAATAAGAACGAAGGACCTTGTTTTCTTTTTTAACTTCGAAAGGCAATCATCTCAGGCAAAACAGATGTGAATATGATTTTTTAACAAGAGAATTTTCACTTTCCTTTGGACCTTCTAAAGCATGGAAATTCTCCTTTGAACATATTTATTCTGTAAGAATATTGTCAGCAATACAAAGGTCGGAGAGTAGTTGAGTTTGCCTATAGATGACCCTGGCTAAAAAAATATGGAAAGTACTTGATGAAATCATGAATTGTTATGATTTAAATTACAGAGCTCCAGATGGATCCCTGAACGCTGACCTGTCAGGAACATTATGAAGGGTATCGTGGCGAGGAGGGTATAATGTCACTTGGCGAGCTTGCTCAGGAGTGGTCATTTGAAGTTTGATTCCCTTCTCAACCACCATAACTGATTGATCGAGACATGGATCTCCAATTGACTTTAGTTTCTGCTCTGCAAATCTGACATGAATCTCCTTGAGAGTCTAAGATGTAGTTGTAAAGTATGATTGAAGCATTTTGGTTTCTCTGTATAGTCCAGCTAAGTGCCTCAGAACACTAATCCCCAATTGCAATCCTCCAAGTGGTGTTGAGAAAGGAAAAGAAAGTCATTTCGCCTTCATGTCTATGGGGTAGGATGAAAGGTGCTGTAACCAGGTAAGGTGACACTTAAAATATTAGGACTTTTAAGTCAAGGAAGGCAGACTTGTGATGTGACATGTGATATGGATATCAATAAACGTGATTTTTTTAAACCGAATTCTGGTAGACTAGATTTAGTGTGGATGAGAGGGAGCTAAAGGATTAGTTTATTCTAGTTGAGAAAAAAAGATTAAAAAGAAACACTAATTGCCAAAATAAGGTGTTAGAATTCATTACACAAGATGGGAGAGATTGAAAATATAGCATAAATTGGTGGTTTCTACCATCAGCTGCCTCTCATCAAGACTCTGTCAGCTGTGGATTTATCTGTCATCATTTGAAAACCACTTATGTTTTCAGCCTTGTTATAACTTTTATAAGTTTATTCTAGTCTCATGGAAAACTTTATGTGTATTTACTCTCTTAATTTTTGTCTAGAATCCAAATACTTCCTCCCTATGAGAGCCCTGAGCTTGGGAGTTTAGGAAGGACAGAAAGACTGCATTTGGAGAGTTATCTTTTTATGTTTTTGTCCTAGGGCTCTAAACCTTTCCACTGTCTTGGTCTTCTGTTCTATAAAAAGAAAAGGTGATTTTCTGTGGCTCTAGACAGAGCATACACTCCTTGAAGTAATAAGCTAGGTCTCACTACAGTGTCTAAAACAGGGCCACTCATAGCCAGATTACAAAGATGTCAGAAGAAAATTATGTAGTAATGAAAACTGGTCTATCTAACTTTTTAAAAAATGACTGACCCTGTATTTTCAGGAAGAAAGTAAACCCTATTTAATATAAGTCCTTTGGTCATTGAGATGTGTCAGAAATCTTGCCCTTTATTCTGAAGTGCCATTGTGTTAGCTTTGACATGTTAAAAATAATAAACAGCTGACATTTTAGGCACAGACTAAACATCAAGCAAATGACATTACATCGAAGCTCTTGAGAGAGTTACAAGATGACGAGATGCCAAAGGAAGAAAAGTGCAGAATAGTCACAAAATCTCTGCGTAGCAGAGGAATCGTCAGTGTGAGTGCCGTTTACCCAAGCCTTACATTAGGGAGGTTTTGCTTGTATGGAAAATTGTTTCTCCATTTGAATTTATATGAAACACTAGAAAGGGCAGCAGATGACACATGGTTTCAAAATTCATTCCCATTTTTGCTCTTTACTGATTAATATATTAATTCCACAATTGTGCACTGCTTGTCTACCACGTGTCCTGGTGAAGCACAGCAAGGGCTAATGCCTGCTTCCTCTCCCTCTCCCCTTTCCTTTCCTTTCTTCCTCTTTATTTTCTCTTATTTTATATGTTCTTACCCTTAGCCAAATGTCAGTGCAATTCCCTTTACCTAGTAGTTTTGGTTAAATTAATTGGGTATCCATCTAATATGTGTCACCTTCCTTCAGAACAAATATTCACAGGATTTGGCCATCTGGGAGACAGTCAGTCATTTCGAGGGTGCAGGTGGAAACACACCTGTAGTTAGTCACTTGCAGGGGCATTTGTCTATACCTGAAATTATTTGCAGGTGTTAAGCATGTGCTTATAAAAAAAGGGAAGTAAGTATTTGAGGGCCAGAAGAAAACTTGCCTCTTAATTTAATATTATTTTCTCTCTTCTCTATCTCTTGGTTACTTGGGGAACCGATGCACATAGTTTTAACTTAGTGTCCTGAGTGACTGTAAAGAGGAATGACTGTAAATGTAGCTTTCACTGTTTTATGTGGTTCATAAAAGCATTCTCTCTAGCTCTGAAGATCCATTTATGTTTTCACTTTACAGAAATAATGCAGTAAAGTTTTCTAGTTTTGAGGACAAAATCGCTCATTAAAATCAGAGACACGTAGTGTTTTAATGAATTTTAGTCCCATTTTTAAGGCTATTGTTATGTAGCTATTAACTTTCCCAGTGTTCCTAATAAAAAGCAAAATTATCTAAACTATTTGATGATTTATAGTAAGTATTGATAAACTTTTTTACGCATTTTCATGAAAGCATATTAACCATATGTCGTGTAGCCTGGCAAGAAAAATAGAAACAGTGAGAAAATCAGCAACCAGGAACTCAACGCTCTGTTGACATCAAATTTGGCAGATTTTGAAAATTCTGTGATCATTTTTCTCCTTATGTGACACTACTCTTGTTCATTCTTCAAAAACATTCGCCTCAGCGTGGGGAATTACAGATAATTTGATGCAACAGGTTTAAGTTACCATTTTCATAGTGAAAAGAATAGCTTAGCATGATCCCGATTTTCCTTGGTTTCCTCCCATTCTCGAAAGAAGCAGAGGTATTCACGTTTCTTTGTCTAACAGTTTTATAATGTCTTAAGAGATTAACAGTGAGCATGAATGAGGGCCTACGGATTAGACAACAAAAAGCCCGGGACGTCCACTACCTTACTTGCAAATTTTACATTTTCCAGCATTGCTGAGTGAGTATAGAAACTAAGAAAAGATAATAAGTACCAGAGTCTCAAAAGTGTTTAGTGATTCAAAAAATTCAGATGACATGTCAGAACTGACAGACTGATGGAACCGTCTGTGGCAGGGCCCACTTTTTTGTCTTATGTTAAGCTCTCATACTGAGTGAATGCAGATGTTATCACGGTACCCCAGACAGACAGTCAGTGAAATGTGACAAGCTGTCAGCAAAGTTACACTACGTTGATTTTGTTAAAATATCCACAAGCTTTATAGTTTCTCTTTATAGAAAAACCTCTTACCTCACTGAGTCAAGAGAATGGAAGCTGCTGGGGAGATCCCTGGTGCTTTCATCATAGTCAGAGTACCTTGGGCTTTTTCTCACTTAGCAAATGGAGTAGTAATGCACCCCAAATATCAAATCCCAAAGTATCTCAGAGTAATTTTTTTTGTCTTTCGACTTGTTCTGTAATATTTTGCTCAATTTACATTGCACCTCAACACTTTGGCAGAGGGCATTTCAAGATCAGAAAGAGTGAATTTTCTTCATTTAAATTAGGAGCCAAGATGAGAGGTTAAAAGTCTGAAGGGCCACTCTAAACAAAAAGCCTTTCTTAAAAGAGGTTTAGACATGGAAAGTGAAAATGTGAGCTTAATCAAAAACTAAGAGTTTGGCTTCTACTCTTTTTATTTTTAAACACTGAAAGTCAACACCGGCAAGAGAAAAATCTTCATTGGAAACAAACATTCGAGCAGTTCATGAAAACCAATTCTGTTTTCCATATATGGTTTATACATTTAGAATTTTCTTATAAGTTGGGAAAATTAAAAAAAAAACAGTAAAGAGGAATTCTAAAAGTTCTTCAGTGCTATAATGTATTTATTTCTAAAGATGAGGCTTGCTTATTAAGTGATCATTTTTTACATCAATTTTAGATTCAATTTAACTCAGGAATTTAGAAGTCAGAACAAGCAAAACAATAATTAATTGAGCCAGATTTAATAAGAATATTTATTTGGAAAATGCTGTCTTAACAATATTGCTTTTAGTGACATTAATGCTATCTTTTAAACCAAGGAAGACATCAGTTTTGAGATTTGAGTTGAACATGGCAGAGTTTATTCGTAGCCTCTGGGTACAAGAATTGGTTACCTTTTACCCCATCTTGAGAGGCCCCTGTTGCTGTAATTCATTTAACTTCAAATTGCAAATTGTTTGGTAGAAGATTACTTTGCAATCCTAGTTTTTACAAATTAACCTCTGTTTGTACATTCACTTTTGGAAACTAAAGGTGAAAGGAAAACATGAGCCACACTTGTTTTGTTCAATTTATATTGTCACCAAGGATATTAACATACAATGAGAAACTGTTCTGTGATTTTGAAAAATGAAAAGTCAAGACATTGTGAAGATAGCATCTAGCCCGATGTTTTTGTAAAACACAGAACTAAATAATCAAACGAAATTATGCATATGGAGGAAATGATTTAGAATATGTTTCGCTGCTAATCGCACTCATGCTGAAGTTTTAAATTTCATCTGTCTGCTCAGATCTATTGTGAGCCATTAAGTGGCTTCCTTTTTTCCCCGACAAATTGAATGCTGCAACTGCACGGAGCTCTTTTGTTCTTTTAATTCAGTCAGCATGGAAATGATTTTCTCATTTCAGGCCCTTTTCTGTCCTCTCTTCATTGTGTCAATAAAATAGAGTTGTGCAGAGCTGCTCTAATCAGCTTAGAGTGCTAATTCATTGCTCCGGGATGCTATCTGTGTTTGGCTACAGGTGGGCACTCTAAGGGGTCAGTCTCCAGGGGAGTGTAATTGTGTGTCTCCTGGGGCTTGTTTGCAGAATGACCTAAAGCTGAAGCCCCGGCTCGGGAAGGGGGAAAAAAAACTGAACAAACATATGCCCATGCAAACATACACAGCTGTATTTTCATGGTGACTATTGCCTTGGTCTGACATTCTGAGATTCTAACAATATTCCTTGCGTTCTACCTATTTTCAGTCTTCTGTGATTTAGCCATAAAACACAAACTCTTTTAAATTTTGCACACATTTCCTAAGGATTACAAGCTATATAGGCTTTCCAAGATATAAGTTAAAGGCAAGGTTAGGATTTAACAGAGGGATAATGCGACCAAGCTAAACTGAAAAGGAGAAACAGAAACCGCCAATTTTGGCAAATATATTCTTTTGTGTCCTGTGAAAGTAGCTTAATACATAAATATGGGAATATTATGAACTAGTAAATTAAGCTTTATGGGCAGTGAGGAATTTCTGGCAACTTCGGAGGAGAAATAATGATCAGTTGTTTGGAATAAGGGGGAAATTGCTAGGCATAAGGTTTTAGGGAATTAACATGTCCTTGGGCAGTCTGGGGGGATGGCAAATCTTTTTGGGATTATTGTCAGTGTGAGTGTCAAAAACATGTTGTGACTATGATCTTATTTACTGGGTTTGACATTTTTGGTACTAGTGTTAAAAATGCCATAACATCTCCTTTTTATTTTTTCCTAACAATATTTTGATTTTTTTAAAACTCTCAGTACACTGGGATTAATTCCACTCTCAATGGAAAATCTTCAGGACTTCATTACTCAGGTCATTATATAATAACCTTAAGGAAGTTTACAGAGCAGAAAGGAAAGAAGCGATAAAAGATTTCAGCTATGTGAATCTACCGGTTAGCTATAGAAGGAATGAGCAAGTCCTCTTTCATTTTCTTAAGAAACAATGTTTGTTCAATATATTAGAAAAAAATGTATCCTGCTTATTAACAGAAGAATTAGGTGAAGTGCTGGATCACTTGAATAATTTGAGAAGAAATTCTGTAGTCTTATTGTAATACATTCTTTTAACAACATGCCAATTTACAGAATGTATAGTGTTATATATGAAGTTTTGTGTTGAAACAAGAATTGGTTTGTAGAAATACAAGTTCTTAAAATATACTTAAGAACGAAATAAAGTTAACTGACACAAGTTAGATGACATTGTTTGGTTTTAATTCTTTAATTCTTCTTTCCCTCTCTGGCTAATGTCTCAGCTACATAGCATAGCTGGTTTGGTTGATCTTGTAACGCTGCTGCGTCCTGGGACAGGTTCTGAATTTCACTCAGCTATTTACATTTATTTCTTCAGGATTAATTTGGAGTAGCGTCAGGAGATGAAGGAGAAAACATGGCAACTCGTAAAAGTGATCTCTGCCTTCAGTTTTCTTTTCCATGTAGAAATGTTCTTATGTAGGGCTCCAAGATGGTCAGAATTCAAATTCCTTAGTCTTTAATGAGGGTGAATTCTTCATTTTAATTGTTGTTAACTATTAATAATTTTTCTGATATAAGCAATTATATTTTCAGGCAAAAATCATTTCAATGTTATTTTCTAAAATTGATGAGGTAGTTTATTCACTTAATTTTGTGTTTTAAAAGTGCTTTTGTTTTTATTTCCTATTTCATTTTCCTAGAATTTTCTTTCTCTTTCTTTCTTTCTTTCTTTCTTTCTTTCTTTCTTTCTTTCTTTCTTTCTTTCTTTCTTTCTTTCTTTCTTTCTTTCTTTCTTTTTTTTTTTAGATAACTGAATTTGAAGTTGTTTTACCTTTTACTATCTCTTACAAGTAGCCAAATCCTTTGAATGTGCTATAGGCTTATAAGGAGGAAAGAGCAATATCCAACAACTTGTTTTTATAATTTTTATCTTCATAAGAATAAATTCTAGCTTCATGGAATAAATTAAAATCAACATTATAACTTCCTTTTTGAGGGGAGAGTCTAAATCATGTTAGCACAGTTTTGGTCCAGATAGCAAAGCTCTAACCCTCATTCAGTTCAAATGGTCCACCGAAGAAAGCAGAGCAATGAGCCTCTATGCTTGAAAAGGACTTTCTTTTTTAAAGAAACTGCATTTTCTCCTCAGTCATCTTTTGCACTAATTCTCTTATGCATTGAATAGATTTTTCATAAGATAAATGTTGGTGAGATGATTTGTCCTGGTGCCCCATGGAACACTGCACTGGGTATGGGCTCAAATACCTATTGGATAAAATGAAGTTGGCTTATCTTTGCTATGTAATATGACTGTCAATTCCAAGGTTTATAATGATGTTGATTTTTTTCATTCCTTGAATGAATAGGACTTGAAATTAGACATTAAAAGTTGGAGTTGAGTAGTAGAATAAAATTGTTGGATTGGGTTTTTTTCTACCACCAACTTTTAAGGATATAGAATGCTTTTTGCGGGGGAGGGGGATACGAGGAATATTTTCATGTATGTGCTTTGAATTATCAAGTAGAGAACTCTACAGTTAAACTATTACCATTAAAGAGATAATTTCTAGTAAAGTTAGGTAATTGCCCAGATAGTCACTTTAGTGTGTGACTGCTACCTGGTTATAGACATTTAGCCCATATGTGTCATTTCTGGTATAACAAGTTCTTTGTATAATTTTGCTAAAAATGACCAGCTTTAAGGAATTATTAACCCCCTGATATGTCTCTTTAACTACAGTCTGGTACTTTTCTAGGAGAACTAAATTATTTGCCACCTTACAGGAAAAATCTACTTGTTTTAAATACAAGTAACTATGACTGTGTAAAATGAAATATAAATGTAAAATTTATCAGATTTAAATGATTCTCCTCTCCCCATTTTAGTTAAAAACAAAATAAAAACACCACTTTTGCTTAAAGTGTTGGAAAAAGATACTTTTTGGAGAAGCTTGGCTTCCACAAATCAGTTTCTAGAATAAATGCTTAGCATTCCTAAATAAGAAGTCATCAATGGAATTTTCTGTGATTCAGAGGTGAATGGGGCCTGTCCATTATCAATTCTTCAATCAGGGAAAAAAAGGAAATTAAGTTCCTAATTAGGTGAATTTGGACTAAAAGGTGGGACACTGAAGGGATGAAGAAAATTGAGAGGTAGTTGATGCCGTTTCAGACTAATGATAGGAGAGGAAATGAAGAAGCGGGTGAGCTGGAGTTGAGCCCGAAAGGTCAGCGACCTTATTAGGACAAGAGTAGTAGTAGATCTTCAAAAGCTTTTACCTGCCATAGGTTAACAAGGTGTCAGGTTCTGGGGATGGCCAAGGATGCAGATCCTCAAGAAAGGATGATAAAAATCAGATTGCATATTTTTACAAGGAAAACATTTGAAAATTGGAGAGAAAATGACAGTAATCAGCTGCATATCTCCTTTTTCTATGTGCTGTAGAATGTTCCTTTCAGATAATAACTGGATTTACATTAGTGTAGGATAGCTAATACTTCACTTAAGGGCTAGGTTTCACTGTAATATAATGAACACTTATTCTGTATCTGTACCTACTAGAAAGATATAATTTTATAAATACACTATGGCCGAAATCTATCATTTTTTAGTACAAAATGATAGCTATTGACTGAAATAGCTATCATACAAATGTGCAGACATTTTTATGTAGATGAAACTTTGGTTTTTCCTTAATAATCTAAATTATCTAGGCATTACTATTGACAAAAATATGTAAAAATTTAGTCAGCCTCAGTTCTTCAGAAATTTTCTAGCAAAGGGGATCTCAAGATAAAGTGAATACATCTATCTAAAGAAAAGATAATTTATAAGACCAAAAATCTTTTCACTAATGTTTTTCTAATTTTTTACTAATGTTGTAAAGGAACTAGTGGGCAAATAATTCAGGTGTTTGGGAATGTAAGTCAGATTAGATGAGAAAACTAAGTTACAAATTTGGGGGGATTTTTAAGCTATTTAGGTTATATGTTGATTAATAATACTGTAATATTATGAAGCATACTTTATAAATTTAGGCTCTTCTTGAATTGTATGGGTGCTTCAAGTATGGCTTTGACCTATATGTTTTTATCCAGAGGACAAGAGATTGTTCTTTCATTATTACAGGACCTCAATAAATTAAGTATTTCGGATTCTTTCCATTTTAATCCTATCTCTGTGGTAAACACACAGCCATGGACCCCTTACTACATTACTGTTGAATGGAAATATAACGTGAGCCACATACATAATTTAAACTTTTTTAGTAGTTGAATTTATAAAAAGTAAAAGAGAAACAGGTGTAATTAATTTTAATAATATAGTTTACTTAACCAATATATCCATAATATTGCCATTTCAAAATGTAGAACCATGTAAAAATTACTGAAATATTTTGCCCTTTTTGGGTACTACAGTCTTTGGAATCCGGTGCATATACTTACTGCACATCTTAATTTGGACTAGCAGCATTTCAAGTGCTCAGTAGCCACATGTGGCTAGCAGCTACTGTATTTGACACACTCTCAGAAAATCTTGAGGACTCAGTCTATCACAGTGTGATTCAGGTCAATGTTAGGCATCACAGAGTATGAGCACTGCAAAGCCACCGTGAAGGCCATTTGGCCCAGCCCACTCATCTTATAAATGAGGACACTAAGGGTCAGGGAGGGTCAGCTACTTGCTCAAGGTCACCTAACTACTTTACGGGGTAGAGCCTAGGCCAGATTCTAAGTTTTCTCCTGCATCTTAGTTTATTTTGAATTTTATTAAAATATGCTGCTTTTGCTGACTGTTTATGCAACGGTCCCAAAATTTGGTGACATGTAAGAACAATTGGGCCCCAAACCAACCTAACTAACTAACTAACTAACTAACTAACTAACTAACTAACTAACAAAACTGGCATTGTTTAGAAGGTAGTTTTAAAACTTCGAATGTTGCAGGAGTACCATCTAGGTAAAGGATTATTTGTTAATATTTCTTTCATGAACTGTATATCACTTTATTAGGATCCCTCATATTTTTATATATAAATATTAATGTTGAAAGTAAATACATTAATTTAATTTTAGCCATGATAGATCATTTATTTGGATATATCTCACTGTCCTAAAAGGAAAATAAAGGCAGGTCTTTAATTTCATTTTACATGGAGTTACTATCGTTTTTGCTTTGTCGTGATTGAAACCATGGTAGGAAAAGGTCTGAGTCCTGGCCTCATATCCATCAGCCCACAGACACAGAAAAGAAAACGTGCTTGCTCAGATTTCTGCATTTTCCTTTCCTTAGACAGTATCTGAAATGAAGCCCCACCTGACAGGGTCAATAAAATGCTACTGATTACAATTTATCTGGAAAGCATAAACGGGAAAGATACGGGTCTTCTTTTACAGAATTGGCAGCTGATGCTTATTGAACCTGAGCTAACATTCCCAAATGAAATGAGGCGGGGCAGCTTGAGTCATATGATAACAATGTTGTCATCCCGGGGAACAGTCTCGGGGTGAATCAGCGCCGGTGTCACGGAGCCTCCCTGTTCCAGGGAGCGTCCCTGTGCCCACAGGGGGCCCCGGCCGGAGCGGGAAGCGGCCAGCGCTTCTCCAAGGGAGAGCAGGCTGCTGTCACCAGCTAGATGGGGTTTGTAATAGTATCGTCCTGTTTTCACTCTCCACAGTAGAAAATTTCTACTGGGCTAACAAGGCAGAGGGTAATGAGAAACATGCCAAGTAAAAAAAAAAAAAAAGAGAGAGAGCAAGAGTGAGGAGTCCAACCTACGAACAGGAAACAAATGTGATCAATTACTCCAAGTGTGGAGCTCACAGATACCTTATCTTAGGGCTCCTTAAAATAAAAGCCTGATTGTTACCAAATGCGCCTAAGAAGTGAGGGAGAGAAACACATTCATGGGGGAGCCCAAGGAGGGGGAGGAGAAGGGGGAACATGACTTTATATTGATGTAAAAAAGGGCAATTCTACTGTTTCGCAGTCTCCTGAAGTATTTAGAGAAGTGGTTAACAACCAATCACAGCCTTAACCGTGCAGGCAGTTAAATGGTTCACTGTTTGAAAAATAAAAATACTCTGAATGTGACACGGAGCGGAGGAGAGGCAGGCCCGAACAGTAATATATGGTTCTGCTTGATGGCTCCGTCCGTTTGAAACGCGTGTTCTGATCTATGTAATTATTCGACTAAAATATTTTAAGGAAGAAATGTTATTTTTGAAATGATTGTGAAGAAAAGGTCTTAAGCATAAATATATAAATGGTATTAACCTTTGACTCAGAATCGAAATACTCATTTTTACTTTCGGATGCCTGCAAGGGAGTCTACACATAAAATGTTTACTTATGCTATGAAATAAATAATAGTCGTAGTTACAGTGTTAATAAAATTTATCTTAAAAAGACTGCTTTGTTCTATTAGTGCCCAAAGAAGAACAAGGCAGAATCTAATGAAAAGGTGTGAGTATATTCTACTCATTGTCAAATAAGGAAGGAAATATCATGGTTAAGGCTGGAGTAAGAACCTCAGGGCTGGGGGATCTTGGCTACGTCTTCACCAAATTTCCCATAAGTGCAATAGAATTAACACTATCCCTTTCTTGGAGATCCTGGGTCAGTAGGTGTTACAGGATTATGTTATGAGGTGTGACTATAAAGTAGTGAGACTGTTTTTTCACACTCCACACCCAGAAACAGCCTCTTTTTACTTCAGCGGATAAAACATAATAATTTTTCTGAGAGCGTTCACCTCATCTGGTCCATACGCACGTGTGTGCACGGAGAGCCCGCAGCATTCCCGTCTTTCTTTACTCACATAAACTGGCGCTGCTTTCCCAGGGAGCCGTGGCAGAGCATATGGAACAGAAGGATTTCTGTTGGGGGAAATGATTTCCTGAAAGCTCGGTGTCTTGTGGGGAAGATGCCCCGTAGATAAGCGGAGAGAAATAATGGTCTATTTTTCAGGGGACTTTGTTAGAATGGTCTTGCCATGCTGTCCTTCCCATGTTTTTCCAATTAAGTTCTAGCCTGTTGGAATCAAATGTCTTCATGGGATGGCAGACTGCTCAAGTAGGCTATTTTGCACATATTCTGTAGCATGCTTCGCAATTGGGCCTGTCAGTCAGTCAACACGTATTTATTGGGCGTTTATGTGGCGAACCAGACAAATCCATTCCCTGAGCTCTTGCTCTTATGCTTTCAGGGACCTGTCATCCACACAGAATTTCTAATTGGAATTTTCTTTTTCACGGTAGGCTCATCTGCATTCGAGTTACAAGAAGGAAGGTGGGACTATAGGAGTAATAGAATCCTTTTATTGTGGGTCACTTTAACCTATGTTAGGATAGATAACTTACTTTATGGGTACCTTTCAGTTAATTCTACCCCTTCCTTACTTTTGTCTTTTATAAGTGGTTAATATGATTTTGAGAGGGACACACGTACATAGTGAAATTCAAGCAGTACCTGAGTATTTCTTTCTCCTGATAGACAGTTTTCTCCTTAATTTCAACTATTTCTTGCATATCATTCCAAAAAGTTTACATGAAAACGTATGTGCACACACACATATGTCTTGTATGTAAGTGGAAAGAAATCTTTTTCATGCAAAGTGTACCTATATATATTTGCTTTATTTTTGAATTAATAATTTGGAGATCATTTTACATATATCTATGTTTCTATTATCTGTCTCTATTTATTTACTTAATTCTTTAACATATTTAATTACCTAAGCAAGCACATTTATTTCCTATCACTCACCTCCCTCCCAGAGGCATAACCAATGCTATTCTTGTGTATCTTTCTAGATGTATGATACGCATATAGAAACAAATGCATATATTTTGCTTTTCTCTTTTACACAAGCATTATACACCAAACACCATTCTGCACTTTGCTTTTTTCACTCAACTCTTTATTCTGACAGGTTACTGGTATTTAAAGAACCTCCCCATTCTTTTTTCTTTGCTGTATAGTACTCCATCGAATGTATGTGTCATAATTTATTGTTCTTATTATTAGCTATTTCAAACAATGCTAAATTAATTGCTTTTTACATTGAGCATTTCGGAGCTGTGTGAGAAATATCTACAGGATAAATTCCTAGACATGAACTGATGAGTCAAAGGGTATGTGCATTCATAATTGTTTCAGGTTTTGCCAATTTTCCACAATTGTGCTAACCAACCCTCCCAACAGCAGGATGTGAAAGTGCCTCATTGCCCACTCTAACACACAACACAGTTATAACTAATTTATTTGACTTTTGCAAAGGATAGGTTAAAAAGTGTTATTTCAGTGTATTTTTAATTCGTATTTCTCTTATTCTGAGAAAGATGTTAAGAATTGTGTGTGTGTGTGTGTGTGTGTGTGTATCTAGGGCCATTTGCATTTTTTCATTCCTTGAACTGTCATTTAAGTGAGCATCTTTTCTGTGCCTATTGAAATAAAATGACTTACCAATTTCTCATCTGGTTAGTGACAGGGATGAGACTAGGATTCAGATCCTCTGGTTATTTATTTCATAATTTAATTAATCTATTTTCTGCTATAGTACAAAGGGTAGTATTTCCTATCATTCAAATCCTATCCACTTGGGTTATTGGGAGGATCATACGGAATAAGTTAGAATGTGAAAGCATTTTCAAAACGAAAAAAGAGCTCATCAAAATGCAAGATAATGGTTCATTTAATTTTACAAAGAAGTCACAGCATTTATCACTCCTGGAAATATGCAGTTCATAATGAAAATAGAATAGCAGTGGTTTGACCCTGCTGCAGTCGGGGAGAGGTAAGGCAATTAGGTTGTTATGAGGCCTTCTGGACAAGCAGAGTCCTGATTTTACTAGCTTCGTGCTGACATGTACGCCTGGGCTTTTTTCCTTTTTTTTTCCTCCCCTAAAGAATGGAAAACATTGTACCTTCACAGAGTGATGGCAGTCTTGCTTCGCTTAAAACTTCATCACCCTCCACATGAGCAATTTGCCTTGCTCTTTAAAATGAGGGGCGGAGGCGGATCATATTTGAAGTTTCAAAGGTATTTAAGTCGACTAACATTTCTTCATCAGTGTTATTGTTTATTTGGGAAAAATTTAGAACTTTGGATAATTGGATTTCATTGTTTTCACTAGATAGCATATGGGTAACAAGTGTGCATATGCTTCCTTAGTTACTGTAACGGGCAATGTCATTATGTAAAATCACTTCAAGGCATTTACTTTTATTTATATTTCATATTGGCTGGGCATACTGTTTATTAATTTTGCATGCACACAGCTTAAAGATATTAGCCAATACACAGTAATGGCTGGCCTAATATCCATGAGCAAAAGTGGAATTCAGGAGATTAACTTGCATTTGACCTACTTCAGCTCTCCTGGTAATGAGGGGTGCAGGGGCACAGAATTAATCTCTCTCAATTTGTGGCTCTCAGGGGTGCTGCTAAGTTTAGAGTGCTTGCATTTTAAAAGTCTCCTGTTGTGCCGGGGAGTTTTTGTTACTCAGTAGAACTCTGTTCACTGTTGTGATTGAAGTGCTGGTTTTATCTATTGCAGCAATATTTGAGACAAATAGTATGAAGATATGTAAAGTGAGTTAGTGGTATGGTTCAGCTCAGAAAGTCAAATGGCAAAAACTTGGGTCAAACCTATCTAGGCAGGATGCTTTTTTCCTTCCTATCCCTTAAACTTTTAGTTTAGCCAAAAATTACAAAAAGCTTGCAAACTCCTTTACAAATACCTCAGAAGCTGTCTTTCATCATATATTTCTTATTCGATAGTAAAGTAATGCTACTGGGAAGGTATATGTCAAGTTGATATAATTTGGATTGATTTGCTTTTAAAAGCTTTGAAATGACAGTGCAATTATTGCTTTGATGCAGGTCCCTTACAACTGGATTAATGCATTTAATGAACAATTTCACCACGTAATTTATTTCTGTGGAGTTAACATTAAGTGTTAAATGCATTTATTCCCTAACAGCCATATTAACACCGTGATAATGCGCAGCAGTAGGAGCAGGGGGAAATTTTAGAAGGACTTCTCAATCCTATTTCAGTTCCCAATTTTCACTTCATTCCCTCCAAGTTTTATTGTGTAGTAGGTCAGTAGCAGTCTGTGAAGTGAGTTTTATTTCTCTGGCTCTTCTTCCATCCACCTGAATCAAAGAATGTGGGTGCCCTCAAATCTGCATAATCGCTGCTCAAATTTCAGACAGTGGCACTGGCCATTCTTGTATGCGATGGTTTTTGTTTCAGGGACCTCACTTTGGCTAAATTCGTTCATTATGCTCAGTAGTTTCCAATGAAAATGATCATAACTTTAGGTCTCTTGAAAGGGTCCTTCGAGAGATCATTCTGATTAATCCTTCATTTTACTGATGAGGAAAGTGGGGCCCAGAAAGGCTCAAGGTCATTTACTAGTTGATGGCAAAACCAAGTGTAGGATTCAGGCTTCTTTACCCTCAGGCTTCCCTGGGACTCTTCACTGTAGAATATTTTAGGTCGCCCCCTTTCCACCTCCTACTATTTCTCTAACTTGAGTGATTTCTTTTGTAAGAAATGTGAGAAGTATTCAGCGGCTGATATAGCTTTCTTCAAAATATAGAGACGGTTTACATTTAGCTCTATCTATCTGGGAAACATTCTGAAGGATTAAATGCCTGGAAAATATTCCTGCTATATTACAACTTCCAGGACACCAAGTCTAAAGTGATAATTTCACATGAAAATGCACATATGTAATTAATATGCTATGGACACATAGGTACACAGAGAGTATAGTATTCCAAATTATGCAGCTTTAAAAGCAAATAGTTACAAGGCTACAAAAGCATAAAATACTGTTTTTATGCTATACACATATCTATCATTTGATTTTTTTCATACTGAGGGGGAAATACTAATATTTATAACATTTATCAAAATGTAATAAGATTTTATATTAGTGTCAGAACTGCCAAGAAATTGCCCATTTTATGTCTTTATGTTTTAAAAAGTTAGGTTATTTTACATTAGAAAAACAACACTTTGAGCCTCTCATTTGGTAAACTTAAAGCAAAGGTTTAGGCAGTAAGTCTGAATGTTAAATAATTTCTCAAGGGTGATACTGCAAAGTGCTTGACTAATTTCAGTATGCTCAGACCATGAGTATTTTTCTCTAACATACATCAAGGTGGTCCTTAAAAAGGCTTATTGAGATTAATATGTTCTATAGAGTTGAGTGCCAAGCAGCATATATTTTTACACATAGAAAAGTAAATTTGACATTGTGCAGTCCATAAAAGGTTTTGAAAACAGTTATAGAAATTTTTTTAGGCACTGATTTAAATTTAAATTACCAGCAACCCTAAGATTTAATTTTCTATTTGATTAGCTATTTAAAATATATTTAGCAAAATGTTTGGTAGAATCCAACTCTTGGTCCCCCCCCCCAAACTTCCCTTTTCATTCTGGCGAGTCGGGAGGAATTCACAACTCTGAGGATGGAGCCAGAATGCAAAGTTAATGTGCAGCGGCCTTCCTCCTTGCACCCCGAGATGCCGGAGCTGCGTGCTGCACTTTTCAAGCAGCTGCCAACACTGTCAGCACTGATCTGTCAGTGAGGATTTCTCCTGGCAAAACTCTGAAGCTACTTTCTGACATCTTCAACAAACTAATTGTTGTCTCCTGCCTCTGCGAGCCCTCTGAAGTCCCAATGAGTTAGTGTCTTCTCAAGAGATGAAAAAAAAGGACTCATAAAATCAATTTATCAGGCTATTACGCATTGTCATCAGCCAAAACAAAAACCTGCTAAAGACAGGAGAAAAAGTAGAAGAAATGGGTCTCTGAGAAAAGGTTACAGAACATCCATCTTCTCTCCTCTTCTGATTGTTTCCTTTCTTTGCCCATTTTCATACCCGTTTCCCTCTGCTAAAAGACACTTTATGACAAGCATTGTAATTTCTTTAGAACGGAGGGGAACCTCTTCTTTAGGACACAATCTTTGCAAGTTGTGAGTGACAGTGGGAAAGGGTCCAATTGCCACTGAGGACACCAGGCAATAAATCATCCTCCCCTGGCATCAGCTGGCTGGATGAATCCCCACTTCCTGAGTAAGTACCAGGGCCTAGATGTGACAAAACAGCTATTGTCAGCTCCTAGCGGCCACATTCCCATTTTCTCTCTGCTGATTTTCAGTTTACTTAAGACTTTCAGCAGTGCAAAGCATATTGGGAAGAAATGTTTAAATAGCTACCCTTAGAAAGGGAAACACCCTAGTGTTAAATAATTGTCACAGTATTCATATAAGGGCCACAACAGTTTTTGGGGGGGAACCCTCTGTTTTCATTTTATAGAGCATCAAGCAGTTACTTTATCACCATTAAAAACGCCTGTCTTTCCATTTTAAAAACAATTAAATATGTAGAATAGTCCTCAAAATGACTTTATAAGAGGGTGTGTAGTTGATCAGGTTATAAATGATATGGAAAGATAGATTGCTACAGTAATAATTTCACAATTTGGTGGAGTTAGAGCATTTTTAAATAGGTTTTTAGTTTTTTTTCCAATGTTTAAGTTTAGATATACTCTTACTATTTACATGTTTATAAAATGTTGTAAGGGGCAAACTGATTTCTAGGTATGTTTTTATAGATTAAAAAAATTTTAAATGCCAAAGCAATTAATTTATGTATAATTAAAAATCATACAAAATAACCCAAAATTAAATAAGACAGATAATTTTGCCCCAACAGATGTTTAAATATTATACATATTTCATTAGAAGCTTGGTTAATTGATAAACCATAAGATATGACAGAATAAATTTTGAAATCTGAGATTTTTAAATAGCCTCATAACTATTGAATTTCTTTGTAAAATTATCTTGGAAAATATAACTATAATGTATTAGCCACTAATTTTTTGCATGATGAAAACTCCCCCCCTTGTTTTTTGAGAACTTATATTTTTAGCACAATTTTCTCTTTGAGAAAGAATGACTTAAAGTGGAGGAAATTTGAATAATGAATTGGTATAATCCTAATAAAAGTGGGAATTCAGAAGAAAAGTCATTTATTTACATAATGCTAAAAAAGTCTGAAAAAGTGAGAAATTAAGCCTGTCACACTGATCTAGTTCATAAACATTTTTGATAACTTACCATGTCTATCTAATGTTCAGAATGATTCAAATATTTGTTATTATATTGACAAAATATCTGTATAATTGACAGATGCTTAAATTTCACCTGTCTGTTTCATGTAGACACACAGCTCATGTCTATTTCTCTCTGCAAAAATGTATTCTTGCCCAAGTTACCCGTCAGTCTCTTTTATGATTATGAAGAATACCTTGTGCAAGAGGTGATGGATTTCCTTTTACCTCCTAAATCATCTCTAGCTGTCACATTCAAGTTGAAACACTTTCATTATCATAAAATACGTGCAATGCGGATGATGTGCCTTTTCATAATTTAGTAACAAAAAACTAAATGTATTTTAAAGACATTTTAATTGTGTAGAAGGCTGCATCTGGTGTATTTTGTGTTTTTTTTTCTTTTTCATGCTCTAACAACCGGTGATTAACTGCTATCTGTTAATATTTTTTGGTTGACAATGATAATACTGAAAGCATTCTGGCACTGTGAATTCATGGTCAAACAGTGACACCAACCAGACGAGATGATGGTGTACCTGGCTCCATGACAGTTCTATCTCAGTTCATCATCTTAACTAAAAAATAATCCTATCTAACTTGAAATCCACAGCAGCTATAAGTAGAAAATAAATCCAAACCACAGCTCAGACTTGTAACCTAACAGCTATCATAAATAATCAGAGCCTATTTGACGGTGGAAGATGGGACATTAGAAGCTATTTACACTACTAGAGTGATGCCATCGATCAGTAGCGGCAACCCGTAGATAAGGCTGCTATGATGTCATGGTTGTTTATGATGGGCATTGACAGTAAAGCTACTATGGAATTTTCTCCAGACAGCGTCATTCATTTTTGTTGGTGATGCATTTCGTTGTTAAAGAAGCAATCAATAGCAAAATCATGGTGATAAAAGTATTACTTGTTAAATATGTGAAAAATGTACATGTATGTGGGAATGTGGGACAAAAGATGAAGAATTTAAAAATTCTCTTGCAGTGATTATGTGCACCAGCTACAAACATACTGTAGATTTATTTTACATGTCTTGAATTTTAAAACGTGGCCTACTTGTTCTATGTTACAATGCTGTGGGATGCCCCCGCCCCCACACCAAATATCTGACTTACGATGGGTAATGTAAAATTTAATTAGAGAAATTATATGTGATAAAACACCAATTATTTCTACACAACCCCTCTATATGAGAGAGACTGGAGATTTTAGTTTAAATTTTTTAATGTAATTTTTACTTGTTTTTTTTTCTTCCTACAGCTCACCTCTGCTACTCAAACTATTCATTAGATCAGTGTTTCTCATACTTGATGTGAATACAAATTATCTGGGGGTTAAAATGCAGTTTCTGATTCAGTAGGTCTGGGATGGGTCTTGAAATCCAGTATTACTAATAAGCTCCCAGGCCATGTGATAAAGCTGGTCCAGGGATCACACTTTTTTAAATTAAATTTTTAAAAATTGATTCCAGAGAAAGGAAGGGAGTGAGAGAGAGAAACATCGATGTGAGAGGGAAACATCAATTGATTTCCCTTGCATGCCCTGACTGGGGATAGAACCCACATCTTGGGTGTATGCCCTGATTGAGAATCAAACCTGCCGCCATTTGGTGTACCAGATGATGCTCCAACCAACTGAGACACACTGGTCACGATCAGGGACCCCACTTTAAATAGCAAGAAATTAGGTAAGGCGCTTATTTCCTAACTTTCAGACTTCCCTCCAGATTATTTGCCTCTTAAATGGGTATTTCCTCCATTGATGTAGAACAGTGGTTCTCAGACTTAAGCTGTAGGGTCTTATGGAAAACTTGTTTGAACTTAGATGGCTGTGCCCAACCTAGAAAGTTTATGATTCAGTAGCTCAGGGATGGGCCCAAGAATCTGCATTGCTAAAAGTTCCTAGATGACCACATTTTGAAAACTCTTGGTGTGGAGCCCTAATTTAGTATTGAATTCACAGGACATTGGAACCCACATTAATGCTGCCAAGGTGGTAGACTACATGACAAATAATTGAATAGGGGAGAGGAATGAACATTTGTTGAGTGCCTGCTATGTTTTAGGCATTATATGAAGCTCAGGGCCAACATTATCTCATTTACCTCATCTAATTACCCTAATTTATCCAATATTTATCATGGCACTATTCTAGACATTTTCTGGAAGTTATACTGAATAAATGGCCTAAATTATTGTGACTGCCCTAAAAAAAGAGCTCTCATCCTGATTTCTTCCTACATGATTCCAAACTCCCCTGAGAATATGAAAATACAGCTCCTCCCACCCTCTTTTTCCTATTGCCCTCACCCTGATCCGCCTCGGCACTAAGGACAAGAACAACACGATCTCTGCTTTCTAGGTGTTCACACTCCTGTTAGGAAGGCAGGCATCATTCAAGGACAGTTGATGGGTAACAGCCAAATGAAATGCTGCGTCAGGGAACATCACCATTGCAAAGTCTGGGTGCCTTATGCTTAGAAAGGCCAAACTCAAAACATCGGAGTTTGGAGTAAGGAAAGGTTTATTGATTGAGTAAATGCCAACTGAGAGGATGGGAGACCTAGTGGTTCCTCAAATTCATCTTAAGAAAGTACAGAGTTCAGGCTCCTTTTTTTGGTCAAGGAAAGAGGAAATGGGAGGGGCAAGAAGTGATTGACACTGCAGATATCTAGGTGCGGGCAGGAACCTGAAGAAGGTTGTGCTAGTTGATGTGAGTCCTGTCCCCAGGTACCTGCAAATCTTTGATAAATACAGACTTCCCTTATCTCCTCAAGCCGGGAGCAGAATTTGGCTAATGATTAGCACTTCTATATGCAAGACTAAGCAGAAGCTATTAGCCTGAAGGCCATGGGAACAATTGCAGGCCTGAAAAACATGGAGCCAGAGAGATGGAACATTACAGGAACATTGCCTGGAAAAGAGGACTGTGGGGGCACAAAAAATAATTCTCCTCCCACCTTTCTAAGTTCTCCTGGCTGGGCTAATAAATTAACACAAGACGGATTAATAGGAGAAGATGTCCAAATTTTATTACGGATGGACATGGGGGATGCCATAGGAATATGAGACCCAAAGCCACATTGGGCATTGGAGGTTTCTATGACATTTTAGACAAAGGGGAAGGGGTCAAAGATCTTGGATTTCAAAGGGAAAGCAGGTAATTTACAGATAGATGAGAAAGAACAAACATGTAGTAAACAAATTCTTGCTGGGCCACCCAGAAACAGTGGGACACAGGGGAAAGTTCAATAAACAGGCTTTGCCAGATTTCTCCCTGTTTGCCACATTTAGTTTATATCGTGATGTTAGGGTGATGCTCCCCTCCCTGAGGCAGGTTTTTCTATCCAAATTCCTTTTGGCAGTTAAGGGGGAGAGGTCAAAGAGTCTACCTGAGTCTTTTATTTCTTCATAACCAGCTTAAAATCAGTATCCCAGAGGGCTTGTTTTGGGGTGGCAAAGTTTTGGTCTCCCTCAGGGCTGAGATTCATTTCACACCCTCTCTCCCTTTCCTTTCCTTTTCTTGCTGCTCTTATGCTTCCTAACACACACACACACACACACACACACACACACACACACTCACCCTAGACATCGATACACTTCCCAAATACCCATAATAATTCAGAAAAAATTGTGTTATCTCTAAAAATATTTCATTTGCATAAATTGCTTTCCTCATCTCACAGCCCCAATTTCCATTTCCATTCAATGGTAGTTACCTATGAGCTGCCTACCTACAGTCCCAGACACTTGGGGCACAGTGGGGACCAAGACACAGCCCAGCAATCCAGAGTTGACAGTTTATGGCTAGGAGACCTGCAAGCAAGTGGACAGTTAAGAACTAGGGCGATAATCATTACACTGTGTGAGGAGCAGGTGCTGTGAGACCTAGCTTCATGTATTAGGCATCCTGGGAAACTTCTTGGAGGAAACGAAATTTCAGCTGGTGCTGAAGGATGAGTGGAAGTTGAAGGGAGAGGTGGTAGGAAATGGGAGAGACCAGGTTCCTGGCAGTCGGAACAGCTTAAGGGCCCTGGATTCTGGAGAATACGTGAGATGTTCACCGAAGATGTTCAGGTTGTTCCCTTTGGCTGAGCACAAACACCCGCTGATATCACCACCAAAGAAACCGTGTATCCGAAATCTATGCCCTTTCTGATTATGCAACACCTGTGAATTCTCTTGCATTCTTAATAAAGGGAATGGGTTTTTGAAACCTGTTTTCCTTTGGTAAACAGCGTGGAAAATAGTCGCAGAGGACAGGTAGGCTGTCATGCAGGGTTGGCTGCTGATACCATCTTTACTTGCCTGTAACGGCTGAGTATAGATTCTATTAAGCATTAGTCACCATGTGAAAAATACACTTGCACACAGAGCTACATCTTTTCACATCTATTCATGTAGAAAGCTGGAGGTCAAGCAAGGGCCACTGTCCTGTTTTAACAACGCTCTCTTGCAAGGATTCAGTTCCAGGAGCACATCTTGGCTGGGGCTTCAGAGTGCGAAGGGCGTAGAGAGGACAGGGACTTAGAGAGGACAGGGACTTTGTCCACGAAGAGTGTACATGCCTGGCTACAGGGCAAGGCATACACAGACACAGCAACAGGAAATCGTTCCAGGCAACAATAACTCCCCCTGGGAGTTGGTATCAGAGCCATCAATATATTTTTTCTTATGATAGTGACGTTTTGAGCTAAAAAGGTGGAGGTTAATATTAATATCAGTAAAGGTTTTCTTGAAACTAACAAAAAGATGTGTGTGTGGAATCAATAAATAACTTGAAATCTCCTTTAAGCTTATGCTTTTGAAGCATAGGTCTAAGAGGTCTCATTCTCCTGTGAATTACAGAGAGTCATTAGAGGCACTAGTGGGAAAATGTCCTATAATAGCAAGGAAATCAAAGTTATTTTTCGTACTGAATTTCCTTCTTGGTTAAAAAAATTTACATATTTTAGCAGTGATGGTATCCTGTGCCTCCCCCTGTGCTACTCTTAAGCTTATAATTTAATTTATAGAATGACTCACATAATTTTCAAATTAAACAATGATTCTAAAGAGGTAGCATTGTGTGTTTTTTCCCCCACAGATGATAAATCTTGTCCAGGGAATCAGTCATATATGAAGACAGAGTCACTTCCTATCTCACTAAATCTACAAATATGACTCAATTGCTTTGTTCTCTTTGGGATAGTCATTCGAGTCATTGTCAGGGTTTCTTGCACTGAAATTATTTAGGTAAAATTATCTAAAGTGACTGAGATTGTTGTGGGGTTTTTTTAATCAAATTTTACTCTGTGCTACCTCATATTGGACCTTTTATGGGTTCCTGATTTCAAAATAATGGCGGTATCTCCTAAATAGAATGCTGTGTTACTTTTCAGTCCTCTTTATTAAATTCATTTATTCTAGAGGTCATGCTTAATCATTTCCAAGAGCATTGTCAAGCTTGTAACAATAAATATGGAAGTTAATTTAAATGAGTCAAAGTTCATTCTCATTTAGCAGCCATCTATTTAAGTAAATCACCTGCCCAGACATTCTCTTCTGTGCAGCAATAAACGGAAATGGCTAGAAACCTATCACAAAACTTTTAAGGAAGAAATACAGTGTTTTAATGGAGAATCTTTTTAAAGCATAAGATAAATGGTCAGCTACTGATGGGTATTAAACATGTATTTTATTTTAAACACTGATAAGCGACTTGTATTGAGTTTCTTCAGACCTAACCTTACCTCCAGTATAAAAATAGTGTAACTTTTAATGTTTTCATTGAATGGCTTTAATATATTAAATATTTTCTCTCTAGGCTGTGAGGTACTCCTTTGTGGTGAGCTTTTATTTGATGAGAGAGAGATGTTGTATTTATTAATATTTTTCACTTTTTATAGGAGGCTCTGCTTCTGTGACTTCATATGGTCCCCCGGAAAGCTCCCTAGATTGTACTCAGGAAATGTTATTACACGACTTTCTGTCATATTTTTTGAAAAGATGGCTTCCTGTGACTTACATAGAACAGTATGTGATTTCACTGGAATTTTAAAATCTCTGTGAAATGAAAAGGGTAAAAAGGTCAGGTGGGTTACAATGACTATTTTATATAAAATGGTCATTAAAAACAGTAACGACAAAGGTGAATTCAGGGGAGCCATTCTGAAATCGAACAAAATCAAATACTAAAAAATAGTAAATTCTCTAAAAGTTAGTTTGCATGACTTCTGCCCATGCCAATTTCTCTAAGAATGATTAATAATTAATAATATATAGAGATAGCAAAATTAAAGTTTTCTTGCTATAAATAGATTGAAGTCATATGAAGTCATGTTTAATAAAACGAATTTGTTTTTTTAAATAAATTTACTGTACATACCTATATACAATATTTTAATAATGGATCAAATGCCAGCTGAATTATTAATAACACTGACTATTAAACTCCTCTTCTTCAAATTATTTCCTGTTACTTTGGATTAAAACAAATAAAAGAGACATAAATAATGAAAACATATACTATACATCATGAAACAAAAACGAAGGCACAGTTTTCCCTTTATATCAACTGTGGGGTTCTGAAGTCATCTTTTTTTGCTGCAGGAATCCCAATTATACACTTAAGTGCTTATATTGAAGATTATATTTATAGAATATTCAAATGTCTTCCCTGGTGTCACTGGAACAGTCTTGTCCCATTTTATAAAATTTGTTCTCCAGACTTCAAGCCCATGAACCCACCTCAGTCTTTGGTGTGCCAAAGGAGCAGTGAGGGCCAAACAAGTGAGGGGGCAGAGTTGTATTCTGTTCCGAAAAAAAGGCTGAGGAAGATTATCACGAGGAAAATTAGCACAGGGGATACAGAGGACACCATTCTTCTTAACTCGGAGAGAAGTTGGTCTTCATCATCTCAGATGCTCAGCTCTTAGCAAACAGTCCTGAGCTTCTTATTGGCACAGTTTCTTTGGGGCCTGTTTCCTCTTTTCTTCTCCTGTGTCTTGTCTGGCATATCTGAGTAATTCTGCCCCGTGGGTAATTCTGGTCTCCTCGTTGAGTCCAGCAGGAGGCAGAATCCAGTGGCATAGGGAAAGACAGACCTCTGAAAAAAACGACTGTGTTTTGTGTAAATCGGTGGGGGCCGTTCCTTTCTTACTTGTCACAGGCCAGCAGAACTGGAGCCCTCTTAGAACTGCCATACTGTTTCCCCCTTTTTGAACTCTCTGTTACCTCTGTTGAGAGAGTACAGATCGGGGAAGGGAAGTCTAAATATATTCGGTTAGTTATGTAATTTAATTCCAAAGATGGGCCCTGACGATGGCTCTGCCTGCCTAGCTGAAGAGCTGCATAGTCTTCATCAGATGGTTCATTTTATGCTTAGACTCCACCTTCAGAAGCTCCAAGGGGACACTTGTGATTATTTATTTTCCTGCCATTTCCTTCCATTCCCCCATGATTAATTTAACAAACAGTCTTTGACAATCATAGGTGAGTTGGAAATGTTTGATCGCCTTCCCAGTGTGCTTGCACAGAATCAGCGTCCATTCTGGCCTCAACCCTTTCTTTCTTGCAATGAATGACTTCCTCCCTCTCATCAACTAGAGTTCTTCATCTTTGGTTCCTGGCTGCACATTGGAATCACTTTGGGTGTTTAAAGAACTGATTCCCAAGGCCTACCCTCATCAATCAAATTTGAATCTTTGGGTTCTAGGGGTCCATGCATCAGTTCTTTCTCAAACTTCTCTGGTGATTTCAGCTTTCAGAACCAATTGTATAGATGATATGACCAATTAGTATCAGTTGTTTTATCTTATTTTGCATATCTGTAGTCTTAACCCAGTTAGTTCATCCACAAAGACAGAATTCTTAATTGTATTGCCTCCTTATGTATAAATTCCATATGAGCAGCAGAATTTATTTCAGAACAATAATATTGGTGTTTTAAAGAGTAAAATCTAAATGAGTGACTAGAAATCATTATGCAAATTGATGGATTAAATTAAGATTAAATCATATAATAATTTTTAATAGATTTAATCCTATGATAAAACAGAAAAGAACAAGCAAAAATATGAACATTCCTTGCTAGAAAATTTTATTTTTTATAAAGAAAGAGTTATTAAGAGAAGAAAAACACTCAGAAGATCCAAAGAGATGCCTCAAAAAGTGAATGAAATTACTACTGATTGGGTTCCTTTTTAGGATTTAAAACAAAAACAAAAAAATTCAAGGAAGGAAGGAAGGAGAGAGAGAGAGAGGAAGGAAGGAAGGAAGGAAGGAAGGAAGGAAGGAAGGAAGGAAGGAAGGAAGGAAGGAAGGAAGGAAGGAAGGGAGAGAGGGAGGGAGGGAGGAAGGGAGGGAGGGAGGGAGGAAGGAAGGAAAAGAGAGAGGGAGAGAAAGAAAATAAAAAAAAGGTGAGAAAAGTCATGGAAAACCATAATTGTTATATAGAACCCCCTTTTCCCAAACATTACAAGTAAAAATGGTTTGTTTGCTTATTTGTTTCTTTTACATTGACTTTGGTTTTTCTTTATCTGCAACAATTATTTTAAAAACATTATATTATCATATTACCAAACAAAATAAAACAATTAAAATTTTATATTTATCTGTAGTATGGGGAAAAAACAATCCTTAAACTTTTATTCAATCAGTGAATTACTTTTCATTGCTTGGGATAGTGAGGGTGGCACTGGGTCTATTTATTTTGGGGATCCAACCTTACAAATAAGAAGAGATCAAGTTGGAGGGGGGTTTCAGCCAAGCAACTGATCAAATGAAAATTCCCCTTTTGCTTTAATGTCCATTGTGGGCAATTACTATGTCGTAGTCCTATTATTTATCTTACACTTTAATTCCTCAAGTATCAGGGCTGCTTTTCTCGTTGGCTTGGCATAGCCCCGCTGTTTGCGGTTCTGACACGGCGCAGTCGACGTGGTTGATGGATTGCCTCTTTGTGTCTCTTGGCCTTCCATTCCCTCCCCATCCTGCCTAACTTTTTCTAGGCTTTCTTTTTTTCTGCTTCATCCGAAACTGATCAACAGCTGACATCTGATTTGTGCTTCGTAATCATGTATAGTTTGTGAGCAAGCCCTTATATTCCTCTGAATACTTTTGGTGCTTAGGCGTAAGGAAAGAGAATATTAATTTAAATTTCATAAAATGAAATGCTATCATATTTTTCCAGACACTTTATTTTGTTCAAAAAAGTTTTTTTCCTTCATACCAAGCATTTTTTTTGCTTCTCTAATTGTTTGAATTTCAATAGTATTTCTTACTAAATTTATTCTCTGTGATTGCATGCATGGGTTACAGTAGATTTGGTTAATTTGCTTTGCCAGTGAAATGAGCTCACCACTAGGTACTGAATCTAAATGATTGAAGACAAGGTTTAAATACAGTATAGGTAACCAATAAGTGCATTAATTAATAAGCAAGGTTACCTGTGTGTATGTGTCATTTTGCAAATGTATGGGTACCCATTAGAATATTTTTAGCATTTCTTTGAAATGCTAAATGTAAATGAAAATTCACATGAAATGTCCCCTATGGTACAGACACTCTATCGGAAATGTGTATCTGTGTGTATATGAGAATGTACTAAAGTCAGCTGTATTTCGCCCTGATATTGTGTAAGCCGTGCACATACCAAGACAATCTTCTACTTGTTATATCCCTTCCTCTGCGTGCTCATTAATCACGGAACACTAATAACACATTTTTTGTCATGGTACAACAAAAATTCTGGCTCTGACTCTTGTTCTGGCTCATTTACATTGGCCTGCCTGTCAGTTCAAAGCTTCAGGGAATTAATATTGAGAGATTAAAAAAGTGAAGCCCCTTAAACATCCCATTTTATAAACTTGTGGTTAGTTTTTTCAGGGAGGAAAAAAATGAAACCTTCAAAGGGCAAAGGGAATAAAAACGTTCTTGACCAAGAGTTCCCTCTTCCTCCTTCTTTGCCTTTCCCCGAATAACAGAAGCCCGGGTCCCTTTGCCGCGATGTCCTGGGTCCTAGGAAGCTGCCACTTCCTAAGGAGCCGTCGGGTGGGGAGTGTGGCTGAGCTGCGATGCGCGGCCTGGTGATTTTGGAAGCCCTTTTCCTTCAGCTGACCTTTGATTTGCACTTTTTATCCATTAGAGGGTAAGGGTCTGTAGAAACACCTCAATAATCCATTTTTTAAAATAGAAAAGAATCCTTTTCTGCAGCCATCTGGTTTCCATGTAAACGCGCGCAGTGCCCGTGGAGCCGTCCAAATCCCAGTTCGCATCGCACTTCCGCGCTGGCTCTTTTTTGGTGAATCAGAGGAGGAACCCAAAGCCTCTTTGAGGATTACAGAAAAGGAATTCCACATGTGTTAGTGTGTGCATGCATAGGCAATTTATTTTAGAGCAGAGCTTCACGAAAGTCAAATGAGTATAATCTAAACATGCTTTTAAAAGATTAAAATAAAGGGAAGATGAATCTGGCAAGCCCTTTGAATTTTTATAGTAGGGTCAATTTATGTGGTCCATCCTATGTGTTTTGAGATCAGTCTTAAGTGGGACTTAAGATAAATGATGTTTTTAAGGTGACTATCATCTTCCAGTGTGTTATGACACTTGTAAAACTATAAGAAACACTTGCAGCGAGCTATTCCTGCCTTCTATTATCTTTTGCTATAAGTTATTTTTGTAGATATATTCTGTCTTTGAGTTTTTATTACATAAATCCTTTTATCACCTTTTCACGGGGATGCTAGTTAATATTTTTATGGCTGTGTATATTTTACAAGTATTTTTATATACATTAGATTCCAAATTCAAAGCCACTCTGCTAGGTAAGTATGATGGCCGTTGCCAATTTTTAGATGAGGAAACCTAGGTTCAGAGAGGTCCAAACCCATACAATCAGTAAGTGGTAACGTTGGGGGCTTGAAGTCACCAGTGTGTTTAGATGGCTTCCCTTTGTGTTAACTGTGTGCCTGAGGACAACTTGCTTAACCTTCATAAGACTGATTTTTCTCATTTGCAAAATGGGACTGATTCTTTATCTTGGTGGTAGTGATAGAGAGTTAAATGCCATGTATGTGTAGGATGTCTGTTTAATGCCTGGAATATAATAAACCTGAAAATTGGTAAGAACGGTGGGGAAGTCGTTACTGTCATTAATACAGGAGTAGAGTTAGAAGGAGTAATATTGGTGATGGCATCACGGTCAACATCATTCTAACTTACCTATACTTTAGCTGTAAATAGATAGGTAATTGAGCACCACAGTTGCCAGTTTGGGCTACATTACTTATGTAAGCATAGGTATATGTATTCATATAAATGTAAGATGTATATTTATGCATAAAAGGATGGAATGAAAGCTTTTTTTTATCTAAGTTCAGTAAAATGTTATTTACAATGGAAGATATTACTTCAATGAAAATGTCACTTATTTTTAGTAATATAAGATTTCTTTTCTATGGATTATATTTATTTTATTATTTTGATAAAAATAAAAATCAGGAAGAAAAATATTTATTACCTTGGGACAATATAAAAATAAGAAAGAATATTTATTTTTGCTCAGCCATTTCAGGAATTTTTATGGAATCAGGTACATTTCTGTATTTTCATGGAATCATATGTTGGAAGAGTCATAGGTATTAATTATCACCAGTTTGTTAAGATTGTTATTTACTCTTTTCTAGTCTTTTGGACACAGAATTATAAAATATTTAATGATATGGTTTTTCTAGTCTACTGTGTAAGTGTTCACTTTTTTTTTTTTTAAGCTCACAGGCTTGTACTAGGTGTTATTACGTTTCTCTCAAATAATACGTAAGTGAGCTCCAAGCCGATTCTTTCCTTTATCTGCAGTACCTTTCAGCCTTCTTTGTTCAGTTGATTCCTAATCACCCTTAAAAATTCCACCTACACATCCCTTCTTTAAGGAGTCTTTTTAGCTCCTGAAATAGATTTAGCTATTCCTTTTTGGGGGCACACAGAAAACTTTGTGAGTACTTTCTATATTGACACTTGTCACTCTGTATGGTAATTTTTTGCTTACTTGTCTACCTCTCTGATTGATTCTTGTGGGTAGACACATTTTCTTTATCAGCTGTAAATGCTGGTCCAGTATATAGAAGATAGTACAAAAATGCTTATGGAATGAGTTAGTAGTAACACTTTAACAGTTTTCCCTGTATCCAGAATTTTACAGAATTCTAATTTAAAAATTTCAATTCAATTTTCTCCTTAAAATATTACAGTAGAACTCTTAGTCATTTATTTACAAAAGACTATCGGGGAAGGCTACGCTACAGAATCCAGCATCACTATGAACAAGTCTGGCTTGTGATGCTGAATATAAACTGGAGACAGAGCGGTTAGATGCATTTTCCAAGAGCTCCCCAGAATTAAGGTATTATCCTAGTGCTCCAGAAAGGATGCATAAATGATTCACTCATGCCAGTAACCAAACAGGTGCTTGCCCACACTCTCCACATGGTTTTGAAGGTAAAAATATTCCAGATATTTTAAGATATCACGTTGGGTTAATTGATACTGTATAATTGAAATTACATTTAGAAAACATTAAGAGGATATTTTTTTCACACATAATATGAGGTCTACAGTGTGGATAGAAGGTATTGAAACATAAATACTACCATAGTTTCTGTATTGAAACTAACAAATAGCTTTGGAGTATCTTAAAGATCAGGTTATTTTTTAGTTTTTTAGTTTAGTTTTTTGTTTTGTTTTGTTTTTAGTAAAATGAGATAGAAATCATCTGAGGCAACCATTGCAGTTGTATGTGCAAAGATTGATGGACATTATATTAAGACATTTTTTCACGGAAATTTTGTATAGTGTATTGAACTATGTTGAACATCTCATAATGAAATAGAACATCATGTTTTGCAACGTAACATTAATAAACCATTTATTAGTCATTTTTGCCTGTATTCTCTGTCTTTATGGCTTCCCTGTGGAGGTAGCTGGTCCTGGACTGGTTTGGTGATTCCAGGATGCCATTAATGACCCAAGTTCTTTTACTCTTTCACCCTCATTATCCTTGGTTGGTGACTTTCACTCTCAAAGTTTCCTTAGAGTCACAATATGGCCTGTAGAGCACCAGTCATCACATCTAGGTTACATATAGAAAATAGAAGTAGGAAAGGGCAAAATGTTTACACAACCTTTTTTTGGAAGCCCCACACCACCTTTTTTGCTCATATTTCATTAACCAGATTTTAATTTCACGTGGCCATCCGAATCTCAAAAATATCTTTTTTTTTTTTTTTTTTGGTGGGCATACTGCTGCTCTCTGTAAGACAAGAGGGGAATGAAAGGAAACTAGCAGTCCATGTAATAAGACATTGAGGAAGATTAAATGAGTTCACCAGTAGAATTACCCATTCCCCCATATCATGTTAAGTTCAAATCTCTACCAGAGCTCTACCAGAGTTCTTCCTAAGAAGATGGATAGAAGACTATGACAGACAATTTCCCTAGCTCTCTGGTTATGAAACTGTAATGAATATAAAGTATAAGTAGGCGTGGAGGAAAGTAAGAAATGGAGGGATTTCCTTTGTGTCCTGAAGTTCTCTGAGACAGGAAATCACTCAGTGAATGCTAAGATTATAAGCAAGTCCATCCATTTGACTGTAAATTGCATGAAGGTCAGGTTTGAATCTTTCTTCTTTATCGCTCTGTCTTCAGATGCCAACAAAGAATTTGACACTTGGCATACTGTCAGTGATTGTTAATATTTTGGGCTGAGGGCAGGGATAGAGGTTTTGGTAAGGTGGTTCTAAATTTATCAGTGTAAGCAGTTCTTCTTTCACTAGGTAGTTCCTTCTCATATTTTCTGAAGGGCAGCATTCAAAATTTGTATCTGAGATTAGTCCATATAATGCCCCACTGAAACTTCTCTCAAAGGTGGCAAACCAAAAGCCATAGAAATGTTTTGTTTTGTATCGATAGTATTGAGTTCATGGCCAACGTTTAATAATTGGAGCATCTCACATAAAAAGTCTGGATTCTGGCTAGACTTAAAACAGTAAAGATGCTGCCACATTGGGCACACGTGGCCAGGCAACAATCAGGGCCACTCACCATGCCACATTCCCCATGATGCCAGCGTCAGTCATCTCCCTCACCTGCCTGGCATCTGAGGACGTCTGTTTTCTGGCCCCTGCTCTAAGCTACCTATTTGTGTAGGCAGATGTTTTGTTCACTACTTAAGGTTTAACTTGTACATCTAATTTTTATTCAAGTGATTCTCTTTCTTATCAGGTCTGGACCTGTTTGATTCACAGACCAAAACAGCTTACAAAATAGAAGTAGCGTAGGAAAATTCTCATCGTATCCTAACTCAGCAACTGAATGTAACACATGGCATAATTTCTGGGCTGGCTGACTGATGGGCTCAAGTATTTTTGAAATCATTAGAAGGCAACACTGTCTTTTTCCACAAAATCACTTATAAGGTAAATCTTAAATTCTAAAAAATGTTTGGGTTTCTCAAACATAAAAAATTAAATTTCTATGCTTTTAAAAAGAGAACCCATGTATGTATTCATCAATATGTTTCCATATTGATGTTAAATAACATTTCTCACCTGGGACTGGGTAGAATCCCCAGAAGGGGATTCTTTGGAAACCTTGGGATGTTAGTTAAGGAGCTAACAATATCTACCAGCAGCTTCAAGTCAGTGTTTCAAATAGTAAGGGGCCTTGTTCTAAAGGCACACACGTCGATGTAAATGACCTTGAGTCTAGTATTTTATTAACAGAGTTAAACAATGTATTCCATGTAATATTTTTGAAAACTTAAGTGATCATGGTTCCAAGCATGAGGTACAACAGTCTTTTACCCTATGGGTGGAGAATAGGAGACTGACCCTATATACTACTACATTGAACTTGGGAGCTGGGCCCCTTACTCCTAGCATTTTCATTTAACAAGTGAGTACCTCCTTACAGCTGCCACATCTGCTTTCTCTACCACATTGAATTCATGTTGCATTCAACACTCTAATAATTTTCATTCCAGCACACTCTACTTTCATAGACATTGGTTAAATGCCTATCAAATTTAAGTATATTTTAACAAACTAATAACTTCCTTTTCTATAATAGAATGTTTTAAAACACTTATATGGTGCTGAATAATTTAGTTTAGTTATATGATGACAAGACTAAACAAACTTTCTCTAGAGTTCTGAGTTTTTCATTTCATTACTTTGCTCTGAGCAAGCAAATAGAGATGAGCTATGAAATTTTAGGACTTTGCCTTGAAACACGATCTAGTTGACTTATAAAATTTGAGATGTTGACAAAATGTGCAGTCAATAATCAAATAAATGCAGTTACTTCATTTTATGTCAACAGAGAAGGTGAAAAGTGCAACTTAACTGGCTTGGTAAGGTTGGAAGGAGGGGCTGGGAATGTACCAGAGACAACAAAGAGATAGTTGGTAAGATTTAGTGGCTTGCTTCGGCAGGGGCGGTGAGAAGGCAGTGTGACCAAGTTCAGTCGGGTCAAACAAAGTGCAGGAACTTCCTCATAGACACCGAGGGGAGGGTTGCGACATGGACAGAAAATGTTCAGATGTTGTAATCTAGAGACGGCTAATATGATAGTTGATGTGCTGCTTCTGTCTAATCCTGCTGTTCCTTTTGATCCAGGAAGTAGAGAAATCACCTTATCTCTCATGTACCAGGATGATATAATTAAAATAGGACATGTTTTTGAAGTGAGGTATTTAAGGGCTTCAAAGAAGGTGTAGAGTGTATAGGATCAGCACATGTCTACTTCTCAAAGGCTGTTGTTATGAGGACACATTTATTTAGGAAAGACATCCTTTTGAAAGAAGGACTGCCTCAATAATGATAAATTGTGCATGTAACGTCTATCGCATTATAGACATTGCCTAAGACATATGCACTTTACTCCCTGACCTAGATCTTGGCAAAAGTACGAGTCAAAGCTTCTGTGCTTGAAAAGAAACACAAAACTTCTGTGGAAGATATCATCCAATTGGCAAAAAGATACACAATTTCCATTATGTCTCCAAATTAAGCTATATCAGCACAATACCATAAATGTAAACAAGTGAATAATTTTTCTTTTGTGAGGTGGAGCATTTGTTTCCGATGAGCTGATGTCTATGGTTTTGCATATGTGGCTATTTGGCACGCCTTTTGTTTCTGACCCTATAGTTGACCTTGGAAGTGGCTTGCTTTAACCATGATGGATGTACCGAAAGATTTATTTTTGTCATGTAAGAGTTGAGTCTTAGGCTATTGGGAGCATAAACACTGCTTATTGAAAGTAGGCTTGGCAAAGCTTTGCTTTCAAATAATCTTCCAGAAGCTCATCTAATTTTGCTAATTAGCAGGAGATAAAATATACCCGCATTGTCCTTTACAATGACTTGAACCCTCTGCCCTTCCTTGATGATAATAGTATTAAATACATGTGTACTTATTGCAATGCATATTAATTAGCATGGACCGAGAAGCAAAGGTTTTGTTACACACCCGTAACACTTTCATGAAATTAATGTTTAATTTCACATAAGTACTTTAATACCCCTTCTGAACTGGTAGAAATAACAAAGGTAACATGATTTTAATTTGCTGATCTACAAAAACAAGTTTAAATAACTCTGATTAGTGAACTCTGATTTTAATAAATAATTCAAGAATGAGAGAACCATCATTTCTGTGGGAAGCAAAGGGAGACCATTCAACTAGTAGTGACCTTGTCACTGAAAATTAAGCTCTTTCTCTGAATCTAAAAATCAAAGCTTAAAAGGCCACTCTCGCCTTAATATTTCATTAACTTGTCGAAATGAAATACCTATTGATTAGATTTTCTTTCAGATAATAAATTCTACATGTCTACTGTGTCACTTCAATTACAGTATTTACTTGTACACAAGGAAAATGTTTTTACATCTGAAATTAATATACTTTTCAAAACAACACACTGTAAAGGTTTGGGTGGTATAATTTTTTCCCCCACTGAATAGAATACTGCCCCATATCTTCGAGAGCATCTATTCTTTCTCTTCCAATGTTCTATCTAGGCTGTTTCGTCCTTCCTCCCCTCCCCTCTATAGATCCTCAGCAAAATCTTACTCGTTCAGAGCATAGTTCAAGTGTTACCTCCAACATGAGCCTCCTCAAGCTCTTTTTCTGAAGCAGAATAAGTTTTCCTCTCCCTCTGGGTTCCTACAGCGCTGTTGGCGCACACTATTGGTGTAGCTATTACCGTGCCACGTTGCCTCAGTCTTTTACTGGTTTCCAAGCCACTTTTGGCTCATCGGCACCATATTTTCACCTCTAGTGCCTGGCCCAGGGGCAGGCCCATAGGGTTGTTGAATTGAAATTAGTGTTACACATTTTGGATGGCTCAGCGTTTAGACCCTTTGGTTTCTATTTCTGCTTTGTAGAAATCAATGCAACTTCAGGGATCTTTATCGTTCAATAGTTTACATGAAGTATCTCACATCTGGCAACTATCACCCCAGACCCAATCATAAATAACATTCAAAGTAGTTATTTTACCTCTTTTATTAAAGAGAAGCTAAAAGGAGCAGCAGACTTTGCCAGCCAACTTCTAGAAAGGAAATACAGGCCACTCAGACGTCAGAAGATTGTATATGTTAGTTGATACAGTGCGCTCAGTGTTCTCAAAGGATCAAAAACCAAGTGAGTATTGAACTCAATTTTCCATCTTCTCCAACAGTGTCTCAGTTCATAGTCAAGATTTGTTGGTGTTAGAGTGCTATAAAGTAGAATGTCTTAGAGCTTTACATGCCCATCAGACACGTTTATCCTAAGCTATCCAATGGTGCTAAATTTATCCTTTAAAGGAGATGAATTGAATTATTAAGTGCACGTTAAAAAGTGCTGGTGAGGGGTAGATTTTATTTTTCATCCATTCTATCATGGCCTTTATTCAGTGTTTCCGAATCCTCTTGTGGAAAGCAGAGTTTGCAAACATTCACTTGGAATTTGGCTAACAGAACAGGAACCCACCGGCCCAGAGACCATCCCACCCAGACTGCAGTGGCTGCTGGAAAGGGTTACTTCTACAAGTGAAACAAACTGGACCCTTAGCCGCGCTCCCGTTTTGCGATGGCCAGCTGCCACACTGTTACTTTGGTGTGCTTCTGTCCACCCCCTGCCCAGTGAGGACTTTTCACTGTTTATATAGGGATTCTCAAAGCCATGCTAGGTGGGACTCCATGCTCTGGTATTGATCACTCTGGATTTAGTGCCTGGAATATACGAGCTGTGTGTGGTGTGAAGTGCTGTAGCCAACTGTAGGAGCCACCGTCTGCAAGGTAACCTGGATCTGTACCAAGCGTGACTTGACTTTACTGGGATAAGGGAACTGGCAGAGAAAGGAAGAGAGTGGAGGAGAAGAAGCTGTGGAAATACCCTCAGTAAAAAGTCCCCACACTTGACTCTCCTAGTTGTCAGAACAAGCTCTTCCTGGTACGCTGCGCTAGTGGGGCCAGCCCCAGCCCATTGTCATCTCTCTTCCTGCTCCAGGAGCAGGAAGGTTTGGGCTCTGGGTTTCTGTCATGCTCAGCAGTAAGAGAGAGTCAGAGTGAGGTGGAAGACGTTGCACCAGGGAAGAAGAATCAGATCTGCAGCGAGTCCCTTTCCTTCTACCCATTAACCCCGACCTGGGCACTTTGCCTAAACTCTCAGGTCAATTTTCTGATTTGTCAAATAATAATTAAGTCTAGCTCCTTGCCGGTGGCTTTCTTAAAGGAAGTTTTGAGAGATGTTGTCTATAAAAATACTTCAAAAACTGTAAAACATTTTTTTGACAAAACAGCTATTAAATATATACCACAGAGCATGTGGTTGAAATTTTTCAGCCCCCAAAATGATTTTTTTTTTTTAAAAAAAGGAGAAATGCATCTCTCTCTCATACTTTGACACTCCCTATGCCTCTGCCTACTTCTGGGACGATTGCTGAGGACAGAGCATTAGTGACCACACCAGAGTGTGCATGGTTGCCTCGCCTGTAAGTTGGGAACAGTCATACCCACCTCCCAGGGTGATTTGAGGATGAAACCAAACAATTGCCGTAAGCCCAGGACACTGCAGGAGTCCACTGAGCATTCGTTTCCACGCTCCTTCCCTGCTTACCCCCGGGCCTCTACTCTAGTGAAATGAAATCCTCCTTGTATGACTCAGGAAGCCCCAGGAGCACATTCCTTCAAGCCACGGAGGAAAGAAATACTTCCCTGTATCCTTTCGGAGAGAGCAGGGTTTGGCTGGGCTGCTGTCAGGACTGTCCTCCTGGTGGCCTTTTGGTGAAAAGAAATTTCCATGCGCTGGAAAGCAGCCCAGGAGACCTTTCCCTCCATGTGGACGAGAAGACGGTTTGGTCCATCCTGCGAGTGCTCCCCGCACAGATTACTGTCCAAACCCAGGGCTTTATTTCTAAGAATGCCAACAGCACAGAGTATAGAAACAGTCTCCATTTTCACCAGGCCTGTCACAGCTGGGGGGGCACCGAACAAGGCTGCATTGTCTGAAGGAAGGGCTGCGGAGGCAACGTGCAGGTCCTTTGGTGGCCTCCCAGGCAGAGGGACTGTGGTCATATTAGGTAAACAGTTATATGTTCTTTTACTGAAAGACGTCAGTCCTGCCATAAATTCAATCCTGGGTTCACTATTGAGATTTCGACCTACTGTTAGACAATCTTTCCCTGGTTTGTCTGTTTGTCTATCTTTCTATCTCTCCTCTAATTTATAGGCTTTCCAAATGTCTATGCACTTCCATGATACAGAAAGACAGATCTAGCCGCTGTGGGACAAAAGGCAATCCAACAATCAATCCAAAGTCAAGTTTTTAATGACTTCGTATTTCACTGGGGGCACAAGGGGGTAAAGAAATGATGACCCTTCACTGAGCATTGGTTTCTGAACTCCTCAACCAGTTACTTCTGAGGTCAAGGTGGATCCTAGGGACAGTAGCTCTTCCTGTCTTGGTTGCAAATGTATGAGTTGAATTCATATGATGGCTCTGCACGTCCTGGGCCTATCAGGTTGGACTCAAGATATTACATGTTTTCACGTAGAACTATTTTGTTTTTCTTAAAACATGATCCATCATTGTACAGGCTTCCTGACGAATGAATTCAGTATCTTCCAGTATCAAATGCTTTCATTGGCATTTGCTGTTTTTAAGGTGTGTTTTTTTTGTATGATGGTGAAACATTCTTCTAGAAAGAATAAACCATGTGATACTTCACTTCTCAAAGAGGGAACTTTATCAGGTTGTTCAGTTGATTTCACTCTGGTCACTTGTGATCAGCTTGGGAGAAAGAGCTTTCAAGTGCTTTTTAGTGAGGAAGCGCCTTATACCTGGAACTTGTTGAGAGATTACTGTAGTGAGCTGTCATGGGGACACATGAATACGGGAAATAAAGCAGTATACAAAGGACAAAGCCCTAGATCTTCCCTGTGAATATAAGATAAGATTGGGTGTTAGCCTTTCCACCTAATCCCTACTCCTGTCAGATAGGTGTTAGTTATCTTTATACCTCTACTGGCAAGTTTCATCACATCCTAGTAGAGAGTGGAGAAGAAAAATATGTGGGCCCAGACAACAGAGGAGGGTTAGAAATGCTCTCAGCACCCACGGAGAGAGAGGAAGCACGCAGCAGATCAAGCTAATCCTCCTGCAAAATCTAAGTGTCCTGTTGCACTGTCAGAAAGCCAAGTGTTTTCTTATAGCTCAGAAATAAGTGATTGTGCTTATGGGGGGTTCCACATGTGGGGAAATCAATATTGTTTTGTAAGATCATGTAGAGAAAGTTGAAGCTGTTTGGAGAAACTGGCCCTCAATAGTTCCAGCTCTGGAAGGACAGGCTTGGAAACTGGAAAAAAATCTTCAGTGTCTCCCTGTGTTCTACAGAAAGAAATCTAATTCCATTAGTTTGGTATTGAATTAAGATAGCAACCATTAGGAGTATATTTACTTTTCCCTTGCAATTTTATCTCTCCTGCTATTTCCTCCTCTAGCCCCACGCCTCATGTTCTAATAACACTCACCTCCTCTTTGTGCCGTGCTAGAGTGTTCCCCAAGCCTTCCTTTGAACACTTTCCGCCAAACCACATATAGACCCATTTCTTCTCCCTAAAAATGCATCGCCCTACTCTTCGAGGCCTTGCTTACTTGTCTTCTCTTCTGTGACATTTTCTGATCAGATTAAACCAATGAAACCAGATTTAAACTCTTCTTTTGTATTCAACAGTACTTATTCTACTCCACTTACCATTCCATGGCTTACTCTTAATTTAGTGATTTATGATTTTTTTCTCAGCAAGCTTTACTTCTTGAGCATAGAACCCACAGACTGTACATTTTCCCAGTGGCTCAGTAAAGGGGCTCAGTAAATGTCAGCAGTGTGGGCAGATTTCTCACCAAATTACTTGACAGATTGTTTATAAAATTAGTAGAAATATTTAAATATATGTGTTTATTTCTATATTCTCTCTCTATTTTTTATTTACATACATTATTACATATAGTCTTATATATAATTTCTGATTTCAGGCTTCTCATCAAATTACTTGGCAGGGTATTTATAAAATAAGAAAAAATATTATTCTATAGAATATAAACATACATATTTTAAAAATATTTTTAATAATTTTATAAACAACATGAAAAATAATTTGATGATAAATCTGTGGCTTTGAGGTGCTAAATAATTTACCAGAAAAATGACCCCAAGAGCCACTGTGAGCGGATTTGACAGTGGGTCTGTGCTTTAAAGCTGGTGTTTCCTGTTACTCAACACAGCCTGCCAAGGTAAGAAGGCGGTCACTGAGCTGCAATTTTGGACATTTGTGGAGCCCCTTTATACCTGAGCTATTGGTCGGATGCACAGTGTATGGGTTCATATATGTCATATACACTCTAACGCATAACCTGGAAAGTAATATATGCTCACTAAAGGACAGCTATTTTCCTATTTCTCGGTCAGAATTTCTGAACTATTTTAGCCTATGTCTTCTTTTTAAAAAAATTTCTTATGTATTTAATTTTCCTGAAGTTTATTGAAGGAGAAGTTTTCTTATAGTATACAAAAATTAATTTGGTATATAAAATACATCATGAAAACATGTACTGTGAAAAGGAACATACTTTAGGAAATAATACCTTGGCAAATACCACATTTTTCTCAATTACAGTTTACATTCATTATTATTCTATATTAGTTTCAGATGTACAACAAAGTGATTAGAAAATCATGTACTTCACAGAGTGATCCCCCCTATATTCAAGTACCCACCTGGCCTTGTATGTACTTATCACGGTATTATTGACTATATTCCCTATGCTGTAATCTAGCAAAAACAAAAGTTAAAGAAAGTAACTTCCTTCAAACATTTAAAATTTCAAAATAAACATGTGGCCAGTAAAGAAAGCAAGAAAGTAGGCTGAATTATAATATTGACATGCTTTTCAAACTACAACTTGCCTAGTGAAGCCCTTGGACATTTCCTCAAGAGTGGATACCACACATTTCCTCCCGGTGGGCACCCCACGCTCTTCCTCCCCTCCGCACCTTGATAATCAGTGCACTAAACTGTACGTTCTCTGAGAATAGGGGTGCAGCTGGCTTTTGATCTGCGTCTGGCACGTGGGAAACAGTTAACATTTTTATTCCTCTCTTACCCCTACCAGCGATGCCTCCACTCAGATCCCCCTCTTTCCTTCCTTCTCAGGGATCTTGCTCCATCAGTTTTCCTTTCTCTCTGCAAATCTTCAACATTTCCCTTCATCCTTAGGGTCACCAGACTCTCTGGTTGGCCTGGGACAGTTTCAGTTTATCCCTATTGTCCCAGCATAATTATTAATAGCATCCACTTTAATAGCATCAAAAATGCCTGGTTTGGGTGATAAATTATATGGCCCTCCTATTTATATTTGACCTTGAACTTCAGCCATGCAAATGCTCAAACTCTCCCATCCTAAAAGACACCCAACAGACACATACATTCCAAAGCCCATGCCCAATCCCATAGTTCTCTGTCCTTTGCTTCACAGCTACAATTCTTGAAAGTATTGTCCAGATCCATTTTCCCCATGTTCTTACCTACCATATAATTCCTCTACACAGCCTTCTTGTCTTCCACGTCTTCTGAAACTGCTCTGGTGAAGGTCACTCAGTGTGACCTACTTGCTAAATCCTTCGGGCATGTGAAGGGTTCCGGTTAAGTGATTTATAAGCTCCCTTTCCTGTCCTAATATGATGTTATGCTTTTGAAATAGTTCCTGATTCTCATCTTTTTAACCAAGACAGTTAATTTGTTGAAGCTCTATTGCCCCTGTGCTCATAGTCATGTTACTTCTTTTAACAAACACAACAATCCTATGAGGTAGGTATCCCGTCCCCACTTTCACGTAGGGCAGGAGAGACATTGAATTCTTACTTTTTGACAACTAGCAAAGGATGGGGCTGAGGCTATAATTTCTGAAATGGATCCTGTTATTTTTCTACCACACTTTTTTCCAAGCAAATGTTGATATCTGTTTTCATGTGAACAATTCATTGTAGGTACTAAAGACTGGGGAGCTGATATTTTTAAAATGTGCAGATTCTGCAAGTGAGGCCCACTAAGGTTAGGCATTGTCCTGTAGACTATACCTGGCAGGGGTGACAGTTATGGATATTTAAACCAGGGACAAGGGAAGTGGCTGTGGCTATGTGAGCTGAGTTTCTGGATTTCAGTAAAATAAACCAGGATTTCGTTTCTTGAAGTAATTATACTCTGGAGAGAGGAAAGAAAGATGGAGACAATTATGGATGACCTTGCATCTCTGAGCGACTGAGAACTTCTGGATCAGTGGCTGATGTTTTCATAGCCTTTTTAAGTGAAGCCTTTCAGTGAAGTCTCAAGCCACAGACCACCAGTTGACAAAAGGAATTCTTTTGCCAGGATATTAACCTTAATTTGAGTGTCATATAATGATTGTCATGTTAACAAGACCAAAAAAACAAAATTCCCAGCTACATATTCTAATGCTGTTTAACCTTTTGAAAATTTTGAATTAAAAGAAATTTTAGCACCATTTAACTTTTAAAGGTACTGTATTTTGAGTGTTTCATTCCAGTGATGTGTTTAACTTTAATGCAAGAATTGCCAGAGAATTTCTGTAAAGAAAATAAAACTCTTCTAGCGGTTTAGATCAGTAATATTGTTGATATCACTAAAATCTTCATCCCTGGCCCTGTCACTCTGAGGACCACAGTAAGTGAAGAGAACTATTTAATAAATTCTTTGTAAAGTCCTGGTACTGGGGGAAAAGTTAACTTCATTTCTGTGTATCTGGGATCATGCCCTTTAAAATCTAATTTATTAAATATTGTGACTGCCAATGTCAGGAGAGTTCTAAGATAGACAGGTATAAATGAGGGATCATGGGCAGGATTTTTTTTTCCTTTTTTGACTACTGAAACATGTAATAATGAAGACTTGATTAAAATTATATTTCTTCTAAGTGGAAAATGTTTGACATATGTGAATGCACATGAAACCTCCTGTCTGGGTGACATTTGTGCCCCAGGCCTCATGATTTTAAGAGCCCTAGACATGAAATAAAATCATCAAACTTTGTTGATGTGACTGTGTCAACCACAGATGCATTTCACTCACGGAATCAAAAGATTTTTAGTTCGTTGAGGCATCCTAGGAGACTTGCATTTATTTTTTAACAAAGAGATTGTTTAGTATCTGGGTGTTTCTGGCAGGCAGTTCGTGCACTTTGTCTTTCCGTTTTGGGCCACCACCTTTTTGCAAGATGTGATGGGTGGGTTAGCTCTTCTGTGTTATTTTTGAGCTGTATATTTACTTAGCAACTTCATTCTCTGAGTAGTTGTTGAAAGAACAGAAGTTTGTAAATTATACAACACTAAACATTAGATGCCATCCATGGCTTTAAGCCCAGACCCTGTCAAAAAGTTTTCCATTTCCTGGTCAGGCCTTAAAAATTACTGTGAATTACAGAAGGATTAGCATTTCTCAATATAAATGTATCATTATTTTAACTTAGTCCTAAAACTCTAATTAAGAAAGTGCAAGCTATTGTCGAATATGTTGGGAAAATAATTATTGACCAAAGAACAAATGACTTCAGTGTTAAACATTTGAGCCCCTGTTTCACTTCATCTGTGATAGGCAATTTATGATGTCTTGGGCTCTATCTAGTGATGACCTATGTCTGCACCTGGAATCACAAATTGATTTCAGTCCTGTGCTCATGATCATCTATTGCTAATGGCTGTGGGGAGTAATGTGTGGTGAAGGATTCTGAGGCTCTCTTCTGGCTCAGTGAGAATTTGTTGGGATCAGATAATAATGATTGCTCTTGATGCTGGAGGGACACAGGATAGTATAGGGCCATGAATTTGTTATTCCTAATTTGTACACATACAGAAAATTCTGTCCAAAGACCTAACATACAAAGACAAACAAGTTTCTTAGCTTTCTGATAACTTTTCTTTCAGACATCAGTTAGATGGCTGAATTATTCTCTTTCCCATCCTCTATCGGAAGGAGGCAAAACATCTCTAGAAAAGGATTCTGTCTGTGTACTTTTGTTTCCAACTTGTGAGCACAAATGTATTTTTAAAAGAATAAACAGATATATCCAAATGAAGTGTCAAAAGAGCCAAACAGGACAGTGTGAGTCTTGGATGAGTGTCTGGGTTCCATCTGCTTCACATTCAGGTCCTTGGGGTCAGGGAGCACAGGGCTGATCCCAGCAGCTCCTGATGTCTCCCTCCTCCATTTTCCTCTGGACTTGGCCTGGGAAGGATGAGAGATGTGAGAAAGCCTTGTCGGCTGGCTCAGAATCCACCCTGGTCTGCACATCCTGATTGCAGAAGCAGCACAGGCAAAGAGGTGAGCCATGGGGGGAAGAACATGGGTGGGGCTGGATCTGAGGCTCAGAAATCCCACTCACTGTGTGTTTTGGTAAAATACTCAAGGCCTCAGTTTCCTCTTTTGTAAAATCAGGACAGAATAAAAATGAATGTAAAAAGAAATTAGAAAGTGATATTTTTAAATTATTAAATAGTAGTTTTAATGAATGGATTACATTGAGAGTGTTATATTGGAGTGGAACATAGATGGAGACATAACCCATGAACTATGCATGTGATATAAGTTTCCTTTTCTCTTAACACCCCCACCTCTAGAAATAAATGATTATGGCTGAACTCACGGTTGACAGTTTATGTATTTATTTATCTACAGATAAGTACTATGTTGCAGTCACTGTGTAGGAGTTTGTGGGGAAGATATTTACTGGGCAATGTGGTCAGTTCATGCTTGGCCCACTTTAGGGAGTGATCAATACAATAACTGGAAAGTGTGACCAAAGAAGAAAAGTGACTGAGTAGGGCTGAGCTGATGAAGAAGACAGAATGAGGAAGCTCTGGATATTCTAAGAAACTGTAGCTAAATGTGTATGGCAGATCACAGGGAAGAAAAACTAAAAAATATAAGGGTCATAAATTATTCTAAATTCTAAATTCATAAATTATTCTATATTCTAAATTAGTTATGTTATGTTAGGATACAGTAACAGACCCCAAAAGATCTGTGGCTTAATAAAACACAGTTTATTTCTGGATCAGTGACTGTCCTGATTGGTTGTCCTGGCTCAGTGTTCTTAACCAGTTTGGCCCATCATTTATGAACACTCTTTTGTGTATACTTCAACTCTCTTTCTTCTCAACTGGCCATTCCCAAATCCTAGTTAAATCCAGCTCTCCACCTACTCTGCCTCTACACCATTCCTAAAGAACCATTGTCTTAGTCCATTTGGGCTGCTTTAACACAATATCATAGACTGGGTGGCTTATAAACAAGAGAAATTTATTTCTCACAGTTCTGGAGGCTGGGAAGTCCAAGATCAAGGCACTAGGAGATTCGGTGTCTCATGAGGGCCTGCTTCCTGGTTCATAGATGGGCATCTTTTTGCTGTGTCTTTACATGGGAAGAAGGGTCAAGGAAGCTTTCTTTGGCCTCTTTTATAAGAGTATTAAAACCATTCATGAGGGTTACATACTCATGACCTAATCACCCCAAAAGGCTCTGACCTCCAAATACCATCACATTGGGGATTAGGTTCCAACATATGAATTGGGGTGCAGGGGGAATAAACACTCATTCTATAGCAATTATTTTGTACCTTCTATTGCCCTTAACTCACATACCTTCTTTCTTTTTCACTGTCAGCCAATAGCCATATTTATTATTTTACTGAGAAACTAGAATGTCTATGTGCCACATCACCCAAATGATGAAGTCTCCTGTGTCGGTCACCTCTCATTCTGCCTTCTTTCCTGTCATCCTGCTTCTTACGTCCTAGCTCTAATCTAAGGTGAACTCCTTCCTCTGGATCCCATTCTTTCTCTCTCACTTACCTACAGACATACTCCAGCAATTCTTCACTCTCTCTGCTGCACCAACATATTTCCTCTCCTTTTTGATCATTTCCATCAGTGTATAAATACACTGTAAATCTTCCATCTTTAGAAACAAAACCTCTCTGGATTCCACTTACCACTCCAGTTATTGCATTATTTCTCTGCTCTTCTTTCGAGCAGAGCACTGTAACCTACAGTTTCTCTTTCTCTTTCATTCTTTCCTCATGTCACCAAAGAGATTCTCTTGCTAAGGCCGTCAGCGGCCACCATATTCCCAAATCCAATGGTCAAGCTTCAGGCTTCACTTTACTCAGTTTACTTTTAGAATTTAATTCAGTTCATCATTTCTCCTTTTTGAAAAATGTTAGTCACTGGAATTCCTGCCAGCCATTTAATCCTGCTTCTCTTACTTTACTGGTTGATCCCAAATCTCCTTGCTCATTCCTTGTTCTCTTTCTACCCTTTTAGCGCTTGAGGCTCAGTACTCGGATGTCGTCTCACCCTTGTTCGTGCACTTTCTCTGGGACAGTGATCTCTTCCAACCTCACAGCTTCCATGCCAGCCCTACATGCTGACTCCTAAATGTCTATCTCTTTCCTAGACCCCTTTCTTTAACTTCAGCCTTGAAGATCCAACTTCCAAATGACATCTCCATGTGGATCTCTAACGAGACATCTCACTATTAATATGTCAAAAACAGAACTCTTGATTTTTCCCCTCCCTCCCCAAATCTGCTTCTTCTATATGCTTCCCCATTCTTTTAGGTGCTCCAGCAAAAACAAAACAAAAGCTTTAGCATTATCTTTTTCTCTCCTCATACTCTCACACCTACATCTAATTAATCATTAAATCATATTAGTTCAATTATTTAAATAGATCTAGAATCCGTTTGCTCCTTGCCACCCCCACCACCCCAGTCTAAATCACCACCATTTCTGGCCTGATGAAGTCAGTATGTACCCACTGGTCTTCTCATTTCCACCTTGGTTGCTGTTCTATACCCTGTTCTCCAGGTTGTAGCCAAGGTGACTGATTACAAACCTAAGTTAGTTTACTTTTCGGCTCAAAAGTCTCCAGTGGCTTCTCAGTTCATTCAAAGTAAATGCAAAGTCCTGCAACACTCAGTAAGGTCCCAAAGGCCCCACCTAGTGTGGCCCCAGGTCCCCTCTGACCTAATCTCTTTCCAACTCCTCCTTTGTCTTATCAGCCACAGTCACCACCTTGCTTCTCAAACTCTCCAAGTAGTTCCTACCTCTAGGCCTTTGAGTTTATTTTTTTGAAGTGAACATTTTATCTTAAACTGTGGAATCAACTTTTCCTGAATCACAGGCTTATTTTTTTCTTTTTCTTTTTGACCACCTGCGGAACTCACGATAAAGGTCACAAGCTTGCCTTTTGGTGAAGTATTTCTTAGAGCACATTGCTCTCCATATCTGTCCAGTTCCCATTTTCAACTTAGGGAAATATAAATTGTGAAAAACAAAAGTCTAAAAAAAAAGTAAAATGTAAAAGAAACATTTTTTTTCCTTTAAGGCTTTTGACTTGATCAAAAAGACCAGGAACCAGATGAAGCCGTTTCCTGTATTATGTAAACTGTGTTTCAAGAAGAAATATGTTTGCACTGTACAGGAAAGCATGGCATTGTCTCCAGGGCCATTTGACATTTCTTGCACCATGAAGCAATTGATATGTGCACTACATGCTAATCATTTGGGGAAGTGTTTCGATTTTGCTTAGATAGGTATGGTATTCAAATTTTAAGACAGCTATTCAAAATTGGGATATTTTCAGCTATTTGTTTATTTTGAGAGAAAGCTCCATTTAAAGAAAGTCTAACTGTGATTGGATACTTTGAATTCTCCATGGTGTTTGTATAAACTTACCAAGCTTCTCCCTTACTCTATCACAATGCAAACCTTATTATTCATTTTCCTGACAAATATTTTCCTTTCCTAGGCAAAGCTGGAAATTTACTTGTACTAACTGACATAGCCAGATGCACTTACTGTGCAATGCACAAAGCCCTCTACGGTGCCAGACATATCAAGAACTTGGATATTGTGATACTGTGATTGTCTTTTTAGTCATTGTGAAGAATAACTTAGAACATGGTATTACTGCCACTGCTACAGCACGTAACAAATAGCTGGTTTTCTATGGTTTCCATTTTTTGGATATTACTATATGCTGTATCTACTGCATGCAGGACCCTGGGATAGAGGCTGTGGGTTATATAGAGAAACATAGGCTCCAATCCTACTCTCAAGCAGTCTAAAATCCTGTTAGGGAAACAAGCTTTGGTTAAAAGAATATAGCTATGCCTGTTAGAAGAAAATAAAGAGTACCTTAAGATTAGAAAAGGGAACAAGTTATCTTGTGTGCACACATGTGTGTGCACACATACATCATAAGTAACTAATGCTGAGGAGATTATAGATGGTCAATTATTAACCAGATATGGAAAAGACACTGGAACAAATGCACAAGAACTGAATAATTATTAATGCATGTTTCCAAACACAATGACAATAATAGGCACTCCCTCAAAACAAAGTAAATAACAAAAATCCTTGTTAAGAAATTCTCTAGGCAATCACTGAGTGATCATAATAACTTTCCGAAATTACTGGGGCTTTCCAAAATGCTGATGGTAATTTTAGGGATTAATCTGTGTGATGACACAATTTACTATAAAACAATTAGGTTGAAATACATGAAATTTTGTGATTCATAAAGGATTGAGTATCAGCAATTTTATATGATCAAATATAAGTGACTTGAGAGTAGGGAGTGGGTGTTTTTACTTTGTATAGATAGTGCCTATCACGTAATAGTTGTTTGGCCAATGTTTATGGAATTAATGTTGAATGTGCGTTAATATATGACACGTGCAAAAAACTATGGGTATTTTTCTAATAGAAACAAAATGTCTTTAATCTCATAAAGATATGACGTTATTGAGAAATTAATTGCAAAATCCCCCAAGTGACTCTTGTGAGTGTTCTGGTTATTTCTATTAGCTAGAGAAAGTTACATAGTACTAAAGGTACTGTTAGTTTTTTAGTGAATGTAGAAAGGGAAAGGAGTCTGAAGCCCTCAGCTGTCCCTTATTTGGAATGGCCTCTTCTCCTGACCCGGACGTACAGGATTCTGGGGTGTTTAGTCTTCCTTGTGGTGACCATATGGCTGTTTCTACGGCTCTTCATAGAACCATGTAGTATGATGGGCTGCAGACATCATCAAGCTCACACCCTCACTTTGCCAGAGAAGGAACTGAGGCTCAAGGTGACTAAATGACTTGGCCTCGTGGGAGTCATGCACTAACACACTAGGAGGCATGACTCAAGTTCTGGACTCTTAGGTTGCTGCTTTATCTTTACATCGTGATGCTCTAACAAAAATTCAGCGTAGCTACCCCAAATTCTGATATCAGTGGCAGGATATGCCCAGGACAAGATTTGAGGCAGAAACAAGACCAATTTTAGTATTTGTCCTAAAAACCACAAGGATTCTAATAATAAAAGAAGATTTATAATTTTTTCCATTGATATCCTACGACTCTCTGTTCCTCTGTATAGGTAATTGTCATCGATTTCCAGATGAAGCTGATTCTTGGAAGATGGGGTTGGAAAAGAAATGAGAATATGATGATATCAGTATTTTATGTTGCATTGTCAATATTATTTAGTATATTTTGAATGTTTTATCAAATCCTGTGATCTTTTTCAGAGGTTAAAATATACATAGATACATATTTTATTGAATTTCAAGATTAACATTTTCATAATTTAAACTTGCATATGTCATCCAAGCCAGTTAGTATTTCATCAAAAGAGCGTGTCATTGCCTTGTTTAAGATACTGTTAGGCAGAATTCCTTTTATGCTATTATTGTTTTTTAGGTGTTGCATGTTTGTAGAGTACAGTTATAGGGGAATTCCTTTCATAGTCTTTATTGAGCATCAGCAGAAATATTATTCTTGGCTTCTGTCCTGATTAACCCAGACATTTTAGTGTGTGTTATGATGGGTTATATGATGGATAGTCACCTGTACCCTGTGATCAACTAAAACTTGGCTACTTGAGTTCAATCTTAGCGGCTGAATGTCATAATTTCCCATCTTTTGTTTGATTAATACTTCCTTTAGAGATCTGAAAGGGAAATGTCTGGAGTGTCCTTCGATGTACAGCCATGCTCAGGATGAGAAGGAAGACGTGTCTTTTATGGGGAGTGAATTCACAAAGTTGATCATAACAAGCTCATTCAGGACAAAGCATTAGACGCCTCCCTCTTTGAAAAGGAAAGAAGAAATAAACACTTCACTCACACGTAAAAGTGTTTTTTCCTAAAATTTTATTGACTTAGTATCTTTATTTAGATAAAAATTGTAATAACATGTACAAGAGTATAAATAAAAGAAAATTTTAAAGCAACAAATGTCAAAGGACTTTAGTTACAAGGCATAACATTTTATATGCAATGGCTTTAGGTTAATAAATACATTGTTGAAAGATGTCATGTGAAAATATGTAATTCTTACTTGCCCTTTATTTTTGAAGAATAGATAAAATATAGGGTGTCTCCAAAAATGTATACATATGCTTTGAATAATGATAAAGGCAGGGTTTATTAAAACACATTTTTACTTTCAAAATTGAGCTATCAGCTATTAAAGTGTGCATACATTTTTTGGGACACCCTGTATTTGTTATGCCTAGAGCAGACTTTGTGTACAAAACATGCATTCTTTAACACACATAATTTTCTTAAGAACCCACCTCCTCACTTTTTTTGGAGGGCCGAAGGATTTCTTTCATAGATCAATTTGTATAATATGTTTCACTGCATCTGTAATATAAATGCTTGGGAAATTTCGAATAAAATCTCAATGTTTACACAGCTAGACAGTATTAATTAATTCACTTTATGTAACATGCATTAAACCGTAAGATGGAGCCCCTCTTCTAAGTGACTAGGGGCAGCAGCAGAAGGATAAATAAATAGATTCAGTGCCTGCTCTCCTGGAGTTTCTCATCTAGTGAGATATAGTCAGGGAATGAGTACATAAATAGACACTTAATTACAACTTGTGATCAGCTCACTAAATAAGCAACAGAAGAGAACCTACTTTGCTGAGACATGGCATTTGAAGAGAGATGTGGAAAACATGGAAGAGAGGGAAAATACGGAGGAGAGGAGAGGGGTGGACTAGCTAACTTAAATAATGTAGGTAAATGCTTGATGCAGACAAAAAATTGGTTAATTCATGAAACCAAAGAAGGTCAGGAGAGTGAGCCTAGAGAGGCAGGAGGAGCATGCAACAAGGTGGGGGCGGAGAAGCAGCCAGGCCGACCCAGCTGGGCCCAGCGGCCAGGACAAGACGCTTGCATCTCCCTAAAATTGCAGTGGGGCCTAAGAACCTAGGAGCTGTGGTTATCTACAGGGGCGGGAGGAACTAGGTAGATGGGAAACAGGGACCATAAGGAAGCTTTACATTTTCTTTTTTACTTTTTATTTATATAGAAATAGTTGAAGATGTTACCTATCAATAGTTAAACATTCTAAAAGGAAGCTTTTACAGTTTTAGGTCAGGATGTATCTTTTTTTAAAAAATATATCTTTATTGATTTCAGAGAGAGGAAAGGAGAGGGAGCGAGAGAGATGGAAACATCAATGATGAGAGAGTCATTGATCCGCTGCCTCCTGCACGCCCCCGACTGGGGATCGAGCCCCAACCCGGGCATGTGCCCTGACCGGGAATCAAACCCCGATCATCTGGATCCTAGGTCGATGCTCAACCGCTGAGCCACACCCGGCCGGGCGGTCAGGATGTATCTTAACATGATTCTGCTTTTAAAAGGTTACTTTGGCTTCTGTGTGGAGGATGATAGGTCTGATGGGGCAAGACTGGGAGGGAAAAATTGTAGCATATTCTAGGGAACTGATGCTATGGCTGGGACTAGGGATGGCAGTGGATTGGAGAGATCAAGAGGGATTGAAGATTTATTTGTGAGGGAGAAAGAAAAACCAAGAATTAGGGGTGAGATGTCAAGGGTAAAGAAAGCAGAGGGAAACTAAGGCATTGTTTGACCAATGGAGCCACGTCCCATGATATAGAAGATCAGGAGAGAAACCAGTTTGGTGAGGATGTCAGACATTTCGTTTTATTCATGTTAATCCAGGTATGGCTGTGAAATGCCAAAGCGGTTGCTATCAAGCTGGCAGTTGGATATGAGTCTTCACCCAAGGATGAGGTGTGGGTTGGAGATAGGAGTTTGAGAGTTATCTACTTACTTTTGGTATGTAAAGCTTCTGTAGTATATGGGACCTGCCAGAGGGTGAGGAGAAGAAGGTGCCAAAGGACTGAGCCCGAGGTCTTGCCCACATTTGAGGTGGAAAAAGAAGGGATCCTTAAAGCAGGTGGCGTTATAAAGCCAGAGTAGCATGAAGAAAACCAGCACAGTGAGGTATCTCAGAAGCTAAGAGCCTTCAAGGGCAAGAATCTGGAAGGCTCTAGCTCTAGTCTGGATTCTGCCACTTATTTCTGTTTTGGATAAGTCATCTAGTTTCTTGGAATTTTTCATTTTCATCTGTGAATTTTGTCTTGTCTGTCTCACAGCTTAAGATGGTCGATGTTGAGAAGATCATTCAAGTTAATATGTTTTACATATTAATCTATACCTATGGTACATATTAATCTCTAAAAATCTATTGTACATGTTATATAATATTCTACTATAATTATATGAAGGCTGGCAATAGCATGAATTTCTTTATCACCTTGATAATGCTTCACCTAAAACACTTGTGTATTAGTGGCATGAAAAATTTATATCAGAATTAGGTTACCAAGCACTATTGAATTAATACATTTACTTGAAAGGAATAGAAGGGTAGTGATTTAACTAGATACATTTATAAAGAAAAATCTTTAATCAGAATGGAATATATTGTTTGAAATCAAAATAAAATTTTTTTCTCCATTATCTGTGTCGACAACTAATGTGTGTCTAGGTAGAGAGACATCCCTAACAACTGTGGTTGATACAGGGTTAAAATACTGAGTGAAATTAAGTCATTGGGAAGGGAAAAAGAAAAAAAACCCCAACCTTTACACACTTTGTTAAAACAAGAACAAAGAGCTCATGGAAAGTACCAGGTGTGACATGGAAAAGATAAGAAACAAACTCTTCTGTGTACATATCACTCTAAGATTATTTAATGACTCGAAAGATGACCTCCACCGAAAGGTGTGGCAATGAAAGTGAGCATGAAACACAACGCTAATCATATATTTCAGCAACTCTGATTTCCAGCGGGCTGGGCCTTGGCGCTGACAGTCAACGCGTCCATTGTAAGACAGGTTTATTTCTTGCATAAGTTCCCCGTTTTCCTGGAAGCCCGGGTTCCTGGCAGGCACCCTCGGCCTCCTGCCCCGCGTGCTTTTTCTTTCACGCTCCCCCGCCCCGTCCCTCTGTGGAACTCACATGGCTGGTCTCAGGGCTCTGAAGCGCTCTGAGCTTTCTCGTACTGTGATTTTGTTTCAGCTCCCACAATTAGCTATTCATTTATTAGTCCTTGCCTTGTAATTGAGATGCAAGTTATAATTCCCCTTGGCTCCCGAGATGACTTGTTGCACCTATATTTTCCACCTCCCTATATCATGAGATTAAAGCAGCAAGTGAGCTCAAGTAATGTAATAAAATCTGGAATTAATTTACTGCACTGAAGATGATTATATTATGAATTGAGTTGCTTCTTCTTAGAGTGCACTGTAACTACCACAATAAATAAATGTATAAAAATGCAGTTTTCAGGGGATTTAATTTTCAAAAGAGCCTTCGCTAATTCTATTAATATTTATTGAGTCCTATGAGTACCTATTGTATCTAACCTCATTCATTCTGATTAGAACTGTCTTTCCTTTCACAGTAATGTAAATTTATTGGTGATGGAATAAAAAAATCTTAAGGCTCCTTGCATAAGATCTCATTGTAATAAATGTTTATTGAGCATCAACTATTCACCAGGAACCCTTGCACAGTGCTGGGCACATAGTGGGGACTTGATATAAGCCTCAAGAGAGAACTTGGCTGGGAAGATGGATAACTGTTTACAAAATCTAATGCTAATATACCATTTTAAGAGCCAAAACAGGTGAAAGTATAAAGAGATTTAGGCACAGAAAAAAAGAAACCAAAGTATGTTTGTAATCAGCCAAATAACTAAGGACTCTCTGAATTATTTTATACTTTACACCACGGTAACAAAATGTTTTCAAGGTCATCTAAACTTTTAGGGGATTGTGTAAGGTGATGAGAAATATTCTATGCTGTGTTGCTTCAGGTATCCTGCCACCTTATTCTCTGTGTGGCTCGGTAATCCTTTTGTTTAGAATATAAGGAAAGTACTTTCTGAGTAGCCCAGCAGCTTTCATTACCATTAATTCACATTAGATCATTTATATTCAATTCATATTTTCATACATTTTGTTATTTGTTAATTGGCTCCATCCATAAGAACAGGGTTGGAAGAATAGGTGTTCAGGATACATAATGATTTTTGTATATGTCTATTTGGCTGTCTTATAAGAACAAAAGACAAAGCAAATCAATACTAAAATTAATTTTTGTGTGTATTAAAACCCCAAATGAACAGACGAGGTATAGAGATGTATGAAAATAGCTTAACATAGAAAATTATCTTAAAACTACAAGGCTGTCACCAAGTGAGCAACTGGCTTGACCACTGCACATATTTGCTGAGCCAAATATTATACCGATTATTTGATTCAATTGATTCATTGCTGGTGGGACAACTGGAAAATTCCTCCAAAACTTCTCTCTCATGCATGAAGGGTGATGGAATTGCTTCCATTTAGTAAACATGAAAGTAACTCCGTTGCTTTGTAGTCACTTGGGCTTAACATTCGTATTTTTTGAAAGCAACTACAATTCTTGCAGCTGTTCACAGGGCTCCTGGTGACCCCCCTCTAGATAGTCAGCAGTGTCTGATCTCATTGTTTAGAAGCTGATCCTTTTCTTCCTGAGAAAGAACTTTTATATTTGGCATTTGGTATATATAGCAAAGAGGAGAGAGAAGAAAAACCCAAAACCGAGTCAAACCAATAAAATTATCTAGTGGACTGGGGACATTGAATTAAAGTGGTGAAGAGAGAGGAGCATAAAGCTTCCAAATTAATGCATTTATGAGATTGAAAACAGGACATGACTCTGATTATTTGAAAAAAAAAGTAAAGAGGTTAGACAAAATTGGGACTGCTGACTTCCAGCCTGTGGGCTGCTTCTGGCAGATACAGTATTCAGAAAAGAAAAAAAGAAACTGAGTTTGAATGACTTAAGGGGGCCATATGTTTTTACTTCCACACAGACCTCACCACTCCCTATTATATTACACCTGACTCTTCATATTTTTATGTTACTACTCTGCCACTAAGGTTCCAGAGATTGAAACACCTGGCACGAATGGCTTCTAATGTATCTTTTTTTTACGTTTTTCTAGGCCAGGCACAGAGTTAACATTTAGTAAACATAAACATATTTTTGAATAAATGAGTATATCTATCTATCTATCTATCTATCTATCTATCTATCTATCTATCAAATCAGAAACAAGATAGGGATGTCTGCTTTCACCACTCTTATTCAGCATAGTACTGGAAGTTCTAGCCACAGGAATAAGACAAGAAGAAGAAATAAAAGGCATCCAAATTAGAAAGAAATAACTAAGACTGTTATTATTTGAAGATGACATGATACTGTATATAGGAAACTCTAAAGACTCCATCAAAAAAATACTGGAACTGACACATACATGAATTCAGTAACGTAGCAGAATACAAAATTAATATGCAGAAATCAGTCACACTTTTATGCACCAATAATGAACTATCAGAAAGAGAAATTAAGAAAACAATCCCATTTACAATTGCAACAACAAAAAAATAAGGTACCTGGGAATGTAACTAATGAGGTAAAAGATCTGTACTCAGAAAATTATAAGCTACTGAAGAAAGAAATTGGGGAAGATATAAATAAGTGGAAGTATATACTGTGTTCATGGATAGAAAGAATTAACATAATTAAAATGTCCATACTACCCAAAGCAATCTATAGATTCAATGCAATTTCTATCAAAGTACCAATAGCATATTTAACAAAACTAGGACTAATATTCCAAAAATTTATATTGAACCACAAAAGACCCTGAATAGCCACAGCAATCTGGAGAAAGAACAAAGTAGGAGGAATCACACTATCTAGTATCAAAATCAAAACAGCATGGTACTGGCATAAAAACAGACATATAGATCAATGGAACAGAATAGAAAATCCAGAAACAAACCCATGCTTTTGCAGTCAATTAATATCTGACAAAGGAAGCAAGAACATACAATGAGGTATAGACAGTCTCTTTAATAGATGGTGCTGGGAAAATTGGACAGACACATGCAAAAAAAATGAAACTAGACCATCAACTTATACCATACACAAAAATAAACTCAAAATGGATTAAAGGCTTAAATGTAAATCATTAAACCTTAAAATTCTAGAAGAAAACATAGGCAGTAAAATATCAGACATTCCTTGTAGCAATATTTTTTCTGATATATCTCCTGGAGTGAGGGAAACAAAAGAAAAACTAAACAAATGGGACTACATCAATCCAAAATGTTTTCGCACAGCAAAGGAAACCATCAACAAAATGAAAAGACAACCCACTGAGTGGGAGAACATATTGGCCAATGAGACATCTGATAAGGGGTTAATATCCAAAATATATAAGGAACTCAAACAACTCAACACCAAAAAAACCCAAACAATCCAATGAAAAAATGGGCAAAAGACCCGAAGAGACACTTCTCCATATAGGACATGCAGATGGTCAATAGACATATGAAAAGAAGCTCAATGTCACTAATCATCAGAAAAATGAAAATTACAACCACAATGAGATATCACCTCACACCTGTCAGAATGGCTACCATCAATAAACCAACAAACAACAAGTGCTGTCGAGGGTGTGGAGAAAAGGGAACCCTTGTGCACTGCTGGCAGGCATGCAGACTGGTGCAGTCACTGTGGAAAACAGTATGGAGTTTCCACAAAAATTAAAAATGAAAATACCTTAGGACCCAACAATTCCACTTCTGGGAATATATCCAAAGAAACTCGAAACACTGATTTGAAAGAATATATGCACCTGTATGTTCACTGCAGTGCTGTTTACAATAGCCAAGATTTGGAGGCAGCCCAAGTGCCCATCAGTAGATGAGTGGATAAAAAAGCTGTGGTACATTATGCAATGGAATACTATGCAGGCATAAAAAAGGAGGAAATCTTACCTTTCACAACAGCACAGATGAACCTGGAAGGAATTATGCTAAGTGAGATAAGCAAGTGAGAGGAAGACAAATTCCATATGTTTTCACTTATATGTGGAATCTACTGAGCAAAATAAACAAACAAACAAAATAGAAACAGATTCATAGATACAGAGAACAGACTGACAGCTGTCAGGGAAGAGAAGGTTGGGGAGCTAGGTGAAATAGGCAAAAAGATGAAGCAAAAAACAAAAACAAAAAACTCATAGACATAAGCAACAGTGTGGTGATTGCCGGAGGGAAGGGGGGCGAGGGCAGGTAGAACAGGGTGAAAGGGGGATAAATGGTGATGGAAGGAGACTAGACTATGGGTGGTGAACACACAATGCAATAAACAGGTGATGTATTATATAATTGTACATCTGAAACCTATTTGATTAACCAGTGTAACCACAATAAATTCAATAAGAAAACATTCGATGAGTCAGTGTAGCCACATATTCCATGAGCGCGGTTATCTGAGAATGTTATCAGCGTGTGTCATTGTATGAAGAGGAAGGAACAGCAAGCTCTCTTGTCCTCTGGGAAGCGAGGGAGTCAGGCTTTTCATGACTCTGTAGATTATTGGCTTGGGATTTGATGAATAGTTTCTTTCTTCCAGTATTTTGACTGGAAATCCAAAAACCTGTGGTTACCCATACTTAAGTATCCTGTCATACATGGTGTATTCAATTTAGCTTTCGATTTACCCCCCCCTCCCCATTCTCATTCTCAGTCTCATCAGAATGACTTGTTTATCAAGCTGATCGGTGACATTAATGAATCAAATAGTGTTGTTTTTCTTGTGAACTTTTTAGGTGATCATTGTCTTAGAATGTAATAATATGTACAAAAGTACTTAAATATGTGCCACTTCTCTTCAAATAAGAGGTATTAGGGATGTAAAAATACTCGGAAAGAGACCCCTTTATTGTGTCCAGGTTTTGATTCTGTTTTAAAAAATAAAATTAAAAAAGAGCTTTAAGGCCAGTTCAGTAGAATCTCGGTTGATTCCAAAATATTACATTTAAAACTTTTGTATTTTTTTTCACAGCTTTTCCATTTGCTCAGAAAAATTGTTTATTACTTTTAAAATATTTAACAAGTACCCATAATGTGCTAATTATATGAATTCATCAGGTTTCTTTTTCCTTCAGTTTAACAAAACGACAGTTTCAGCAAATAAGTAAGGGCACATGAAACAAACTCTGCAATGTTCATAATGGTGGTGTCGCCACCAGGGTGTCCCTGGTCCCTGTGCTGTGCCTTGAGCATAAACGGGCAGAGTGTGGGGAGACGTTGGAGCATCGGTTCTCTTCTGTTATCTAACATTATGCTCTTTTTTAAACAGGGCTTGGTGCATGGCTTTCTATCTTCCTTCTCTCTAGCCTTTCTTGAAGTTGCAGATATAGATGCTATATGTTCAAGTTCATCAAGTATTGTCGGGGTGCCTCGTACCAGCCTAGCCCTGATGACGTTTAAAAAGACAAAGAGGGCTAACTCCTTCCATATTCCACATCCTAGGGAGAACATTTTACAGCCTTCCCTGACTTTTAGACCGGCATGTATTCACTGAAAAACTCTTGTCTAATGTCCTCTAGAATAATCACATTCTTCTAAACATCTTCTGGGTGTTTAAATAATCTGCACCCATGTCAGTTCTAAGCCCCCTCTCCTTTGTGTCGCACCCATCACGTTGATTTATACCTGAAAGAAACTGACATAAAAGGATCCTGTGTTTGGGGTTTATAAATTTCACAGGGTAGGTAGGCCATAACTGAAGGATTAGTTTATAAGTTTCACCTGGGTATTAGTCTTGATAATATAAATGCTGTACACATTACTCTATTTGATTAACGTGAGTTAAAAACTGTCATCAAAATGAGCATATCTTTTAAATATCAAAAGCATCTTACTTCTTGGTAATTGTTATATTGATTTTCCTAGAGTAATGGGGAAGAATTTAATTTTGTTTAAAATATGAATAATGTTCACACCTGCAAGCCATTATTCTGCCTCCTTAAATTTCAGGGTCTCATTCACATCATCTTACGTTTCATTGCTTTGTTTGGGGATGGTGCTGAAAAAGTAAAATCATAGAACATGCCACTATTGTTGATGCTAAATGAAAAGCCATAGGCTATCAACACTGCTAGTGCTTATTTTCTGTATTATGATAGAAAAAATAAAAGACACATTTTTCTCCCAGCTTTCCCTAGGGTGGATTGGGTGGCATCTTGCTTCATGCGATACGAATCCTACGGTTTTCCTCTCTTCAGAACTCTGTATTCCTGTAATCACTTTGTCAGCTTTAAGAGGGGGAAGAAAATGTTATGATGGGAGGAAAAAACATGCTGTTCAGGTTGGACGTAATCTAGTCAGACACTCACCTTGAGCAGCTCTTTCAGTTGCAGAGAACAATCACAACCCTGTGGAGAATGATGCGATATGTTGTTATTTAATGAAATCCCACTGATGTTCCATTAATTCCACATTAACCAACCCAACAGCGTGTTAAACAGCAAGAGCTATAGTCAACATTCGAATACTGACCCCGCAGAGCAGTTCAGGAAATGGAGTTAAGAAAGATTGCTTCAGGTTAATTCATTAACTAGTGACAGCAGAAGAAACAGAAGTAAATGTTGATGTCTTAGTTTGGGCCACTTATTGAGCAAGGCCTTGTCAAATCATAATATAACCCAACAAGGTGTTGGAGTGGCTATAAAAGCTAATAGAACCCCAGGCTCCAGTGTAGAAGTACAGTGACCTGATTTAATGGGGTAATGGTTTAGCTCTGTTGTGCTTAGAGACTGTTTGGGTTATTGTCTTCATTTGGGGGTACTATGTTTTAAGAGAGATATTTATGGACTGGACAGCTTCCAAAGAAAGGGCACAAAGATAGCAAGAAGTGAGGAGATCACGTCAATGAGTTGAAGGTCCTAGGGATATTTTGATAAGAGGAGACTTACAAGGAACATGAGCAATAGCTTCAAATATTTAAAGAGCTGTGACATAGTAGCGCGGTTAGATGTATGCCTTATTGCACATGTTGGCATAGAATTGATTAAAGTTGTGGATCTGAAGTTTTAAGAGGGCACAGACATTTTAACAGTTGGAGCTATTTTGACTGAACTCGGCTAACCCAAAAAGTTGTGAGATAACGTAACCATAGGTATTTAAGCAGACGCAGCAAGGCCATTTGTTATACAAATAATTTTTCTATTTGAATGGCTTATAAGCGAGGATATCTAAGGCTTCTCTTGACTTAGCATGTAAATTTTGATTATTCGATGTAAATTATAGTCCTCTTTCTTATTACTAGATCGGAAACCCAATGCTTAGTGCTTTGCACTTTCTTTATTAACAGAGTCAAGCCTGTGATTATGACAGTGGACTGGACGTCTCTTGAACAAAGCTTATGACATGGCAATAGGCCGAATGGGGGCCAAGAGATAATGACCCTATGGAGATATTAATCTGAAACACTCCATGAAAATATTGAAAAATTATTGTCGGAGTGCATTTACTTAGCACTACCATCTTAAGTAGAGCACGAACAATGGATCCCTTCATCTTTGCAAGGTTTCTATGAGGGACTCACAGCGCTGTTGGAGATGTGGGGGAGTGCAGTGGGAAGGGAGGTGAGACGGTGTGGACAGAATCAAGAATCAACAGGTTTGTAACATCTGAAATACGCATCCATATTCATATTGAAAGCCTTCTCTGGCCATATTTTAAGAAAAAACATAGTATAATTTATTTTTGCATATGGTATTTAGAGGGGTAGAGAGTAGGAGTCCATATTAGTGGCATCAGGACCCAAGGTACATTACCCCCCCCCAAATGTGTAGCTATACTAATGAATACACAGTTCGAATGAAAATATGGGAGTCAGAATTCCCATAGTGGTTTAAGCATTATGCTGGTATATCTGGAATGGGGGTGTTGGTTCAGGATGTTCTACAGAGAAAAGTTTATGTGGATCAGATTCTTGGTTTATGAGGACTTTGAGATGATCTCTGGTCTGATTGGGGCAGACTTTACTTTGAAAGACCTTAAAGTATTTGCCCACATTCATGCTGCCAATAAACAACACAGTGGTCACTCAACCCCAAATCTAGTGACCTAATCTTATACTCCATGCCCAATTCTTCCCTTAGTTTTATCTCAAGAACATTTTGATCCTGGTGGAATCAGATGAGGAAGGGAAAGCAACCAAGACCTGGGTGGGGAGAGAAGTCATGAGAAACCTGAGTGTGGGTGTGTGTTGGGTGGGGAGGTATGGCCCCACCTCTTTGCCTCAATTTGGGTGCAGGTTTATAGTCTCTCTTCACACTTGGGAGAGCTGCTTTTTGAACCATTACCCATCTGTCTGCAATAAATGGGCCTCCCAAGCATGATTTCTTGGGTCTTAATCCTTGAGAAATGATTATAGGTGGAGTGTGTCTTTGAGGCAATTCCCACTGAGAACTGGGAGTCCTAGAAAGGATCTATTTATTAAAAATCAGCCAACAGCAATTTTCCCTTCAACTGTCTTCTTTGAGCCTTTGCGTCTTAAATATTCATGAAACCTGCAGTGATTTCAGATTAAAGATCTCCACAAGATAAGTAGTTCTCGGAATCTTACATCTAAGGTGGTATTGGATTTGTTTCTAAGTTTCCCCTGTAATAGTTTAAAATCCCTTTGCAAAGCTTGTATTGCTTTCATTTACTGAAAATGAACAATGCTGAGGCAGGGCCCAAAGGACATTAAAACTCCATTATAGTTCACTTCCTGAAACCGTGGATTTGGTTATCCTACAGGTAAAATCTCTTCCCTGTGTGTAGAGGGAAGTGTAAAGTTTCCTTCTCGGCACAGCTGCAAGGTCTCTGATGCAGTGTCTTTCCTAAGTGTTTGTTGAGTGAATAAATACATTCAGATCACTCCATGTCCCACATCTTCTTGTTTTGATTGAATTTGATTCTTAGAAGAGAGATGGAATCTTTGTGAAATATCCTGTCCTAAGTATCTTTAAATCATTATAGTTCCCTGGGGCCAAATTCAGTCTATGATTTTAATTAAGTACTAGATAATTTAATTAAAGTATTAATATCAAAATGATAGTTAAAGGAACATATAAAGAAACATTTTTATATTGGTTTTCATATTGGTAACATTAAAAATGATGTATATTAGAGAAATATTTTGAAATCTACTTCCATCCCATTGTACTCTCTGTAAGTAGGTAGAAGATAAATGCAGACACAATGAGGTTAATCCACTCCTTAAATAAAAGACGTTTTCATAATACATGAATTTTTCCAAGAAGGAAACTGGTTCTTCTCCCACCCTCTAAATTGCTCTTTATTAACAAGGGAAGTATTTGTTCAGTTTTATTTCTCTCGATGCTAGATGATAATATGGCTGTGGACGATGTATAATCAGTTTTTATGGGTGATATTCCCACAAAAGGAGTGGTTTCTAAGTGAACGAGTTACTCTATGATATTCCAAGTTCTCACTTTGTCATATTAGACACTCATCTTACTTTGTTTCTGTTTGTGGTTTCAGATCATAAGGAACTTATATAAAATGTGTTTCAGGCATTTGAGATGATAAGGAAGCCTTTTGAATTTTTAGTGGAAACTCTCCCAAGGGTTTGTGTGTTTGCCAGGAGGAAGAATATTTATGACAACACAGCAGCCTCGTAGCTATCAGACTTTGTTTTTCTGAGGTGCTCCTTCCTCTTAAGCTAGTCAGTCATGCTTGCCGTAAAAGTTAACAAGGACATGTCGAAAGCTGATTTTTTTAAAAGAGAAGTATGTGTATCAACTGCATTTGAGTCATAAACGAGACAGCTCAAGTTGAACTATGGGATAAGTTCTCAACCCCTATCTTAGTGCTGTTGCATCAGTTAAAAAAATTGTAACAAACCAAGGAAAAACAACTTTAGATGGTCAGGAGGATTTGTAATTGCAAAGATTTCCTCTGCCGCGAGTGTTAATGAATGTCAAAGCAATAACATAAAAGACATTACTAGTTTAATGATTGATAGAATAAGAAAAACACAAGGCCTTTTGTCAGATAAATGACTACTGTTTGGTGTTCCTTTACCTTAGGAGTATCAAAAGTGATCTCAAGATAGGCAGTGCTGGCCCAGGAGCAAGGCAGCAGGTCGTAATGTAGCCTGTTACATAATAACCAAAGCAGGAAGGCTAATTAGTGTGAGTGTGAATATGCTTGTTTTTTCACTTGGCAACTTTGACATTGAGCATTTTTGGTTCATCTGACTTCTTTCTGGAAACTTTCTTCTTCTGAAGACTTTAAATAAACATATAAACTTTTATGCAACTGGCTTTGTACCTCTACTGTATAAGGAAAATTTAAATATCGTTCCAAATTGTTGGAAGACCACAGCTGGTAGTGTTTGGTTTTGTAGCATGGATGCTGTGAAACAAATCCATAAGATGAAGTAACAGTAGTAACATCTAGCAACTGCAAAGTCATGATCATCAATGAGTTTCATTTTAAGCAACAGTTGAGACCCCTGGGGTGTCCAATATTTGCTATGACATGCTCTTAGCACTCTGAAAGAATTAATGGTGACACATACTCTAAATGATTAAAATCAATTTTGCTCCATCTGTTGTAAGTATGAGAAGCACCTTAGGTCATTCTCATGTTCATGTCCGGAAAAATACCCTTATGTTTCAAAAGTACTAAACCGATTCTTGCTATTTCCTTTTCCTCACTTTCTATTGCTCTCACTTCATTACTTGTTGTGAATCAAGTCCTATTTTGCTCCTTGTAGTTGACGCTAGGAAAAGCTGGTAAACACTGCTGGTGAATTTTAGGGGAACTAGGCGCAGACTTCAGTTGCAAACTCTGCCACTTTGACTAATTGCTATTTGCTTAGAATGTCATGTGCTCACGGATGGTCTACAAACAATTTGTATGGCTATAATCTTGCTGGCAAACCCACGTCTGATACAAAGTAATCATGGCTTCTTAAGGAGCAAGTTTCCTTCGGTGTCCTCCAGCCTGGGCAGGTTGCAGGACACCCCCGGTCTGTCTTGTTGATTCTCTCACGTCTTGCCTGCGAACATAACCTAAAACAATCACTATGAGCAAGGGGACGACGACTTCGGAATCGCACAGCCAGAGGAGAGAGGGCAGGGGTGCTGCATTCTGCTGGGGAAGGGTCTCTGAGGGTCTGGACCGAGAGGCAGCAGAGGTTGGCAGGGCTCAGATTTCATTTTCCCCTCCACTGTCCAGGTGCTTAACCAACTAGAACCTGTTCCTGATGCTGAAAGGATTTCACCTGAACAGGGTATTGGCTGAGCGAGGTTAGTGTGCGAACAAAACCAACATAATATATTACTATTATGTGAGAGCTGAAATGCCCGAGAAGAAAATATCTCACTCTCTTCCTCCACTCCTCCGTGAAGGTGCTTGGCTGAAGGAGCCAAGTGTTTCCTCTTCTCTCGGGCGGTCATTAACGAAGGTCTGTGAGAAGGTGTCTTTGCTCTCTTGCTTTGTTTTATTTTGGTGGAGATTGAGAGTAGCACAGGAAATGTCTCAGGTAGAATTTATCCAGGATCTGAGTATTTACATGGACTCCAAGCGGAAGAAATGAAACTTTCCCCCTGGTATTTGAAGATAAATAACACTGATGTCCAAATATTAAAACAGAGAGAATTCTGCTAGTTTATTTTTAAGACATAATGAAAATCTTTTCTGTAAGTAGTAGGAGATCCATACAACAAAGTCATTCTTTTATGGAATCTTAACTTTCAAATACTATCACATTGCATTTTGAAAGTGATATTGTACTTTTTAATGCGCTTTTTCATAATTGTACTTAATCCTCTGAGACATTTCTGATACTGCTTTATGATTTTTGGGTAGCAGATTCAACTTCGTCCTTGCTAAAAATATAGGTATGTTGAAATTTGGGTATGCTGCCACCAGGTGGTGGCAAATTCTTTGGGTCATGTGCTATTGTAATTTAAAAGTTTTTTTTTAACCCTTTTACAGAAAAGCAGTCAAAATTTTTCTTTACTCAGAAGCCCAATATATAAACCAGGTAAAATCAGCTAAGTTATTATGGTGAAAATAGGGTAGGAGTTTCAAAACCCAATGTCTGTCTCCACCTCTGTACTCTGATGGTATCTGAGCAACCACAGGAACACAATTTTAATATTATCAATCTCAATTATAATGCGACATTATGATATGAAGCATTTTTAAGATTACAGAATAAAGTATTTAAGTTATTACAACCATAATCTTCTAAAACAGGAAGAAGAGGCCAGAAAGCGCTTTTCAGAGCCAGGTGGAGGGGAAAGAATGTTTGTGGGTCAGGATCCAATATGGTATGGTGAGAGAAACACATGGGCAAGAGCTTAAGTATTAACTGGATGGCAGAGAGCCCTGATCAAAGAGACCAAGTTCTATTGGGCAGAATTAGGACATGCAAGAGATTGGCAAAAGGAGTAGGGCAGGAGGAGGGTGTGATTCTCTTGAGAGCCAGTGATCGGTGGGGTAAACATGGGAGCATGCGAGTGAGTTAGGAGCCTGCTCTGGAATTCCAGGAGAGTGTTTGACGGGGGCTTGGACTAGCAAACACTGTTCATGCTAGGCAACTCTTCTCTCTGAATCTTTGCAGTCTGTTGATTTTTCCAGTGAAATCCTCTTAGAATAGGTGTTTAGAAGACAAACATTAGCCACCTGTTTAATAGTCATGGAGGTGCCGACTGTTGGTTATAAGATGGCCTGGTGCTGAGGTCTTGTCCAAGTCACTTCATCTCAGTGAACTTTGGTGGCCCACGTACAGTCTTTCTCAGGTCTGACATCCTCTGAGTCCTAATATTTGTGATTGAACCTTAATGAGCTGCACCACCCAAGATGACCACAGGGGTAATGGAAATCATTAGAATGCCCCACATGCCTCCGAATTGAATATAATTTGATCCAGATCTTTTCTCCACTGCCTGGGAGCCTGCAAACGTTCTGCAGTACCTAAATTCAGATCTTCAATATCCTATCAGACTGATTTGGGGAACTGTGATGACAAGAACAGTCACTGGGTAGAGAAGGCCCTGCCAGAAATCCCTCCCCTTTCCTATACCCTACTTTCACTCAGCCAGTGGCCTTTACTAGCTTTTTTTAGGGCCCTTCTTAATGTTCATTTGAATCTGACCTTGAGAACCTGGGAGATACATGGGGACTTGCCTGCATCTTTTAGGGTTAGCACAGAGCTCATGGAAAGATTCTGGCATCTTCTTCAGAAAACAGAAAATAAGGGGATATCAACAAACTTTAATCATGAGTTTCAGAAAGGGATACTGAGGCAGCATTTCATCTTTCCTCAGTAAATGCATGCTGACTCAGCCTCTATCAGCTCAATCTTTTTAAAAACACCCTATACATTGTCTAAGTAAGGGTCATGCTTCATGCCTCATACACAAAAATTAGGCAATAAATTAAAAAACATGAATTTGTTGAAATAAATGTAAGCTCTTGAGTTTTTTACCTTGTAGTATGCAGTCAATCAAAGTGTGCAGATTTGGACACCTGGTCTTCAAGGTGACATTCTAATTTGGGTATAGAATCTAATGCCTACAGTGAAGCATGAAGGGTAGCCAGCTCCACCCCCAACAAAGCAGAGCACACTTTTACTGGGTTATTGTGTATGCACTGCTTTAAAAAGTATTGCAGAAAATTCTGTGTACTTGAGTCTTGAGTTAGAGCCCACTCTCAATAATAGATGCTCTGATGATGACTGTATGAAATGGGTTAATTAAGTTGCCTTTCAACATTAGAAATCTTGGCTTAGGTTATGAGGGAACAAATTTCTTTGGTTTTAATCTCTTCCATACCAGACATTTGCCTCCTTTTCCTAAATATAAACTGATCTCCCCTGTCACTGACACAAAGGACTGAGCATTTCTGAAGTAGGCTGAGGAGAAATTTGAGAATTTCCTGAGGAACTTAGAGGAAGGCCTAAGCCAGGTTTTATGACAACTGTATTCACTATTTAAAATTAATAATCATTATAGTCTTATAGAATATGTAATGTTATAATTAGTCCTAATATATGACTAATTCTCCCAGGAACTCAGTCGTGCCTTGATAGTGAGTTGGAGGTTGAGTACTATGGGGAAAGCCTGGGGGAGTTGGGCTTATTCAAGTGGGGGAAATGAAGGCTAGAGAGTGATTTATTGACTATTTTCAAATCAGGGATTTTTCCCATAAAAAGGATGATGTTGGACTACTGTTCATAGGAGTCTGAATAATATGAAATGAGCTTTAACTGAAGGATGCAGGATTTAGGTAAAGTACACAGAAGGATTTCCTTTTAATAAGTGGAATCCAGCACAAACGATTCCTAGACCGCAGAGGAGGGAGGTGTAGTAGGAAGGTGGCTGGTAACTGTTGAAAACGTGAGAAAACCACCAAAAGTAAATGAAAGTATGGAGTATAAGTCATGATTTTGTTTGTTTGATACATTCTACAAATTGAAGACTTTTCATCAGGATGGAACCTGAAAACCACCACCATATCCATGTAGAGTCCATGCCCCATTCATTGGAGGGGACCCCAAATATAGAGTGATGACTGATGTTACCCAACCAGGAACTCAGAAAATGATTTTTGACCAATATGAGAGGATGTTTATAGTATTTATGAATCTAGAAATATTATTTTCTTCCATTTGCATGGCAGAGTTCTATTGAAAGTTAAAATGTACATCATCAGCATCATTTAAGTTTATTTTTGAATCAATAGTTTTCAGGGGCATATTTCTTTATTTACATCCACAGTATCTGGAGCATATCACTTTTTACATTTGTATATGTGCCTGTCACAAGGAAGTTCATCTCAGGCCCAAGTAGTCAATCATGCACATTTAGACTTATTTTTTAAAAAATGTGTCCTGTGGGTGCCCATTCATGGACACCATAACGTAACTTTTTCCTATGCTCTTTCAAAGGTTATTTAAAAATGATAGTGCAACCCGCCCTGGCTGGTTTGCTCAGTGGTTAGAGCGTCGGCCCGCAGACTGAAGGGTCCCAGTTTCCGTTCCGGCCAAGGGCACATACCTTGGTTGCAGGCTCAATCCCCAGCCTTCGTAGGGGCAAGTGTGGAGGCAACCAATCGATGTGTCTGTCTCTGTCTGTCTGTCTGTCTGCCTCTCTCTCTCTCTCTCCCCCTTCCATTCTCTCTGAAAAGCAATGTAAAAAATATCCTGGGGTAAGGATTAAAAAAAATAAAAAATAAAATAAAAAATAAATTGATAGTGCAATCCATCAAACATTTGTAATTGTGAGATCATATCCAAAGAGATAGCTAATAAATCTGGGTTAAATGTTGTTACCTCTTTTTAAAAATGATTCCATTTTGTGACATCTATAAACATCCAGATCAACTTTTAATTTCAGGTGTTTTTTTCCTTCCCCAGCTAATTTGTTTTTCCCAGAAATACCTTGAGCATGTTCCCCATAATATAAAGAGACTTTCTTAACATTTGAATGTATCATGCTTCCTCTTTTCTAAGGGAAAAGTTTGGGCAGAAAGACCTCACCTAAGGACATATTAAGGCATTTGTGCTCTCCCCAACACTATTTTCTAGGGTAGTATCAGGGTCAATACGCTTAAGGTTAGTGAGGTTGGCTTCTCAAGATGTGGTCTTGAGCACAGAACCTTTCATTAGATGGCAAAGGTACAGCTACTCGAAATAGTTAACACATCTCCCAGAGCCTTCACTAGAGGGGAATCATGTCCCAGAGGCTGGCTAGTAAAGTTACTTTAAAGTAAAGTTACTTTAAAATTATACAGTATTTCAGTCTGATGACTCTAACTGATTTTAACTTTACTCAGTGGCAAGGTTTATTTTCATGTTTCCAGATATGAGACCCAAAGAAATCACTAGCTAAATAAAAGTCACTTCCCAACCTTGGATGAAAAGTTAGAATTCCTGCTTTCATTTCTTTAAGCTAAATCTTCCCCGGCCACTAACCTAGGACTACAGAGCTCATCAGGGATTGTTTTCTTTCCTCCAACTCGTGATTATTTGATTATATTCAAACTCCAAATGGCCAATATAAATGCCTAGAGGGAGATGAGGGTTGCATAGCCTGTCAGGAGTAGCTCAAGTGGCTGTTTGTTCAAAGTACTTGCTGAAGCAGAAACAACCGTTTTTGTTTTGAAAGCATGTTAATGTGATAATGAAATGCACAAAGCAAAGAGGTTCATCCATATAAATGGGTCATTTAAATAATGAGCAAGGAGGAAGGATGTGGTTTGGTGTCAGTACTGATTAATTAGGACATAAAAATAAATAACCATTCCAGCGTTGGCTGCCTCCCTTGAAACTTACTCTATTAGTGGGCAATGAAGTTAATGCAATTGACAATGTAATTACAGGTTAGTTAACAGAACAATCCGTGAAGAGGCTCTGGCTTCTCTTACAGCTTTAATCAGCTAGATAGCATCACTGTTAATTTTATCATCTCTACCTTGCTAATCTTCTGGTCCTCAGAGAAATCTAGTGTTTTCACTTAATCTCAGCTTGTATTGGACGCTTATATATAGAATACTATTCTAGGTATTCAATTCAGCCAACTTTTATTAAATGCGCTTCACGTGGCCTTCACTGTGCACATGCTGGTAGTGAGTTTACAGACCTGCACTTCCGAAAAACACAATAATGTTTACCAGTGACTTTCTTCTACTCTAACCCCTTTCTTTGGAATCTTTGCACCTTTCATGGGCCAAGTGCATAGTTTCTAAGATGGGACATGAGTGGATTGTATTGAAGTTGATGGCATATGGTCAGATTTATTCCCTCATCAAGAGTTAAACCTTCAGGTGACTTTATTCAGTCAGTTTTACCCAATCATGAGTGAGGATAACGCAAGGTAGTTGAAAGTTAATAATCAACTCAGCTTCAAATACTCAAGGAACACTTTACCTGAGACCTATTAACATCACTAGAGGTCACTGAGACTACTGGAAGGGCACTTGGAACACCGCACCCCCCCCACCCCCTCTCTATACTCACCGGGTTATATAAAACAACAACAAAAAGCCACATAAAAGCCCTTGACTTGCTTCCCCACTCCCATAAGATACCGACAAGCATGAATGTGATTTGGTTAATATTTTCTTGTTGCTGTTAAACAATGAATCTGAAGCTGGTTTGGCTCAGGACAAGTCAGCTGCAGATTGGTGGATATTCTCAAAGAACTAATTTCATTCTGATAGACAGAACCTTTTCAATGCTATTTCCAAAAGCCTATTTTACCCTTCCAGTGTAGACATAACTTTCTTATATTGTGAAATAAAAGAAGAAATCAAAATTGAATTGTATTTTGTAGAACAAACAAGAAAAATGCTCTTCACGTTGCAGTAATGATTGATGTTTTCAGATCACTTCCCTAAGATTTATACTTTCGCTTATTTATTTATTTTTCCTGCATATTCCCCAGGTTTTCCATTCAAAGTAAATTATCAAGGTTTTTTTTTTAAACTCACTCCCTTTTTTCTCTCCTCCCCCCACCACTTTTCTCTGTGTGTATCTCTCTCTCAGTGTAAAAATGGAGAAAGCAGAACTTTTCGTGTTTTTCACAATGGTTCATTTGTATTCTCTGAACCCACGTCTAAGGCAGGTCCTAATGTCTTACTGTTTTATGTCACCACCGAGGTAGCAGTGACATGCTGGCTGCTGATGAATAAATATATTTATCTGGCTTCTAAACCTGCATACACTGTTGAATAATGAACAGATGTTAACAATTACTCTAAATGTCCTGGATATTTTGTAAAACTTTTATCAAACTTAGGGTAGTTTATTGATTTAGTCAGAATCCTGCCTTGGGCACAAAACATATTGTCATTGGGGATTCATCGTGGGCAAAATGGATGTTCATTAACATTTTAAACCCAGGCACTAGGGTCTTGCTTCTGGAACCTTCTGAACAATAGGTCTCTCTAACATGTTCTTACTCTTCCTGCGTAAAACAAAGCACATCCACTGGAAAATTTGCCACAGCCTTACCTTTTAGAATATGGTACAAAAAATTAGGAATGAGAAGTAATGAATATGAAATCTGAACAGGAGCTCCATGCATTTCAGGTAAACAGCATGATCCAGCGGAGTGAAAACTACCCACGTTTGTTTTTAAAACGAACAAAAATCTATATTTCTATTTCTCTGGAGTTATGTCTCGCTTTCTGTTCTTTTTTCGTAACATCAAGCCATTTTAGTTGAATGATACGGAAAGTCACTTTGAATTCAAATATAAAATAAGGCCATCCATCATGTTAACAATTTAATTACCTGAGTATATATTTTTCCAGCAAAAAAGCCCATTATTTGTTGTGTATCTTATTACTGAGCCATTGCCTCGGGACAGCCTGGCTGTCAGTGAGCAGGCCTCGTGGTGTGAATGGCGAGATAGGGCGCAGATGAGCTGCGCGGTCCTCTGCCTGCTTTGCAGGCCCACTCCGCGCCGCGCTTGCTGGAGGCCTCACCTGTTAGAGTCCCTGTAAGCTTTGTTGCAACAGTGAAATGGTGACTTGTAAAGGCAGCAATGCGTGACAGAGAGAGTGAAAGGGTCGAGTGAAATAGAAATGCTATATTTTCTATCTTCCGAGGGCCCAGGAAATAGGACTCCTGCTGAGCTGGGGCTTGCCATTCGCTATCATACCTAGTCCAAGAAGAGTTGTAAGATTTATTGTTTAGGACTCATGGAAGAGGCAAAGTCAACAGTGCACGAGGTTTCTCTGATTGCTAGGGAATAATTTCGTCACTGAGGCCATGAAGAGATTAGCACAAGGAGGCAGGACAGTTTCTGAGCTTCTCTGGGCCCTGGGATTTCTGGGACCCTCACCACCCCAAGCACTCACCAGGTGGTGAGCAAATAAATGCCCCTGATAGGAGCCTGTTGTTGTTTGCTTGCTTGCTTGCTTTTTAATTGCATGCCTTGACTGCTAAAAATATGTGTAACAACATAAGCTAATAAATTTGCAACATAGCAGCGATCCTATCGACTTTGGGGGTTTGGTGGGCATAAAGCAGCAAGGACATTTTTCCTGCTTTTACAGTTTCCCCCACCGTGGTGGCTGGCAGTTTTATTTTGGCCTGTTTCCTTGCAGCAAGCGTTGTCAACTGAGGAAGACAGAAAACAAAGACCAGACTTCAGCCAACCATTTGTACTCGCTGCCTATTTCCTGGCTGGATAATATTACAAGAAAAGGAAGGTGTTCTGTCCTTGCTAAGGCTCTGAATTGAGGATAATTCTTGCATTTCAGAGCAGAGGCCTGATAGAGACAACAGGGCTTGATTGACAACTTTGGGTAGGATTCTCCCAGGTAGCAGAGCACAAGCAGCCCTAGTGGAAAATCTTTGCTTCTGGACCTTGTCTGGATGGGTCTCTCTGTCTCTGTCTCTGTCTCTTTGTCTCTGTCTCTCTCTCTCTCTCTCTATCACTGTATCTAAACTTCAGGATACATAACTCTAATGATATGCTCATTCCAGTTTTTGCCTGAAAAAGAGCGGCTGATCATTTTATGGTTAAACAAATGCACATTTCTTCAAAGCAGATTTTCATCAATGGAAGTGATTCAGCGGTTGCTGACGATGACAGGAGAGGGTCATTTTTCTTATGCAGTCCTTGATAACTTTACAAATGCATCTGATTTTCACAGTGAACGCATGTTTTCATAAGTGGAAACAAATAAAACAGTAGGCAAGGGCTTTCTCAAAAGGCTTGCCAAGTACATTAAACACACAAAAGTATATTCACAGCGAAAGTTGGTTGAAAACAGCTGTTTTAAAGGATTTTTGATGAATGCAGTTAACAGCATCATCATTATAAGGCCCGAAGCAAACATGTTCCTGATTACACCCCATTAAGAAATTGGAATGTGTTCCCCCAAGGAAACACCACAGCACATGCTATTTGAAAAGAACATCCAACTCCAAAACACTCGGCTAGGACTTTTCTTATAGATTGCGCGGCCTATTTGTAACAGATAAAACTCGCGGGAAAATGAAAGTACATCTTATCGCAAAGCATCGGAATATTTTTGCCGGTGCTGTTTGCGCGGAGGTTTCCTTCGCACCCTTCACCTTTTGCCAAAACCTGCGCTGCCTGCCCCGGCTGTGCGCCGGGTCCGAGCCCTGCGGGCCGCGCGCCGGGTCCGAGCCCTGCGGGCCGCGCTGGCCAGGGGCCGCCGGAGCTCTGCGGGGGGGGCTGGGTGCGGGGCTCTGCGGGACGCGGACAGTTTAATCAGGGCCGTGGCATTGCTGCTCAGAGAAGCGGCGTCCACGCGTTGAAAGGGCGCTGTCGGAGCGCCGGGAAGCAGGGCACTGCCCCGTCTGCGGCCCGGGGGGGGCTCCACAAACACGCCTCAGAATGCCCGGGCGCCTCCCGAGGGCCTCTGGGGGTTCGTGGGGAAGGAATTTAAGTCCAATACTTGGTAAAGAAAAAAAAAAAGGCTTTTTCACCTTTTCCGCACATCTGAAAGGAGGGTCAGGTTTCTCCTGGTGATGACAGAGCCGCCGCTGGGGCCTCGCCTCCTGCCCCCCGGGGGGCCCGCCGGGGAGGGCAGCTTCTCCTCCCCCGCTTCCTGAGGGGGAGCACCCCCGTGCCCGTGGAAGTGGGGTGTCCCATGGGCATGTGCCACTCAGCAATAATTACAGCAGCGCCAATATAAAAGGATAGGATTATGTAATAGGAATTTTGCTATTTCGCTTAGGCGAGGCGCCCGCGAGTCCTAGCAATGGGACTTTGGATAAACTATAAATCTTTGAGCCCCTCTGTCCATTGAAATAAAAAAAAAAGGGTGATAAGATAATGCTTAGACCACATGCAGTGTTTGTCAGTCACGCAGACGAGGCCTACATATAGATATGTACATAGACTCATGTGTACCTGTGTGTACGCATGTGCGTATAACCGTGCCTGTGTGTTGTGGGCACACACACTTCATCAAAAAGAAGGTCAGCGTTCTTGCTGCAAACATTTCCTTGGAGATTCAGGGGCCCTTTGAGATTTCAGATTGTGGGAGAGGCCTGATTATTGATGGGGAGAAGGGTTCCTGGGAAAATCCTTCTGCTCCACCAGTTTGGAACTTTGCAGCCCCTCAGGGTTGGGCTGAGGCAAAGATAGACTTTTCCCCTGGAGCCCCTCCCTGCCCAGAGTGAACAGTGACCCTGATCTAAACAGCTCAGGATCCCCAGGCCTTTGGAGGGGGATGCCCGAAGGTGACCCAGGGATTCCTGACGGGCTATCCCACGCTGGATTGTCCGTCTGTGAGCATCAGGGCATGGAGAGGCGGTTTCCTAGGGGAGCCTAGAATTCACCTTCCCTCCTGCATAGTTCTCAGGTGGTGGAAGGCTCTTCTCCACAGTCTTGATGGGGGAGCTCCGAGCTCAGGGAAATCTGGTTGTAGAACCTGGCACTGGTCTGTGCACCTGAAGGAACTGTTTCTAATGGGGACATACTTTACAAAGCACCTTTTGTCCAAACCAACCGTGAGCATGGGGGAAACTAGTGGAAATGGAGATAAGTTTATTACACCAAAACTTTGATGTAACAGATAAATATATTATTGATAACACTGCAACCACGACTCTTAGGAAATGTTTTTGATAACATGACACAAATATTAGTATTACCAACTATCAGTAGAAGTCATTTGCCGTAAAGAAAATACGGTTGATTTTAAACAAAGGAAATGGTTATAGCTGTCAGCTTCGAGGCCATGTAACTATGTAACTATGTCTATCACCATTTCCTTTTTCAGTGAATTATGGGCAAGGTAAATAATTTTAAGGAACCTACATATAAATGCATTTCAAAAACTACTTGATTATTTATAGTAAAATTAATTTATTGTCCATTGAAAAAGAGAGGAAACCCAGTAAAATTGTACCCAGAAATTCTGGAGATGAGATTTACAATTAGATATTTCAGCCTGCCAAATGGAAGTGAGCTGGAGATAGATTCTTTCACATATGAATTTTATTTTATTATTATTACTATTATTATTATTTTAATAACCAAGGTAACATTATTTTTTCCTGCGAAGCAAACTACTTTTTTTTCTTATTGTACAAATAATTCTTTTTTATAATACATATACTCGTCCTCTCCCCTCATCTCTCATTGTTCCCTTTTCTCCTCAATACCGTACAGTAATTATTTACTAGACATCTGTGTTCTAGGTGCAATTTAAGTTACTAGACATACAAAGAAACAGTAGATTGAGTCTCTGATTCTGAACAACTCATATAATTTATCTTTTTTTCAAATTCTGGAGGTGATTGAAACAATCGTATACTCTGGATAATGTCCCCGTGGAAAAAGTTCTCTCATAGAAATGACTTTAAAAGACAGATCTTCCAAGCGGGTGCCCACATGCCAAGGGTTATAGAGGATAATCTATTGGGGTACAGAAAAATATTAATGTTTCTATTATTTTACTGTCATTAAAGAAATTTAATATACATATCAATATTATTATGTCACATATATATTAATAAAGTGACGGTGAATAATTTAAAAATAAATATATATGTCTATTGGGGATGCGTGCCCAGTAAGAGTTAGATGATAAACATTAGAAGACTAGTATTCCAGGTTCTATTCTCCACCAGAGCCCTTTACTGTGAGGGAGAGTCTGGCATATTTGGGCACTTAATAAATATGCAGCAGAAGAATTAATAAATGAATAAATCAACAAATGGTTTCTGTCTCTTTCCTTCAGAGCTGCTAAATAAAAACCAACCGCCTACTCTAATAAACTCAGTAACACATGGCAATGTGTTAAACAGCATATCTATTTTCTTATTTTTAAATTTTAGTTGACATTCAATAGTATTTTGTATTAGTTTCAGGTGTACAGCATAGTGGTTAGACAATCATATACTTTACACAGTGGTCCCCCCGACATTTCCAGTGCCCACCTGGCACCATACATAGTAATTACAGTAATTATTGACTATGTTCCCTATGTTGTACTTTATATTCCTGTGACTATTTTGTAACTACCAATCTGTACTTCTCAAGCCTTTCGCTTTTTTACCTTGTGTGCAAAAATATATATATGTATATGTGAGTGTATATATATATATATATATATATATATATATATATATATATGTTGTCAAATGATCTTTAATTGAAATATTTTCCTTTGTGGTTCTTAACTGGATGGGCATTCCATTGCACCGCTGTTGATGTCACCTGTGATGTCATGAGGGTGGCAGCCATCAATATTGTATCCCACAGACTGGACTGCCTCCAGGATCTTTTGAATGGTTCCAGAGGGTTCTCTTGCTTAATATCGGTGCTGCATCTGCTAGGCAATGTTGAGAATTCATCAAAAGTGATATTTTCACTGTGCTTAATGTTTTGTTTTGTTTTTGCTTCTTTCTGTCTCTTGGTGGTTCTTTGAGGGCTTTAATGATAGGGCCGAGGCAGAAGGTACCACTTCAATCTGGGCCTGTCTGTTCTGAATGGTCAGTTTCACTATAATCTTCAGACTCTTCCAATCACTGGTTTCTTTGGTGATGTCATTATTGACCTTTATTGGAGACAGACCGAAGAAGCCAATCCTGGGGGCCAGGGCAGGCATGGCCCCGACTTCCCCACCAGTACACCTCAGGCATATGACTTTGATCTTGTTCGGGTCAAACTTTGGCAGCGTGGTGGAGGCAGCAAGTGTCAGATGAACCTGGATTCAGTAGGACCTCAAAGTAAGTTGCACCTAAGCTTCCTCCCAGCCTAAAGCCAAAAGCAACAGCATGTATATATATATATATTTTAATATATCTTTATTGCTTTCAGAGAAAGGAAAGGAGAGGGAGAGAGAGAGATAGAAACATCAATGATGAGAGAGTCATTGATCGAGCCTGCAACCCGGGCATGTGCCCTGACCGGGAATTGAACCCCGATCGCCTGGATCCTAGGTTGACACTCAACCACTGAGCCACGCCCGGCTGGGCAACAGCATGTATTTTTAAAAAGACTCCTATATGGATTTGAGTCTCATGATGCGTTTATGTAGCACCATTTGAGAGGGGAAATCTTCTGGAGGGAACAGACTTGTGATCTCTGAAATCACTCCTTATGGGCTACTGTGCATGCTGCTTAGCGGCTTGGTCTTAAAAATAGCGCATTGTGGAGTCAACACACGAAGGAATCTAAAGAAGGCCATCTAGCTGATCTTCACTTCCTTTCCAGGCAGGAGGATTCAGACACACAGGCTTGTGCCCTACTTCCAAACGTCTCCACATCCTCCCCCACAAACCTATTTAAGTGCTGGAATCTATGTGTACTTTTAAAGATAATGGTTACTTGACCAGGAAAAATATGGTCAGGATAAGCTCTTTAGGCTTGTTGAATGAGAAGCAATTAACACAGTCGTACTTTCTCCCCTTGTTTGTTTCAGTAGAGAGGAGTAGCTTTTGTGATTTAATAGAGGCTTGGAAATCTAGGGATATAGTCTAAATGAAATAATACCACCACCACCCCCCTCCATAACACTAAACAATTCTGGTGACTAAGGTTCTGATATTTCATCTGCAAATTTGTTCCTTTCACCATTTCTGCATTCCGGGTTCAAAGAATTCTTTTACAAACAAATAAAATGTATAATTCTGTTATGAAACATGATGATCACAATGATAAAATGACCTTACATCTATCGAGCTTGTGTTTATGAAGCATTTTTACATGGGTTACACGTCTAATTCTTATAGCCAATCAGTATATGTTTCCTAATTTTGTGGAGAAAAAAAATGGAAATCCCAAGAGATGACAGAACCAAGGCCCCGCTATTTCTAAGTCCAGAGATATTTCCTTTACATCAGTACTTCTGTGATTAATATGAATACAGTTTCCCCATGGGCCTTGTTAAAATGCAAGTTCTGATTCAGCAGTTCTGGGGGTGGGGACTGAGGGTCTGCATTCTAACAGGTTTCTAGTTGGTGCTGATGTCTTTAGGCACAGACTCTACTTTGAGTAGCAGGATTCTGTATCATAGCCGGTTCCTATGTGATGTGATTACAGACAGCCTTGCTGAGGACTTGGGGGCAGGATGTTTAGGATATTCAGAGCAGAAGTTCTGAAGTTGGTTATCACTGCTTTTCTAGTGGGCCATCACAGCAACCCCAGACTCGAGGGTAGCATCTCTTTCCTGTCCTCAGACTCCCCCACTGCTGTTAGTCCTTTCTGTCTGGAACACAGTCTCACGCTGCTAAGGCCCACAGCAGTGGTCCATTTTCAACAAGATGAGGCGCAACTTTTGAGCACAGCATATTAAGGGCATCCACACCTCCAGCTACAACCTACACCATGGCCACAGCCCATCCCCTTTCCCATATACTGTGCTCTGTCCACCCCAAATACCAATACTTCCCAAATATAGTACGCTTGCTTTTTTTCCCCATGAAATTTCATTTCTAAATCTGTTCCATTATTTTTTGCATAATTATTTGTTTACAAACTTCTCTCATTAAGTTGAATTGAATTGTCTGTATTGTGTTTATAAACTTTTTCTTACATGAAAGCAGTGAGGTCTGTAATTGTGTGTGTGTGTGTGTGTGTGTGTGTGTGTGTGTGTGTGTGTATCTGATACCTGGCACTGTTCCTTACACAATAAGCACACAATAAATATTTGCTGAATGGATAACACTAGATGTGTGATACAACTACAATCATGTTGGATTAGTATGTGAGATTGGTGAATAGTATGAAACTTGAAAGACAGTAAGTTAATTAGGCTCAGATAATTGCCTGGATTTCACAGCAAATTGCTCCAATCATTTTATGGTTAAAGAAATGCATGCAAGTTACAGGCATTGCCGAGCCATGTACTTAGCTGGTCTTGACCAATGACTGGCATATTTTGAGTAAGAGAGAAAGATCTCTCTAGCTTTAGATTATGCCTCATCCTGTGGCATTTTCCAGATATTTTTTTCCCTCCCTGCTAACTTTATTTCATTTAGAAGAGTTATAGTTTGGGTGACTTATGGCTGATTATGATCGCTGGCCCATTTGTCTTTCTTCCCTCTGCCTCTGTTCTGTAATTTCTATCTGTGGGACTACTGTTCATTTCAAAGAGATCTCTGTGGAAGAACTTTAAAAGATGGTGCTTAAAAAAATCTTGGCCCTTTTATAAAAACAATGAAATACTAGTCTTTGCTTTAGAAAGAATCAGACAGTTCCCAATATTTGACTCATCTCCTCAAGGTCAAATAAATGCTATTGCAGCGGATAAGGCAGAAGGAGAGCGAGTCGGCCACCTCTCAGGAGCCCTCACAGCTGCCCCTGGATGGTGCTGGTGGAGGCTGCTCTAAGGGAACCCCATTTGACCCGTCAGCTTTACCTTTTTCTTATTTTGTTGACTGCCATTCTAGTACATTGATCGTCAAAGTACTGGTGAATTCATGTGCATAATCTTTTCATTGTATGAATGAACCCAATGAAGCTTTTCATTGAACCTTTGGAAACAACCCTCAGAGAGTAATGTTTCTGAGATTATATAAATGCTTTTATTTTCTATGTTGACTTTTATGTTGCAATTCTCAAAATAAATTTGGAAGCCCACCAAGTTTTTACTGCATTAGTTTGGCACACCATGGTCTCAAATTTACATCTGAGCACTAAAAAAAAAAGACCCCAGTTACAGGCCCTTAAGATCGGATCTGGACTTGTGCAATACTGACTAAATCACCAGAGATTTTGGCAAAATCAGGATTTGCCTTGGGGTGAGCCCCAAATTCTGATGATAGCCCAGAAAATGTCAGGAGGAAGCTCAAGGCTAATGGAGCTCTTTAAAGAGAGAACAGGAAATACAAAGCATTTGTGTTTATATTGGTAGAGATCTGGGTGAAAAATATAAACATAATACACAAATGAGATCCCTATTCATTGTATTTGTGAAATCGTATCATCATTCATTCAATAAATGTTTCTTGAGAGTTTACTTTGTTCCAGGAACTGTGCTTGGTGCTGTGTTTGTAAGTGTGGCCTCTGTGATGCTCCTCCACCGAGAGAAACTTGAGCTGCTTCATTCAGAAACTCTTTGAACCGGAGGATAATTAAGATTTCTTCAGGGTTAGAAAAGAAAACTCTGAGAATGACATGATTAATGGTATGGGCTTGAGTTTTTCTAGAGCAGATGGTACAGGGGCATCTCTTTGGGAGAAACCCTGCCTGGAAGTCGAGAGGAATGTTTAGTGGTGCCAGTTCCCTTGCTACAGTCTTATTTAGTAGCTGGAGCAGAGTTCACGTCTGGGACCCCTCTGAGAATTAGCCATTGCAAAGAACAGTGAACCAAGAGGAAACAGAAGTAATATATATTGAAAGGCTTAAGCTGATCTCTTTTGTCTTCAAAGGAAGCTTCATTTGTAAGGACATGCATGCTCTTGAAGAAAGAACCCCCATTAGGCAACGCAGAAATAATGAGAGGCTCTATGTCCAAAGCCACTGATGCAGGGAGGTTAAGGGACTAACTCTGTACCCAACTAGGAGACTCTGATGGAGCAGGACTAAAATCCATCTCCTGATCCTCTGCTCAGTAGAGCACGATTCCTTTTTTTTTGTGCTATAAATTAAGATTTATCTGACAAGAAGCTTCCACCTGGAAATGAAAGAGTTCAAACCTGGTAAAGCAAAGTTTATGGTCATTCAGTTCTGTTGGCGTCTTCTTTTTTACCTACTGCTTTGTTTTGGGGGAGGGGTTATGTCTGAGCCCCCTGAGAGCTTATGGAGTCAAGGACAAGACGGAGGATCCTTGAAAGCTACTAAGGGCGAGGGCCAGATAAAACACACAGGCCTGTTTCCTCTCCTACTCTACTGTGTTGCGGTAGTATCTTCATATATGTTCATGACCTAAAAGAGGGAAGGAAGCCTCATGGAGTGAAGGGAATCCTGGAACTCCTGGAAAATATGTTGTGTCAGAGTGTGTGTGTGTGTGTGTGTGTGTGTGTGTGTGTGTGTGTGTGACAAAAATTGGCCCATACTGTATGTAGCTTAACGCAGTTTGTGTTTTTCACCCAATACATAGCACTCTACGCCAGGTGCTCTCTAAGCATTTTAGACACTGCAAATTATTTCACATAGACTAAACCACATTTCTTTTAAATCATAATTAGTTTGGTTATTCCCTAATTTTTGGCTATTGGAATGCTTCCAGTTTTTTGTTTTGTTTGTTACTCCTGTATGAACAAGGTTGCACCGAGTCTCTTTGTGTATGCCCTCTTGGATATGTGTGAGTGGTTGCAAAAGAATAAAAAAGATCTGATGCACATCATCTGATAATGCAGTTGCCCCTGAGGTGGGTGAGAGAGGACATGGGTTGACTTGTGGTTGTGTTACTTGTATAATTAAAATTAGATTTAAGAAATGAATCCTAGGCTAGAAGTCCTTAGGCATATGACCTAACTAATCTGATCTTTTCCCCCCATCACTTTTTAAAATACCACCTGCCATAAAATCCTGGCTGTGTGGCCACGGCAGACAAGTGCAATGTTACATGTTACAGTGCTTTGCAAAATGCTATATATATTAAAATGACTCTTATTCTAACTTAGCTTGGATTTCAGCCATCAGTAAAAGCCCCAGATAATCCACAAGAAGCAAATACATCAGTGAGTGTTCTCTAGTTTTGACTAGGGATGTCATCTATGCTGGAAAAAAAAGAATTTAAATTGCATTACTAAAGAATCAATTGATATAAGTGACATATAGTTTTGAAATTTCATAATCACTATGTCTAAATAACAGCTCTCTTATTTTATTACAATTGAACTAATTAGAATGAGGTATACTTTTAAATTTTTGTGTTGTGTCTAGCATCGTGGACCGATTTACTCTGTAACTCGCACTGAATGTATAGTTCCTGGAGCGTTGGTTCTGTACAGCTGTTATAACGTGTGACCAGCCTGCACGTGCCAGCATGTGGACATGCACATTATCAAATGGGAGCAGTGAAAAAGAAAAAACCCAAAAAGGGTGAAATCAAACAGTGTGTTTAAAATTGGCATTTGTGTATCATTGGAAAACTAAGGTATTTACGAGGATATCAATGTCCCAGCACAGAGGATGACCTTGGGACACTATCAAGCCCTCCTGCTCACAAGATACAGCATACTTTACACACTCCAGGTAGAAGATTTCCAGAAACAAACCCAGTGGCAACACCTGGGTAACCATTTCAGTCCTGAGCAAAATTTCTTGGAACCTCGTGAAGATAGAAAATGTCTGTGTGCTCTATTCTGTTTAAGAATGACACTTCCTGTAGAAACCTGTTTTAAAGTCTCATAAATGGTGCCAGTCCTTACCTTACCTTAACATCAGTACTCGGGGCCATCCATACCATTTGGCAACTTTTAGGAAGAACATTTCTCTGTGTAAGGTAATGCTTTGAATATTCCAGGGAGTATACACACACACATACACACACACACACACACACACCTGTGTCTTTCCATGTTGAGGGAAAAATTCAGTGTAAACTTTCTCTGAAACTTGGCTACTTACCCTAAGCATTGCCCTTCTGTTTTCTGAAATATTTTTTCTCCCTAAATAAGGATTGAGCTAAAGCAAGAATAAGAGGTTTTTTATGGTTTGAACATGCCACTCCCTGTTGTGCACTTTCATGGAGCCTCGGCTTTTTGTTTGTTTATATTGTATACCTATGCTCACTTGGTAGTTCATTATGAGCTCTGGAACCTGAGCTGTCCAACAGAACTTTTTGCAGTGATGAATGTCCTATAGCCTGGGCTGTCCAATATGGTAGCCGCTGGTCTCTGCAGTCATTGAGCACTTGAATGTGACTAGTGCAAATGAGGAACTGAATTTTCAATTGTATTTATTTTAATAATTTTCTATTGAGATAGTCATGTGACAGTGCAGCTATAGGTCATTTTGTCATATTCATACAGATCTAGAGAATCTTTATCATTCATATTGTAGCTTTTTCACATGAAAGTTGCCCCTTTAGCTCTATTTAGCATTATTTAATTTGCCTCTGGAATTTAAATTCTGATACTGTTGTTCAAGGTTTATTTTGCCTCCACCTTTTGATTCCCCCCCCCCCCCCCATTTAACCTCTGTGTTACCTTCAGCTATTAGGTATTTTTGGAAAGTTATATTTGGAAAATGGTGTAATACTATGAAATGGGAAATATGCTTAGTTCCTTAAGCACATTATAAAAGTTTACATAGACACAGGCAACGGAATGGTGGTTGCCAGGGGGGAAGGGGTGGGGGAAGAGGAAGAGGGTAAGGGGTCAATACATGATGAGGGAAGGAGGCTAGACTTAGAGTGGTGAGCGCACAATGGAATATACGGATGATGTTTATAGAATTATACACCTGCATCTCATATAATGTGATTGACCAATGATACCCCAATAAATTTAATTTAAAAAAAAATCTCATAAAAATTAAAAAACAAAGTTTCCAGGATAGCTTTCCCTTAGATTCTTTGTTCTCACGATCAAATGTACTTGGATCGAAACAAATGATGTTTATTGCATACATATCTCTCCTTTCTTGAAAATCAGGCAGATTTCAAAATGTGCAGTAACCCTTACTCATCCTTGAGGCACGTTGGAGAGGTGTGACGCACTCCTTCCTGCTCGTCCAGCTTTGGGGATGGGCTGGCTTAGTGGCCGCCACACAGACACGACTTAGCACATTGGGACAAAGCTCATCTTTCTCCCAGGGTTTCCAAAAGCAAATTACCAGTGAGTGGGAACTTCCTGCTGCCCTTTGGGGCTTTGGAATGGGATTAAGATGAGCAATGATTCCCCAGAAGTGGGTAGGACGGTGAAGCAATAACCAGGCGAGCTGCATGCTGAATCCACCCCTTCTTCACACGGGCCGCCTGAGATAATACCCTACAGAGAGGCCGCGGCGCTCCGGCCGCTCACAGGCCAGGCAGGATGAGAGCCTAACTGATACCGCCTAGATAATTATTGACCAGCTTTAGTATTAACGGTGGGGATCTGTTCAGTTTCTCTTCCTGGTTACGTTTCACGGATGGAGTTTGCTTCTATCTATGTAGAAGCGTGATGATCTCCACTCTTTGCGATGAGAACTTCGGCGACAGAGACAGGTAATTGGGTCGAGTGCCCCTGCGCTGTCTACGGCTTTCAACTTTGAAACACTGTCTTTTAAATTTATCTCTGGGATTTTGAATGCGTAGGTGGTGGCAGGTGTACAGAATCGTCTAGTGTACTTTGCATACCTTGCTTTTGGACAGATGTTCGGAATTGTAAAGATGTTCTGAATTTGTGGCAAAGGGACGCTGTGGAAATGTGTTTTTATAAACATCTGAATGTTTGTATAAAACAGCATGTGGGCAGATGTAGAACAACTAACTCAACCTTGTTAGTTGGAGGCACTTTTCCTCTTTGGTAGCTGTCCCTTTCCATATTCCCGTGTTGGGGGGAATTAATGGGGTAAGATGCCTCTCTTCATCCAGCTTGCTCTCCCTGCCCCTGGCTCCTGGTTTTCCCCAGGCCTCTCTGCCTCCCCTCCCTCCTGCCCTCACCAGATGCGCGGAAGGTCGAAGTTACCTCCTGCACCCGGGGCCCACCTATGACCCTTTTCTCTCTATTCAAAAGGGTGAGAAATGGGCTGTGGGGAGTTACATTGCCAGACCAAGGGATGTTGCTCTGAAGTATAAGTCGAGCTAAATGTGCAGGACCTTTCGAAGGTTCTGGGAGGCCAACCAGGTGTGTGAATGATCTGCTTCCCCTGTCTTGTCACTATCCCTGTGGCGTCGCCACCCACCACCAGCTTCTGAGATGGTCTCTCAGTATCCAGATATAATATAAAAAATTACACCAGGATCTTATCAGAATATATTTTAGGAATTATCTTGATACATAATATTTCGCCCTCATTTACCACTATGTTTCTTTTGCACTATATAATGTTTTCTTTCTCCACACCCAGGCTCTTTCTGTCCCTATTTGTCTCACCTCAAAATACTCTGGGGCAGTAGAAAGAAAGCTAGACTGAGTCCCTGCCACTTAGCTAGTTGTGTGGTGCATGGAAAGGGTTATTCTAGGTGATCACTAAGGTTTTCTTTAGCTCCAGGAGTCTGCGATTCTGTTCCTTCCAGAGCCTGTGTCTCGCCCCAACTCCCATCTCAGCCACTTCTTCTCTTTGCCTCTCATGAATCATGTCAGCCCCCAGCGGTCCCTGGGTCCTACTTTGGGAACTAAGGCACTTTCACAAGCCTCAGGAGGGACTCCCTTTGTGTTTAGCAATGTGAATTCATACTGCCAAAGGGTTAATCTTCCAAGACTGAGTGCAGATTGGGTAAAATAAGAGAAGATCAATGGCTGTACCCTGCCATGAGGGGGGTGTTCAATCATGCAGGTTTCCAGCCAGATTTTTAGAAATCTGCATCACAGAAGTCACCTGGGCATCACACCCAGAGGAACTCTGGGTTAATGTGTGGTGAACAGAAATATCAAGTTTATGCCTATAGGGTAGTTTTCATTGGCATGAGCTTAAGCACAGAAAAAAAAAATGGCCTTGCTAGTGTTAATTTTTTTATAGGCAGTTGCACGATAGCTGGTCTTGGAATGTTAGCAGCACTGTTGCAGAACTAAAAATGCTACCCTGAGACATTTTAAAAGAGCAATAAATATCTGGTTTTAAAACGCAGACCTTAAAAAAATTATAAACTTGGAAAGTCTTTTTTGGTGGTAGTTGTTTTAACTTTGGAGTATTAAAGCTGCCTTTTCCTTCCTTGATTTTCTCAATTAGCAGTTGTTTGGCTTGGTAATTTAGTGATTATTTGACTGTTCTGACATTGGAACAGTTATACTTTAATGAAAGGATGCCTGGGGATGAGACCGTGTCCCCTTATCAGGATAATTCGGTTTCAAGGTGTGAAGCTGTGGCTGTGCTCAGAGCTGCGGCTGCCCACTCCCCGTGTGTGGTGTCAGGACAGCCCTCTGATATGGAGGGAGTGGCTCTGCAGGAGGACGGTTGTCCTTTCCAGACTGCATTGCATGAGTTTGGTGCATGATCAGGAAGCCAGCCTCAACCCCAGTGCCACTGGGGACGGCTGTCCTTGGGATTGACTCCCGCTGGAGAAATGAGTCTGGTCCCTGCTGCTGTCTGCATGAATGGGGCTGCTTAGGCCAACTTGGGTTGTACCTCACGCTTGAGCGTGGCCAAGGACTCAACTTCTTGTCACCGTTTTTAAAACATAAAAACAGGATTGGAACAAAATTTAAAAATTGAAAACAGTTTCTCTCTCTAGAAAGTTTTGTTTGGCTCTGCTTAATTAAATTTATTATAGTTTTCACTTTTTCTTACTTAATATTTTACCATGAATGTGGGCCTATGTTTTTGTATTAGCTTTCTAATTATTATAATTATAAGTATTAGTCTATCCATATCCAGTAATTTACTTACTTTCCCCCTATTACTAGTTTCTTGCATGATTATTTGTTATAAAATGTAACACCACAACAAATAAACAAATGAATATAGTTTTTACTTGTCCTTGATGTGTATTTAAGGAAAATTTCCAATAATAGAATTATCAAGACCAAGAGTATAAACACCTTAATATTTTTACATATATTGTAAAATTTCTTTCCTTGCTTTCTAAAAGGGTTCTAAAAGTTTTCAAAGCCTCTAGCACCTGAGTGTTATTAGTTGCACTGAGTTTAACATTTAATATATAAACTTAAAAATTATAATTAGATACACAAATCATGGAAATTGTATATATCCTTATATACAGATATAACATGGAACCTTGACATTTATTTGTGGTGAACACTTATCTGTAAAGGTGAACAATTTGTTTATATACTGAGGATTTTTTTCCTCTTATCCTCTATTCCTATCCTTTCCCTATTATAGTTTTTATAAGTTTCACTGAGGTAGCTAGCTAGATGCAAGTCTTTGGTATAGTCCAACTTTTAAAAATTTATTATTTATTATCCAGACTCTGATATTAGACACTAAGCTACTACAGCATTGTCCTTTTCTGATTAGGAGTTGGTGGGTTTGTAACTACTTTACTTATTGAATTTATTGGAGTGACATTGGTTAATAAAATTATATAGGTTTCAGGTGTACAATACTATAATACATCATCTGTATATTGTATTGTGTGTTCACCACTCTAATCAAGTCTCCATCCAGAAGAGGGTATGGGGGGATGGAAGGTGATGTAACTACTTTATATTGCACATTTTTGTTGGGTGTGCTTGAACATGCACAGTGAAATGATTCCCTTTTTAGTGACTGTGTAAGGAAAATGCCCACAACACCTATGTTGTGGGCCAAGCGAGTGTGAATTAAAAAATATATATCTTATGAAGGCAAGAAGTAGACAAAAATACATCTGAATCCACTTAATGGCAAGTTGTATCATAACAAAAACTTACTCTCTTTTAAAGTCTAAGTAAAATTGAAGAAACCAAAGATGTTCATGTAACTAAAAAGAGCACCAAAGAACTAGAGTAATTAGCTTGAGGTGTCAGAGAGATCTTAAACGATTTGAGAACCGACTCCATCCAGACATACTTGGAAGCCAGAGGCAAATGATACCTTCGTTTTCCTGGCATCAAGTGAGGTTAGATGAAGAATTACTGGTACAGAGAACATGACCGGGAGTTTTATTGAGCAGGATCCCAAAATATCAGGAAACATGTTCTAATTTGGCAAGAGATGAACTGGAATCCGGTTGTGTTTTCTGCCACAGCAAACCTGTAAAACGTGGTGATACGTTTCATTCTATAGTCACACCACGAGTGTGTTTGGAGCTCATGGTAACTAAGTTCAGTGCATTTCAACTAGAGCATCTTGTCCACACAGTATTCAGAATTTGTTAGCAAGGAGATTCTTCTGTAGGTGACTTCTATCCCAAGGAATCAGATACTTTCCTTTTTAAAGCTGGATACGAGGATCTAGGATAGAGAAGTAAGCAGTCTTTTTGAGAGTTAGAAACTTGGCCTGGTGATAGCAGCCTTCCTTTAATCATTAACTTAATGTGCTACCTTGGGCTAGATAGAGCACTCCACAAACTCTCCGTGACTCAGAATATTAATCTGGAAGAGGGGGGCAGCAACGGCAGCCTGACCACCAAGGAACAGCATGAGAACACAAAAGAACACCCAAGATAAACGGGCTTGGGTGCACCGAGAGGAACACCATTCACGGGTGCGAGGTAGTGTCCAGAACCTAGATATGATAAGGCGCTTGCACCCCCTCTTCCGTGCAGAGCTCCTTGACAGATCACCCCCTCGCCTAATAATTCCAGCCTGACTTGCCACCGTTTACTCACAAAATCCACTTAGTAATTAGAAATACCCTGCGTGTCTCCGCATCCTCTCCCTTGCCTGGGATTCTTAAACAAGCATGGGGTGTGTGGTGAACGATGCATTTTAATAACTGTTTTGTAAAGGCCAATTATTCAGTCAATATTGAACCGTGTGATAGGAAATACGGCTGCTTAGCTACAGGGAAGATGTCTACATACTATTGGCATACTATTTGGTAGGTAATGTTCTTAAACGGCCTGGCCTTCCTCCAAACTTTGATTATTCATAAATCTGTTGAGTGTGGTAAGTTGCCCTATTAGCGTTTAATCTTTTATTGAAGCAAACTCAGGAGGCTGAAATCTATTTGCTTTAGCAAGCTCGTTGGCTGATAAATGTGTGATTTGAAATTTTCCTTTTGTGAATTCCTCAGCACAAGAAAAACACAGCTGGGCACAGCACAGATCGTATTTATCTTTTCATTAACTAAAGTACGAGAAGATAGTATCTTTGGAGGCTTACAAGGAGGGGATTGCTAAAGAACAGCCCTCCTCCTGTTTGCACACCCACTTGAGAAAAGCTTTCCAAACAAGTATTTGAGATACTTGTGAGAAAAGCTAGTTGGATTGTCAAAAGAAGACCAAGTGAATGTATATAAAGTGGTTGGATTTCAGATAACATTTTCCCCCTGAGTGCTCAGATTGGTTAAATATTAGAGAAAGGGAGATAATGACACTGTTTGTCGCCATAAACTCAAACGTCTATCTTTTTTTCACAAGGTTGGTATGAAAGGCATATCAAAGATTTTCCATCCCAGATGATTTAGTTTCAGTGTGGTAAAGGGCACCGCAGGTAGAGAAAGATTGCTTGGATGTTAACTGCCAGACAGAAGGTGGAAACTTTATATAGACTTTAAAAAATATAACCTTTGTGCTTCCTCTGAATAACACTGGCTGTTGTTGTAGGATTGTTAAAATATAGACATTTAAAATTTTCAACATTATCCTCTCTGCTAGATGGAAGATTATGAAAAGTTCTCTGAGAGATTTTGGGGGTACTTACTTCCAATGTGCACTAAACCAGGCCACTAAGGGAAATCTTCCAGAATGAAGTAAGTGGCTTCTTGCTTCCATGTGTTAACAATACAGTCTTCAGCTGGGAGAGGAAGATGAAACTCTAGGAGTCTTCCTCCTTTTTCCCCACATCCCTGGATCATGAGGTTTGAGATTATTCGTATTCCTATAGTTCCCTCAAGCCCTGGAAAAATGGCATGTACACAGTAGGTGACTATAAATAGAGTGATTTGTGTGTCCCTGCAGAAATGTTGGGCTCTGCCAAAATGGACTAAGCTAGAGATACGGTCTTCTGTTGCCTTTCCTAGCAGCCCCCCGAAGTACTCAAGAAGGGCTAGGAAACGGAGACTAGAGAAGGGAGGCTCCTTTTTAGCCAAGTGCAGCAAAGCTCCAACCACCTTGAGCTCAACTGTGACCCAGGGCTACCCAAAGTAGGCTAATGTTTCATCACCTGGGCTGGGGTAACTTTTGTCCTATTGGCCACCCCTTACACCCTGAAGGACCCTTTCCTAAATGGAGCTAGAAGCAGCTGAGGACAGCTCTTTCCTGCCTCAATTTACTTGTCTCGTCAGATTCTCTGAGAGTCAGGCCCAAACACTTTCCATCAGTGACGGCATTTATTAAAACATGAGCATACTTGAATGAAAACTTGTTTAAACCATCATCTGCTGGTGTGGGGGTTCTAGAGTTTATAACTCATGTTCTTCTTATCTTTCTCTTATTTTAAAATTCACCAATATAATATCAAGTGTTTTCTTTTTCACCTGGGCACTTAAGAATGGTATTAGAAAAGTAGAGCTGGGCAGTTACAAATTACAACTAGTAAATGAAAGATGTTTCCTTAAGGTCATCCAGCCCAACTCATTTTATAGGCAAGAGAGCTGAAGCCATGAGAGGTAAGGAGAGCTTTCAAGCGTCACACAGTTTGTGCAGAGGCAAGGACGAGAAACTAGGCCTCAAGCTCATATTTTTGACTTCCATGTCTTATCTGTAAATCAGAGACTCCCAAATCAGTAGCTTAAAATTTAGAAGACGTGTGAAGGCTGTCAGCCAGCCACGGGTGTGGCAACTCCATGATGTCATCAGGACACTAGATCCTTCTAGTTTACTGCTGTACTATTTTTAGGTGTCTTCCATCCTCGTGTTCTCAAGATGGTTGCAAAGTACCAGCCATCCTGTGTATGTTCTGAGCAAGGAAAAGGTCAAACACAAGAAAGCAAGGTACATGCCAATGACTCAGCTCTTTCTGAAGGGCTTTTCTGGAAGCCCATATCAAGTGATAACTGCTTAAATCTACTTGACCAGGATTAGCCCAGTGGCAAAGCAAGCTGGGAAATACAGTCCTTCCTTCTTTCCTCCCTTCCTGCCTCTCTCTCTCTTTCCTTCCCTCCCTCCCTTTATAATGCCCCAAATAACATTGGATATGTTATTGGTAAGATAAAAAAGAAGAATTGATATTGGGTCAGCAACTTCTTGTCTCTGCACTTCTATATTTCATATTAAGTAATTACTTTAAGGTTTGGAGTCAAAATATTTTACAGTATTTTTTCTTTAATAGTATTTCCTCACATTACCAGAATGAAATGGCCAAATATAATATGAGACCAGAAATTCTGGTTGCTTTATGTGAGTGCAACAATGGGAGTACAACTTAAGAACTATCATCTCTGAATTGTGTGTCGGCTTTCTATGTTCAGTGAGATGCTGTTTCCATTGGCTTGAAAATGAGCCTGGCAATGGATACCAATGTTGACGTCACCTAGGCATGCTTTGTAGATAACTCATGAAAACAATTTCAGTATTTAGAAGTAAATAGCAAATAGTTTGCTTACTTCACCCTGCATGCTTAATGAGTATACAGTTTTCAAAAGTCTAAAATTGCTGCCCATGATAACTAACTTAGGACTGTGAAGAACAATGACAGACTCCCCAGGTCCCGTGAGAGGAAGTATGTGGACTGGCACGTAACTTTGCCAGTGATGCATTTGTGGGCAACGCTGAGGTGGATTTATTTGTCAATATCTCATTAGTCATGAGATTTACGGTGCTGTCTGGCTATGAATTTGTCTCCAACTAAGGTTCGTTTTCTTCATTAATTCCTTTTATTTATGTTGATTTGAACGTAGATAATTATTTAGAGTAAGAAATTACCAAAGTGAAATCCCTCCTCAATGTCAGATCGGCAGCCACGTTACCTCATAACCAACCCACTCTGTACAGTGTTCGTTCTTGGCAGGATACAGATTAGAGACCTCTGAAGACACCAAGGAGATTTTAAGAAGCAGTAATGCTGGACGACTCCCACGCCCGGAAACCCATTACTGGCACCCTGTCCACTACATGAGGAATGGCTTTATAGCCCAGTGCTACTGATCTCTTAGCCCCTGACTACCATGGTAGAAACATAGGTCCTAGTGAAGGGAAAAAATTGTGGAAAATGAGCCTCTGCTATGTCACGTGGTATGCATGAGAAAATGTAGTCAGTAAGGGGAACAGAAGCCATCTCTCCCATGAGATTTCCTCAAGTATTTCACTTGATATGCATTTACCATTTTATTCTACTGGTGTTTCATTGCGCTCAGGGCTGGCCAAGGGCCTGCGGGTTCTCAGCTCTCTGATGTCACACATCCCTTCACTCCAAGTTTCTAAGCTGAGAACAACCTAATGAGAAGCCTTGTCAACCTGGATCTTCCAATGATTGCTGCTGTGTCAAATGCCAAGCTCTCACCATGTTGAAAATTGGATCTGTGTAGAACTACAAGTTAGAGACATTAATATTTACAAGATGTTAGAGATTCTTAAGTGTCCTTTACCAGATCAGTGTTGGCACGTCCTAGCTACTGAGCAAGAATGCTGCAAATCTATTGATTTTCAAAGAACAGAATTTCTTTGAAGCCCATCTCCGTGGCACACGCGGCGCACGGCTCTCCGTCTGGATTCCATCAAGCCTGGCTGCCCGTCTTATCAGTGCAGAGCCCTATGAAGAGGATCCTCTCTATTAGCCACAGCATGACCTGTGTGACCAGGATCAGCCCCAGCGATCTCCCTACCGGTGGCACAGTGATTTAGAATGAGCAGCTCGAGGATGCCGTTATTTATCATATATCATAGCCCAGGATAAGGTTAACAGAATCTACCCCCAAATTAGGGTTGATTTATGTCTCAGGAATATTGGCAAGCAGGTGTTCTCTAACTTCTTTCTGTGTTGCTGCCGCTTAAGCAGATCCTAATTGGGAGAGATCCTGACAGGTCTAACTCCTGAGTAATGTAACTGCTCAGAGCAACACTTAGCCCTGAGCACAGGCCCCAGCCAGGCTCCTGGCGGGAGTCCATGGGAATCATCTCCTTCCCCTGGCAGAGGCCTGAGCAGCAGGCTGCGGAAAGGATGACAATGGGTCTCCATAGCCTATTTAGGTTTAAACACTTACTCTTTATGTAGAAAGCTCTAAACTCTTGTATAAAATAAATAAATTAAGCTAGTATAGCATGTGGCGATTTGGACATTGTATTTGAAGCAGAGATACATCTCATAGTGAAAGGGGATGAGATGATGCAGGCGAAAAGGTCTCTAATTATCTGTGTTTCTTACGTAAATTACTTAACTTCTTTGGGTCTGATTCCTTACCTACTTAACAAGGATTTTGGATTAGATGGCTTCTAAGGCCCTTTCCCTTCTAATATTCGGTGGTTTCTTATGGACTCTGGATAGTCTCAGAATTGCAAACCTATTTGTACCTGATACTTTGCTATTTTTTAATTTATTGATGCTTTGATTTATAGCACCATTATTTTTACAAAGCAGCTTGCAATGAAAGTACAGGTACAAAAAATAACCATAGGCAACTAATATAAGATAAATACTAAGAAGCAAAAAGGGAAGGGAAAAAGTATATTTAACAACCAATTCTGAAGAGAGCTGTAAGAAAGTTCAGGCCCCGTCTTTGAGCTTCTCAGCAGCCAAGACAAAAAAGTAACAGCACCAACTTATGGAAGGGAAACTGGCACATGGCGTTCATTCTTCCATGTTGCATGTTAGATTCAAATTTTCCCCATGGATTTGGAAGTTAAGTATATCATAATATTTGGTGTAGTCTACTTAGATTTTGAGTTTTTTGAATCCTCACCAAGGATATATGTGTGTGTGTGTTTTTAAATTGATTTTTAGAGAGAAAGGAAAGGGGAGAGAGAGAAAAAAAACCCATTGATCCGTTTAGGTATGTGCCCTGACCTGGAATCGAATCCGCAACCTTTTGGTGTACAGGACTGTGCTCCAACCCACTGAGCCCCATGGCCAGGGCCAGATTTCAGGTTTTAATTCCAAGGCTATCAATTTGGACCTAGAATACCTAACATCTGCAACTTCCCTGTGTGGAGTGATCAGGTTCCTATTCAATCTATTAATTAACAGCATAGTTTATTTTCTTGTGCTACATTGACTTTAACTATTGCCCTGAGGCATAGTTATTTTTCACATGGAATAAAAAATAATGTTCATTTGTTATCTTTCTACCAACATACAATGAAATGTGGCATATTAAGAAGAAGCAAAAATAGTTTTGCTTTACAATAAAGCTTTCATTGAGAGGATTTGTGCTCATATTTCCCCATTTCCCCAGTTCCTTCAGGCAAAAACAGGGGAAAGACATTATTATACAAGCAAATAGGTTCTGTTTTTAGCTATTATAAGCCACCTTGACTAACCTTTGATTACTTTTATTTACTTTAAGACAGCAAACTTGAATTTTTATTTAATATTTCAGTGGTAAAATTAATTGGGATCCTTTCAAGCATCCTATTCATGAGTAAAAGAATATTTAAAAATAGACGTGTGTGTGTGAAGAAGATGCTCTGTAGCCAGCCAACGTGGCTCAGCGGTTGAGCATCGACCTATGATCCAGGAGATCGTGGTTCGATTCCAGTCAGGGCACATGCCTGGGTTTGGGGCTTGATCCTCAGTGAGGGGCGTGCAGGTGGCAGCCGATCAATAACTCTCATCATTGATGTTTCTGTCTCTCTTTCTCCCTCTTCCTTCCTCTCTCTAAAATCAATAAAAAAAAAAAGCGCTCTGTAGATGATCTAAGGAGAAGTGTGCACATAGGCGCTCCTGCTTTGTCACTTTTCAATGGCAGGACTTAAATACCTTTATCTCCAGGAAAAAGCAACAGATAGTTCATGTAAGCCGAGATCATTGTTCAAGGGCAGTGTATGGGTTTTCTTGTTTGGGTTCAGGAGGAACACAGGAGGAAGCATCAGGGAAAGAGGCAGCGGAGCCGGGGTAAAGGAGGGTTTTGCTCAGTTCTGCCCCAGCCTCTGCAGAGGTGGCAGCAACTCGATGCATCTTTAATGTCACGCCTTGTCTCCTGTGTGAAAGAGGTGCCTCTTTGGGGTAAAAACAAAACAAGTTCATTTTTCTGTCACTATATTAGTCACAGTAGTTAATAGCAGTTGCCTTCATAGACAAATTCGTGGCAAATCTCACGGCTTAACACAGCAATACTAGATGTGTTGCTCAACCCATGTTCAGTGCTGGCTGGCGGGGGATTTCCTCCAGAAACGGGCTTGGGGACCCAGGTTTCCATGTAACGCCACCATTGCAATGCAAGGCTTCCAAATGCACCCTGGGGCGGGAGCAGAGCGGGTCCGAGAGGAGTCACCCACTCTCAAGCGGTCAGGCTGAGGTGACCCGTCGCCTAGGCTTTCACCCCATTTGTCAGACTCGGTCACATGACTAGCTCAGTGCAAGCAGGGCCGGGGAATGAGGGGATTAGGGACGGGAACTGCTATGGGAAACCTGGAGAATTTGTTTTCCTTGCCATCTGAGAAGCAACTATGTAACATAAAATTGATTTGCACGTGAGTCAGAGAGGGCTTCCTGGAGGAAGGGTTTGAGCTTCTCCATTCGGGTGGGAGTTTGGTCAAGAAAAGCACGTCAGGCACAAAGGCCTCTTTTTCATTGTGATAATCAAATACCGAAGTTGTGCCAGTGTGCTGTGAAATAAAGGTCTTTTATTATTACTGAAATGCTTTTGGTCAGCAGCAGCAACCCTTGGCCAGGAGTGGTAAAGGCATAGTATTTTTAAAATTTAGGAGGTTGCTATGAGGAGCTAGAATGGAAGCTCCTAGAGAGCAGCAGGTGTCTCTTCTGATCTGTCCATTGATTTATTCCGAGCACCGAGATCAGGGTCTGGCACAAGGTAGACACCCCATAAACATCTGATGAGCAAATAACAGAACTTGCAAAGGACTCAACTCAGTATTTCCAGGGGTACTTGATTCTACTAAGATTGTTTCTTCACGGTCAAAGCTGGGATATTGAGCCAGTATTTTGAAAATGAATGTGTCCTTCTGTGATGCTTTTGTTTTGGTGGGAGGGTAAATCCATGAAGGTGGACACTGCCCAGCGAGTGGTTGGAACCACAGACACTGTACCACCAATACAGCCTTCTTTTTAAGTTTCTTAATCTGCAACATGCAATTAGGAGAAAGCTCACTGTGGATCTACACTGAACTTTGAATATCTTACATCAATAATTTGACAAGGTACACAATTAGTCAATAAGCACAGTGTCCCATGCATGTAAAATTTGTTATAAAATAATAGTCAAAGAAAAATAATTAGATCTATTAGTAAAGCCAATATATATGTATATATATATATTTGTCTCCCCCAGCATCTCTTTGACTCTCACAATAATGTAAAATTACATTTATTTGACTTTATTTAGGATCTAATATTTCAGACAGAAGCTGCTAATGTTTACATTATTTGTAAGGAAAACACTTGAGAGGAAAAGTTATTATGCAACTAGGGCCCCAAAGGGAATGAACAAACCACTTAGGGAGAAAATAGTCTACGATCATGGAATGTTTTTCATGGTTTCTTTCTCATACTGTTGGAATCGTTGGAACTAATCTCTAATTTATACATTGAATTCTGACATACAGTAAGCACCTTTTCTATTAATGACTCGCTAAACATCTGTCCTAAGTATGATAGGTAGTTTAAAATATTCAGAGACAATATTCATTAGCAAGTGACAACCAAATCTGTTTCTCCTGCCTGCAAGGAAATTGAAGGATAAATATTTATCCTGTCTTGTTTCTCTCAAAAGCTCCTGTATTGACCAACAAGTGGAAAAAAACGGGTTTTCTTTCAACATGTATTATCATTCTTGACAAGTGCAGAAACCGAAAAGGGGGAGAAACAAAGCCCGTGTATAACTATTTCAGCAGACTTCGATCATGCTGGAATATGGGCAGTGAATAGAGACTGATAAACTCATACAGTTCTTGCCATGAAGGCAACTACAGCATGAAGCCAAAAAATGAGAGGGGCAGGCTTACTTTTCGCAGATTTAACCAAGAACAATGACACCATTTGCAACCACAGTGCAGAGCCAAAAGAAATCATTGCCAGCATGCCAATGTATACTCCCTAGAGAATAGCTGGAAAATGGGAAACGCCTGTCAGAGATTAAGTTCTATTTCTAATGGAAGTACAGAGCAGACTGATGTCTTTTTAATGAAAATAAGAAAATGAACATATCACAACAGATGAGGTTTATTTATTAGTTCCAACATGAATTCTTTTTAGATCTCTGGTCACTAAGTCTATTCTTTTTAAAAAGCAAATTTCAGAATGTGATGGATAATTTTAGCCAATTTTGGGACCAATTTAAATGAAACATTTAGTGGACCCAATGTCAGAAAATCTAATGTTATCTAAATAAAAAAGGGACACAAACCTATAAAAGCCAACTAATAAAAAATTTGAGATTAATTAGCATTTCCTTAATTTTATACCTGCTTTCAGTAATAATAGGTAACATTTAAGTGACTACTTTGTGTCAGTCACTATCCTAAGCACCTTATATGCATAAACTCTCACTGGAACCCATTTTACAGGAGAGGACACTGAGGCACAAAGAAATGAAGTAATTTGTCCAAGGTCATAACTTGTGAACTGTTGAGATTTGAACCCACGCAGTCAGGCTCAGAAGCTGTGCCCTTACCCAGTACACTATCCTGGTTTTAGTGAATATATTCTTCATTGAATGCTTTAGTCAATATGCCCTGAACTCAGTAGTGCCTTCATTGAAAAATAGAAGATATTTTGAGGGAAAGAGGGGAGAAAAAAGGCATGATCACAAGAGAGCCACACAGCCTACGCACAGCATTCAAAGATGTTCTCAGGGCTGATCTTTAAGTCAGTCACATTGGGTAACATAAGATTTGAGTCACCACCTTAAAACATGTGGGCAAAAAGAGACTGAACCATGGAGAACTGAAAAGTGATAGCTATTAGAACAGTTCAAATTGTTCCTCCAAGAGAAAGCAGCCAGCAGTTAAGGAAACAAAACCAAAACAGTGTAGGACACTTTTCCCTCTTGTCTTGGTTTCTGTCTTGGTTTCCTTGACCACATAGTCCTGCCTTTAAATATGACACAGCTTCTTAGGAGAGTCATTGATTGACTCATGGTAGAGTAGAGAGAGCCTGAGAGGTGGGATTGCAAACCCTAGACACCACACTGTCCATGCTCAGTGTGTGGCCTCAGTCTTATTTGTAAAACAGGAATGCTAAACTGGCTACTTTATTGGGGTTAAGTGTTAAATGAGATCATACATATGAAGGCACTTTTAACTGAATACAGATAATAGTTGATATTATTAACCTTAAATACTTCCCTGTGACTTGGTAGGTTTTAGAATTCTTCAGGGCAGTGGAGGTGCTTAAATTCTTTGTGACAAAATTTTTATTTAGTGGCTTTGAATGACAGTCATATTGATTACTCCCCAGTCACAGAAAACTGGTATGAGTAGACTCAGAATTGTTAAACATAATCCCTGGGGTGAGTATCACCGAAAAGGTGAGCTAGTACAATCTAACCAAAACAACAACAATCCAAAACAAAACAAAAACTCCCAAAGCAACGACAAACTCGGAAGCACAAAGGTCAGACAAGGGAGCCAACAAGGATTTGGTGAATGGGGGAGGGGGAGAAAGAGAGGTTAATCCATGGTCTAACACTGCAATCAATTTAGCAGAATTTAGAAGAACAGCAGCGATGATACCAATGGATTTATCTTTTTTTAATGAGCAACTGGAAAAAACTATGACTTGGGCAAGTTGTCTCCCTTCCCTTGGCTTCAATTTCAAAACTGAAAAAAGGGCGAGTGTAGGTCAGTAAACTCTAAAGTCCCTTCTCAGCTCTATACTCTGTTTTTTAAGATCTTTCTATGATTCTCTCGCAATGTGTTTTTCATGAGTTTTCTGAAATCTAATTTTTCTTCTAATGCATTACCTCTACTTTCACATGGTAGTTGCCTCCTTATGAAATAAGATATCAAGATAGGAGGGTATCAAAATATAATATGTAGGTTACATCTCTAAAGAAAGTAGAAGCAATTATCCAAGAAGTCCAGGCAGCTCCTCCACAGCTCACTGGTCTTACACGATGGTTGAGAAAAGGGCCAAAATATTATGTGCTAGAAGGGAAAAGGGGAGGGGAGAAGGGAATAAACTTAATTAGTCAAGGCCTTTCTCTAGACAAGCAATCATTTCACCCTCCTTGGCTGAGTTGCCATAGCACCAAAATCGGAAGAATTAGAATCTAAAAACTGCACAACAATTGGTCTGCACAGAGTTCAGGGATTTTCTTCAATGAGGTCTTGAATAAAAACCCGAAGATTAAATAGCTGACTAGCCTCAGTCTAATACTGCATAGAATAAACTATTACCCAACATAAATACAGAGTGGTAACAGGAGATTGATCAACTTTGGTAGAGAATTTCAGCTTTGATGCCAGAAATTCAAAATTATCCTGGCAGAGGAGAAAGATACAGTTAATGTTTCTGGAAGAAACATGCAAATTACCTCATTCTTAAGCTTTCCCTGGAGACCACTGTTAGTATTTTATCCCATTCCCAAGTATTACTCACAAGGTGGAAAGGGATGACCAATGTCTAAAAATGCTCTTGACACTCTTTGGTGTTTATAATGTATATTGTAGCCTTAGCTGAGGGCCAGGTACATTTATACCAGGCTATTTATATTTCTCTGGCTTCTTTCTTTCTTTCTTTCTTTCTTTCTTTCTTTCTTTCTTTCTTTCTTTCTTTCTTTCTTTCTTTCTTTCTTCCTTTCTTCCTTTCTTCCTTTCTTCCTTTCTTCCTTTCTTCCTTTCTTCCTTTCTTCCTTTCTTCCTTTCTTCCTTCCTTCCTTCCTTCCTTCCTTCCTTCCTTCCTTCCTTCCTTCCTTCCTTCCTTCCTTCCTTCCTTCCTTCCTTCCTTCCTTCTTTCTTTCTCTCTCTCTCTCTCTCTCTCTCTTTCTCTCTCTCTTTCTTCTTTCCTTTCCCTCCTTCCTTCGTTCCCTCCCCCTCCCTCCTTTCTTTCCTTACATCATGAATATTATTAAATTCAATTTTTTAAATGGACTATAACATTAAAAAAAAAATCAAGTGACTTCTCATTCCGGGGCCTACACGAATCCTTCTTACATTCATTGTCCTGTGCCGCCCATCTCCCTGGAAGCCTGCTGGGAAGCTGTCTCTGTTTGCTCAGCTCCAGCTCCTGCTGCCCTAGGACGTATTTCAGGAAAATCAGCATCTTGGCATCTTGGAAGTTAAAAGACGTCTCTCAGCCTGCTCCACTAAGCTGGGACCCTGGAAAATCTGGGCTATTGAATCTGCTTATTTTTCCCTTTTATTCTCTCAGTAAAAATCATGGTCTTCATACTTAATTTCTTGAGTTGACTGTTATAAATAATTGATTAAAGAGTAAATCACATCTTGGTGCTGGAATGTGTATGCAATAGAATTGTTTCTATTTCGGGATAACTCATATATAACCTTGAATTTTAAGTGTAGTAGAACAGGCAATGTATTTGTTTAGAGGGCAGGACCATTAAAGTCAACTTTTTTTTTCTTGTTTGAATTGGATAAAATTGTAATATATCCTTTACGTCACAGTAGCACCCTAGTGGTTATCATATTGCATTAGTTACATGAGTTTTCAGGGAACCTTATACAGTATATACTGCCTCCAGTAAATACACCAGTCATGCTTATGGTTACATAGTCAGCGCCAGGAAATTTAGGATGACATTCCCTGCAGGTTAGTAATTCTACCCATTATTTATATTGGTTTGATTTGAAACTAGATGAGGCTAAGTATTTTTGAAGAGTTTTCTGACAGAATTCTAGAAAAACTAGAGAATGATTTTTTTAAATGGGTTAAATATCTTTGGATTTTTTTTTTTTTTTTTGAGATAACCTAATTCTGTGATAAAGCCAAAACATTGGGAATGTCAGGAGAGGACTTATTTTAAACATAAGGTATTAACACATCTTGTCTATAAATGAAAGCCATTCATAAATAAAAATCTATCCTGAGTGTGCATTTATGACCTGCTCCAAGGAAACAAAATTTTCCTAATTCTGAAAAAATAGAGAACAAAATTAGCAATGAGGCTGTGACAGGGGAGCTGAAGCAGATGTGGAAATTATGGAACATCCTCTTGGCAGTGGAAGTAGACTCACCAGCTGGATGTCTTCTGAAAGTAGGAATTTATCATGTTTAAGCCACAATACAGAAGTCAGTACTTGAACATGGTTGTCATAACAGCACAAGATTTTGATGGAAATACTAGACGATTGTAATGAATTTGGCCAATAATGTCTGTGCTACCATGTGAATTAAGATCAGATTATTTTGAGCTTCTAAAATAGCTTCTTACCTTCAAGGAGATCAAAGTATTTCACATCTTCCAGCTTATTTTCCTCAAGAGGAAACCAAAAAAATAAAAATAAAGAGGCTGATCACTGAGACTTCCCCTGAGCCACACTGTTTTGTTTTGCTCAATAATCTACACTTAGCTGTGCTCCCCCAGGAGAGGGTCCCTACACCTAGTGTTCAGGAGCAGCAGCACAAGCACAGAGAATACAAGTTCGTTTTTGCCAGTTTGGGGATGATATCTGATCAGGAATGAGTAGGCTTCTAATTTATAAAAGGGATATTCTTTAGTTCACGAGTTTGGTGTGTTAATTGAGATCCTCTGTTGATTTTGTATCCTGGGTACTTGGTAGCTATCAGCTTTCCTTTCCCTATAATGCAATCTGTTTGCTTCTCTGTCAGTTACAAAAACCACTGCAAGGAAAGTGAAGAGATAGTAGCTGTGTGACTATGGGCAAGTTATCTAAACCTGGAGGAGCTGGGATCTCAGGGAGGTCCAAACAGGTTTCAATTCTCATGCCTCCTTCCCTTTGGTGGATCTCTGATCCTTTGGAATAGTTCAGAAGCTGTGGTCTGTCTAGCTTCACGGTCTGCTAGCAACAAAGCCAGTCATGCATTGTGAGGGGAAAAGGGCACCCATGGGTCCTGGGTTTGTAATTGCTGGGCTAGATGGACTCCAAGACGACGTCTAGAGCTACCATTCTGCCCTCTGTTGAACAGTTCTTCTCTGTCCGCTTTCAACTTTTTTCATTGCCCTAAAACATTCTAAGTCTTCTGGAATATGTTCCAAACAATTTTTTTTTCTCATTTTCCTTACGATACCCAATATATATTTATTTATTTTTTCATATCTTATGTGAGAGGCTCCCTGAAAGTAATATCGCATCTGTCAACACGAGAATTTGTTCAAAACAATGTCAATTATTTAACATAAAAAGTTAGGAATGATTAAATGTGTTTTCTTAACATAAAAAGTAAAAATGAAATATATAAAGATCATTTTGTTTCTGAGAGAATGGGCTGGTAAGTGGTCAAGCCACTAGAATGTAAACTTCCAAGGGGGAAGAGGTTTCGTGGTGAACAGTGCCTGTAACCAAGCGGGCGCCCTCTGGCATTCGTTGAATGAATGAATGCGTGTCTGCTCAATCAGATAGGAGGGACTCTTGCAATAGCTCTTGGCTTGAAAAGCTCAGGCAATGGGGCTGGAGCAAAAGCTAAACGTCAGTTCCTAGATTTAGAGACCAAGTCCACTGATGATGCATTCACAGGATTGCATTTCTGCAAAGGTATTTGGGATATTCTAGACGGTTCCCTAGACCGTAGATCTCAGCCTTTATTTTGCTTCCTGATGGCATCTTCTGCTTAATTACAAATGTTCACTCCAAGGTTTTCCCCTCCCCCTTCCTGAAACAGTATGCCTAGTGCTATAGTAGAGTTGTATCCTAATGGCCGTGGGAACTCAGAAGAGAGCATTTTGTTGACCAAAAAAAAAAAAGGCATCATATGATAGTTATCAAGAATAAGTTATACAAATGGGTTCGATAAGAAATTATTAACTATTTTATAGGAATTACAGAGTCATTATTCTTTGGATCATCACAATATGATTCATCCCTTGTGCCACTGGATTCAATTCAACTTAATCCAATACGAGTGTACTGAGCAGCCATCATGAGCCTGGCTGTGTTAAACATGATTGGGGCGTTGCCTGGCTGGCGTGGCTCAGTGGTTGAGCATCAACCTAAGACCCAGGAGATCACTGTTTGATTCCCACTCAGGGCACATGCCTGGGTTTCAGGCTCGATGCCCAGCAGGGGGTGTGCAGGAGGCAGCCGATCAATGACTCTCTCATCATGGATGTTTCTCTCTCTCTCTCCCTTTCCCTTCCTCTCTCGGAAATCAAGAAAAATGTATTTTTAAAAAATATAGTTGGGGTACAAACACATATAAAATGTAATTAGGAGTGTGGCTTAGTGGTTAGAGCGTCAGCCCAGCACTGAGAGGTGGTGGGTTCGATTCTCAGTCAAGGGCATATACCTGGGTTGCAGGTTCGATCCCAGGCCCTGGTTGGGGCATGTGTGGAAGGCAACCAATCGATGTGTCTCTTTCACATCAATGTTTTTCTCTCTTCTCTCTCTCTCTTTCTCTCCCTCTCCCTTTCCCCTTTCTGCTCTTTCTAAAAACCAATGGAAAAAATATTCTCAGGTGAAGATTTAAAAAAAAAAAGTAATTAAGATAAGTAGTTTGATTATTCCTTTATTAAGGTTCCTTTTCTAAATATGTTTATGTTGAGTTTATATGTAGGTATTAAGTTGTGTTAAGCCATTATAAGTATTATCACAGCTTTTCTTTTATTCTGGGAAAAATGTTCTGTAAACACACAAGTACAGAAAATAATATAAAATATAAATTGATGTATCCCATAAGCAATAACATTTTCTGAATAAATATATCAAATATAAATACATGTCTTCCTACTATGAAAATATACAACTTTAAGGTCCTGGTAAATTGGTATATTTTTTAATTATATGTTCCAAACAATTTTTAGAAATGAAATACAATAGCCCAAGGAAAAAAAAAGAAACAGCAGTTGCTTATTTTACAAATAAACTTGCTGAGAATTCCTTTTATGGCTTGCCGAAGAGACATTTCTTGCCCCTCCTATTGCTCAGCTTCAGAAAAGTTCATTATTTTAAATGTAAATTATACCAGCCACTGTCTAGGTGCAGACAGATTCAGTGTTTTTTTTTAAATTGTGGGCACTTCCATGAAGTTGCAATTTCCAACCAAATTCAAACCTTTTGGCGATGGATTAACATACTGTGTTCATGTTCAAGTTCACTTATGCTTGGCAGAATGCAACTTCCTGTTTTGAGGGGGGGAAATGTTCAAAACATTTAGTAAAAAATAATAATAATAAGCTAAAAAACCCCTAGTTTTAAAAAGACAGGTTTTTGAATGTCAAATGGCTCTTATAGAAAAATATTTGATGAGTTAAGTGTAAAAAAGTAAGAAGCATATGGATTAAATTTCATTGAAAATGCACATGGGTTTAAAACTTAAGGGAGAAAGTACTTGGCAAAACGTGGTTTGGTTTTGCCAAATCCAAAGTCTGAGAATAGATTAAGACATTGAACAAACCCAAACCATACCTGGCTTCAGCCATCTGCTAGTCTGCTGGCTACAAAAGCCTTTTGATGAGGCCTGGCCTTTCCACAACTACTGATGGCACCTGAATTTGCCATGTGGTGTGTTCCAGTGCCTCTGTAAGCCAGCTATCTTGGCTGTGTAAATTTATAGTCCCAAACTGTTAACAGACTTGTTAACAAATCTTCTAAGCATAGGCTTTAATAAGGAGGGAATTGGTGTGAGACATGACTATATTATTAATTCAATGGATGTTATATTTAAATATACAAATTAAGTATTACTTATAAAACTATCCATTATATGATAAATGTTATACTTGTTTTATATGAAATTTAAATATTTAAATGTTACTATATTTAAATATTTTTACTTTATTATAGCACAGATTTATTAGTATTAATATACATTCAGACATATCTTATAAATCTCTACTTTCTGATCTACCAAAATTCCCTTTCTGTTCTCTTCTGATGCCTAGCTTTAGATCATTTACTAAGGTTATTTACATGTATATCTCCTCTCCCCTCTCAAACTTAAAGTTCATTTACTGAGGAACTTTTTGTCCTATCTGTATTCTTATGTGTCAAAGGTATCTAGGCTAGTGTATCTAAAGAATTAGTTTAGATAAAATTTGTTGCATATATGGATGAATATTTTACAAAATATTTTAATAGACAAGATTTTAAAATGAGTTATGATACCAACTTGTCCAGAGCTGTCTCTTCTAAATTCCTTATATGCTTATAAGTAGTATAATTTTATATTTGATTAAAAGTGCCATATATATAAAAAAAACTGCCATATATCCACTTCTGATCAAGAACAGATTTACATACATTTCTAGCATCACAATATCAATAAAATAAACGTGTGTCAAAGATTATACAACAGGTATCCCATAAATGATACACACAGTTTGGATTGACTTTTTTCCTTCTTTGTTTCTTCCAAGATGATGTAGGAGTAAGTTTATATTCTGAGTAATTAGAACTCCCCTGAAACATATACTTGCTCCTATAGTCAACAAGGCTTTTAATAAGTGAGCACCACTTCACTTTGCAAGCAGTAGTATGATATGCCTGCATTTTAATTATACACATATTCAAAAGTTCCAAGTCTCTCTGTAGTGCTGTCCACATTTCATGCTGGAAACACTTGGCCAAGACTCAATTCATATGTCCTACAGGGTTACATATGATGTGGCTCCTCTCCCACTGGGTTACACAGGATATGAGCTGGATCCTGGCGGCTTCTGAAACAAGAATGAGAGAAGCTCTTGTGGAGTGAATTTAAAGAGAGAGGAAAAACCTCTCTCTGGCATCGAAGTCATTGTAAGTTTGGCATGTCTAACTGGGAGTAGACCTTGGCTCACAGAACTGAGAGATAGCTAAACAAAGATTTGTTCAATTTGATAAACTCCCTGGCTAAGACTGCCTTGCCAACTTTCTTTCTAAAGCAACTTTTCACAGCTGAATTATAAAACCTTGGAAATCAAGGGGTTGTAATGGAAATGCTGACACATGCAACTAACATGAAGTTGTACCAACCAAGCATTGCTATCATATTTTATAACTGTCTGAGAAGCTCAGAGAAAGGAATGGTACATTTGCTTCATGGGATCTATTTCCTTTGCTAAAAACTACCAAATGGCCTCATGGTAGACTCCTTCACACTTAGAACTGTCTTGATATAAATATTTTATGAAGAGAAATGTTGAAACTACCAGCCTCCTGCAAGGCTTCAAAGCAACTGTTGCTTCATTCTACATTCTGGTTTCAAATTTGATGGAGAGAGCTCAGACCTTACAATTAGTGCCTCAGTTTTCATAACTTATGTATTCTTATAAAACACTTAAGTTTTTTTGCAATTTTATGAAAAAAGATATTCATAGAGGTGAATCTTCTTTGTAACTTTTGAGCAATAGGAAAATTTACTCCAATATCTAAGTGTCCACTGTGAGCCAGTAAGTGAAAGAAAATTTCAGTGCAGAGTGTCTTAAAGGTAGTATAATCTTTGTACAGATAAGTAAGTACTAAGTTCCATTTACACGTATCATATTTTTGAATTCTTATTGCCTTTTATCAGTTCACCGTATTTCATGAATACTCAAGTTGGATTTCATAAAAAATTATTTCTTAAAGATCACAGGAATAATTAGGATACACTTATTCAGAAATATTCCTCTATAATAGCTAAGAATCAGCATTTGGGTTTCTGAGGAAATCAAGAAGGCTTAAATAAAGTGCTAGAAAAATCTGATAGATATAATTTACTCTATTATTCATGAATGAGAAATGATTGCTCTAAAGGTAAAAGAAGGGCTGGTTGGTCAAAACATTTGCCTTTTGCTCCTTCATTTTGCGTCAAGGGCTTGCCTTGGTTTGTGGGTTCCTCAGCAGAAAGGAGAAGTTACAGTTACCAAATTAATGAAAACCAAGTGATGCCTTTGAAGAATTCTTAAGTGAACCTTAACCAATGCCTTGGGCTACATGTTCAATGTGAACAAAAAAATTAAGGTGAACTGGCCACTGCTACTAAGAGTCAATTGACAGAATGCATGGGTCATTAATTTTGTGTCCTTTGTTTTGTCAGTGTGTTTTCGTGAGGCCTGGTAAAGAAAGTAAAACCACTGAAGCTGAAAATTGTCTGCTCTGTAGCTCATTTCCCCTCCCAGCATGCACTGACCCAAGGGAGTGGGCTTCAGGTCAATCCCCCCCCCCCCCCATTTCCCTTCCAAACACTCCAGGCTCCTGCAAGATCCATTGGGTTGGTGGAGTGGTTAATTCTTTGCAAGTTTGTGCTTAATCGTATGCAGAATGTAAGTACCAATAAAAATGAGATGTCTCCTCACCCCATTTTATTGTATTTTTAAAAATTCTGAAACAGGCTCTGTAACTTCTGTTTCATTCAATTATAGAGGGGAGAAAGTGAAACTTAAATTGGCTGGTTCACCTTAATTCCCATTGTTTCATCACCAGTAATCTCTGAGGACCACCTTCTGGCTTTTGTGCCATGAATGAGTGATATAAAATGCCCATAATACTGGGGTGGCTTCCTAGGCCTGTGTTCAGCTTTAAACTATGTTCTAAGTCACTGTGCCCAAATGTTATTGCTTAATTACGGAATTATGTAATTCCATAATTTCATATCAGTGCAAGCCAGATTCTTTCACATTTTATTACCACATAACTTTATTTAAACATGGAGTTTTAAGGATCACAGCTTTTAAAAGATGGTTGCCATTATAAGGCCAGATTTTCAAATCTCAGTAACAGATTTACAGTTCTCAAAGTAGAAAGGACACAGATGGGCCTGAATTAGAGTGAACACATCTCTGCCTTGGACAGAGAGTCAGGGAAGACGTGCATATCTTAAGCAAAGAATATTTGTAGGTTTTGTTGATTGAATTGTTCATAATAGTTCAGAGATTGTAGAATTGTGTATTGTTCTTTCCTTTTCTTTGGATATTTATTTATATCTGTGTGTGTTGCTCATCAGTAACACTAGTTGGTGGCACTACATGTCAGGTATAAGGATGGCTTATTTTGATGCAGTCAGAAATGGTTCTATTATGGTAGTTTCTCTTCCATTTTTAAAATAAGTCCTGATTAGCCATTCATTTGATTTGGTAACTATTTAGGTGTTCATTCATTCATTTATTTATTCACTTACTCATTCAGCTATTGTGCTAGGTATATGGCAGGCGTTAGGTGGACAGGGACAAGTTAGTCTCTAGACTAAGAAATCTCAGTTTCATGGGCCTTCAGACATGTAAATAAATAAGATACATTGTAGACTGTGTTGGGAAGTAGGGCATTTGGGACAGAGAGGTAGCCTGGAACCTTACCTATGGATGGGTCAATGAATGGGAGATGAATATACTTGTATCAATATATTTGCTAGAGTTGCCATCGCAAAATGCCACGGACTGCTTGGCTTAAACAGCAGAAATTAATTTTCTCACAGTTCTGAAGGCTCAAAATTCAAGATCAAGGTGTTGGCAGGTTTGGTTTCATCTGAGTCCTCTCTCTTTGACTTGTTGATGGCCATCTTCTCCCTGTGTCCTCACATAACCTTTCCTCTGTGCACCCCTGGTTTCTCTGTGTGTGTGTCGAAATTTTCTCTTCTTTTGAGGACACTAGTCACATTGGATTAGGGCCCACCCTAAAGGCCTCATTTTAGCATAATCACTTTTAAAGACCCTATCTCTAAATACTGCCACATTTAAGGTGCTAGTATTGGGGCTTCAACATATCAACTTTGAGAGGATACAATTAAGCTAATAACAGTATTGAAAGAAGAGACGAATGGAGAGATGTCAAATAAATAGGAAACAAAAAGCTATTTCCAGAATAATACATAGAAATGCATCCTTGAACATATTGTACCATGTGTAGAAACTTAACTCCTCAATTGTTTATGCAATGCACGCTGAGACACAGATTTAGCAGTTTTCTATTTTATTTGGTATTTATACATCAACTAGATGCAAATCACTAGCTAGGTTTTGCTGCCAGAAGATACCAATGAAGTAGCCAAAGCAGAGCAGTTAGGGGACCACCAATTTGCTGAATTTTGACATCTTCATTAGAGGGTCTCAATTCTGGCTACGCATTAGAATTACTCCTGTAGATTTGGATTAATTGGTTTGGGATAATTTAGGTAGATAATTCTAATGTGATTCTAATGATGTTATATATTTTTAAATTTGTTAAAAATTCTGTATGCCAGATCAGCAACCTATGGTCCATAGATCAAATCTACTCTACCACATGTTTTTGAAATATAAAGTTTTATGGGAACACAATAACACAAAAAGTTCTGAATGCACATATAATAAAAATAATAATAGCTAATGTATTTTTTTTTATGTTGTGGCAGGTACTATGTTAACCTCTTACATATATTATCTGATTTAATTTTCATGATCATATGATGTAAGTATCATTATAATGATTCTTATTTTACAGAAGAGGAAACTGAGCAGCTAGGTAGAGCAAATGACAAAAGTCATTTACCAGCTGGTATCATATTGACCCAAGTTCCAGTTTAATTGAATTCTATCACATTTTTAACAAAGTAATTTGGAAAAAAGTATGTTTTGTGTAGTCCAAAAGACACAGTTTAAATATATATCAGTGAGGTTTGAGTTTTTTAAAAAAATTTCTCAGTGTTAAAAGTAATACATACGATCCATCTCATTTTAGTCAACATTTTTGGGATTGTGGGCTAAGCACATGGTGCTTAATAAATGTTTACTGTCTGAATTGTTATAACTTCTCAAAATTGTTTTAAGGGATAAATTTAAAACAAGTTACATTGTTACATTAAAGTACTTTGTTAATTTCTGAATGCAAGAATTAGATAAATCCCCTACAGGATCTTTTTAAATTGTAGGCTATTGCTAGAAAAATGGGTGCATGTTTCCTAATATTATTCAGAAGTCCTGGAGGCAGTGCACTAGTAAACAAAGAGCTGGCCTGTGTCTTCATATAATGAATTAGCTTAATGCAAAGGAGAACAGAAATAAGATGCAAACACGCTGGAGGAGAGGTAAACACGCGCAAAGTGTATATGCACTCTTTCACTTAATAGGTTGGATTATTTACTTAAATTTTATAGAGAGATGATAGGACTTAACATATTTCTGAGAGTGACAGGCTTGTGTGCAGCATCTTGGCAAAGTGACCGTGGAGCAGCCATGGTTAGGACGCGCCCGCCAGTCACGCCTCTGCCCTCCCCATGGGCATCAGCTGCCAGATAAAGGCTGTGGGAAGGGTGTGCGGACAGTCTTTCCACCTGAGACCGCCAACCCCTTTATTACCCAAATTTGTATTTATGCAGCTTACAATGTGTTCTTCTAGAAGATGAAATTACTTGTTCAATGGCCTTCATGCTTTATCAAAGCAAAAACTATTTTGTTTACCTGAAAATGCTTTGAGGTTAATAGTAGTTCTAATTTTTTTTTCCAGTCAGGCTCAAAACCTTCCCCCATGATGTGGATTACCTTTGGAAAATAATCACATTTTAATTGTATGGTTGCTTATTATTTGTAAATCAGGCTCAGGGTCAATATCTAAGAATGTTTCATTAACTCCAAAGAGAAATGTTCACTTTTATTTGAGAAAAAAAAAAAAAAAAGTCTTGGCAGAAAAGCCAGGAACTACCAGATGGGGAAGGCTGTGCCACATGGATTATAAGTTTTTCCCTCTCTTCTTATTGATGTCTTAAGTCGAACATGTTCCATCTGTCCACTCTCAATAATGAATGGCGACTTTTTTATTGTAAAGGTAACAAATTCCATATAGGATAAATTAATTCAAGCATATAATGAAATGTGCAAGACCCAGTGCTCTGGAGTGTGTAGATTTTGAGGATTATGTGGGGAAGTGTGGAAATCCAATGCAATTTCTAGAGTGCAGCATATTTCTACTTGGGGAAGGCATCAAAAAAATTCTCTTCCAAGACCTCAACTTCAGTCTCATCTAGGGATTAAAAATCTGAGTGATGGGTTGTAGGAATTGTGTGACTCTGATTTATCTTTTAATTATTAGTTCTATGAAAGTGACCATTTGAAAGTAATTAATTTCCTATCCCCCACAGTAAATTAGTTTTCTATCACACTAGTAAGCAACCGAAGAGCACTAAGCCGCCTTTCTTATGTGTTGACTACTGTCTAAATCCAGCTTGTCGAATGTAATATGTAGATAATGTTGTAACGTTTCCTAATTCATAGCTTTGGTCTTTTTAAGGCTAACTCCTCTGGTTTGAATTTTTTCTTCTGTCTTGTGGCAAGGACGGTGGCTTTTCTACATTCAAATCCTAGTGTGGCTGTTCTATTGCTTTTTACATGTTTCATTATTGATATTATTATTACTTATAATACCTATACTTTATAATAATAACAGCTATTATTTGAGTTTTGCATATTTTAAATTATTTTGGTGGGACTAAATCTTTATTCTGTCCCTTATTAAATGGGTGCCCCAAACACTTCCAATGGAAAACCAATAAAGAAGTCATACGATTCTTTTAGTGTTTAAGCAGGATTAAAATTTAAGCAGCTGTTTGGCCTGGTTACTACATATATTTTTAAAGCCTTGTTTTTTCTTGGGGGAGATATCAACTATGTGTGGCAATATGCTTTGAAATGCTAACTCATTAAATAGCTCAAGACCCTCGGTTTTAATTTTTGATGTGACAATCTTTAGTTTCTGTGAGTTTCTTTTTTTTTTTTTTTTTCGGTCTTTCTTAAATCTGGAATTGGAAGCTACTCTTTCTTTGCTTACAGATAATTGAAACCGACCAAACTTGTTAAAGTCAAAACCAACAATGCCATGCTTTATTACACACCCCTGTGTTTGGTCCCAGACTCGAGTCGATCCTGCAACGGGCACAATTTATGCAGTGGCATGGCAGAAACTTAATGCTGTGATTTTCCCCTCTCCTAATGGAGAATTAAGAATCGGAGGGGCCTGGGCTGTTCACATGGACAGGATCCCCACGGCTTGGGTGCAGAGGTCTCGCAAAAATTTAGTAAGTGAGAAGGAGAACAAAGATTCTTAGTTGGAGGGGAAAAAAATTGGATCGCCTGTGGCTGAGAAGCTGAGGGGGACAGGTAGGCACAGTGGGGTGCAGGGTAATGAGGCACATGGCAAATGTGATGCACAGATGTTAAGCCAACTGTAGCTCCGGCTCCCAAAGTTGTGCATGCCACAGCACCACGCCTGGGGCTATGTCTACACCAGAACATTTGGAGCAGTAAACGACGGCAACATTAGGTTCAAATTAATCTATTACTCCAGAGCTGTGAAATGTTGGTTGCTTGTTTCGGAATTACATTGCCTGTGGGTGAAATGTTTTAGGTAGATTTTAATGCAAGCTCATGGCTTGCTGAGGAGATTAAGAGGAGAAAGGGAAATTAGAACAGTTAGGAGAGTTGTGGAGGGGCACATTTCTGGTTAAAGTATATGAAAAAGTATTACATATTTCACGGGCAGGTCTGGTCTCCTGTTGGCCACCTGCTGGGACTGAAATATCCCACATCATAATGAAGGCAGGTTTGCAGAAGCCTTGTAAATACTTGAGCCCTGCAATTGAAGAAGGCAGACAAAGGCGGCTTTGGGGTCTCCTGGAGACTTTTGAGGGTTAGACCTGTCAGGCGGGTGCTCCAAATGAATTTGGTAATTTATTATTCTGCACTTGTTAAGTGGAACATGTAAAATTTTGCATTTAGGTTTTTGCCCTTATGAGTTTAAGTAAACTCCCAAGTAACAGGTAGCCTTGCAACTTTTCAGAGTACGTTACAGAGTGATCTTGTCCCCCCTCCCTCTCCCCTGTTCCTTCACTGATATTGGCAGGTCCATTTTCACAAACCTGTGTGGGACTCAAACCCTCAATTTTTCCAAAGTGGAAAAACTAAACCTTGAATTAACCTGGACTTTTTTTTTTTTTTTTTGTCAATTAAATAGAGTTTATTCAATCAGAGAGGGGAAAACTGTTTAGAAGTATCTATAAAGAATTTTTTTTTTTACAATATTGTAGTTTTTCTTATAAAAACACTTAATTGAAATGCCTAAGAGCTGCCCAGCACAAAAGTCAATAAAAACCCTAGAATAGAGTTTATAGGGGTTGTCTATGTACATAATTAAATCCTTCAGGCACTTTAAAACTCTGCAAAATAAATGGTTATGCAAGAATAGCCTGCTGAGAGAAGAAATGCTTGTATCAGCTTTAACCAGCTGCCCTGTGTTCCATGTTTCTGGGTTGGAATGAGAAAGCTATTAGACACTGGAAGACTGCAAGCCACATACAAATCATCTTTGTTACTGACACTTGGGGGAGTACTTTATAGTGGCTGTCAAGACCAATACAAAACATGGTTTGTGCCTAAAAAAGGCAAGTGCCATTATTTAGGAAGATGTTAGTAATCCAAAGAACTGAACAACACCCAGGATCTTCCTTGAGCTTAGCTGCTAGAGAAGCAGATTTATTATGGGGTCGGACTTAAGTCAATTAACACGTAGGTTTGCATTCCGGATTTGATGCGACAACACAGGTTAATTACTTGCGATGATCTCTGCTGGAATAGGAGGAAAAGGGGAGAACTGTATTTAGATTTAATTTCACCATTCTTTGGGGGATACTATTGAGGGGAGGGGATTATTACGGGGTGAGGGCAAAGGAAGGAGTGCTAAGAAGGAAAAAAAAAAAAAAAGCAAAGAAACCGGTCTAATGAATGTAACCAATAGAAAAATTGTAGGTTTGTTTCTCCGCCTGGCCCTCAAAGTTATGATAAATGATAGCACAAGGAAAAGATAACCTACCATGAGAGTAGGATCACCAAGGCCAAATACTAAAACTCCCAGCTGACTGGCCCATACACTGCAGCCTCTGTTCGTGTTTATTTTTTCTGCTCACTCTTGGTTTCGTCAATCAGTATGATAGACGATAAGTCCTGACTCGAGCAGCCCGCGTCCTGCTCTCTCACGGTGGGTAGCATGTTGTGGTTGGCGCCGGGCAGGCGGAGGATCGCCCGCACCAGGAGCAGCCGGGGATGAGGTTCCGAGGCTCTTCCAGCAGCGGCTCCTTGGAGAATAGCAGGCGGGCGTGTTATCAGCCCCGAGCGCAGCTGCCAAGAGGCTGACCACACATTAGTAGCTTTGTTTGGGTAGAGTCTAAGGGGGCTGCAGCTCACCGACTTGAGACACTTTCTGTTAAATCATCCCTGGCTTTAAGTGTTAAAAGAAAGCTTGTTCAAAAAGAAACCATGGCTGATTGCCGCAGGCAGCCCTATGACAAGGATCCTGGGTTAGGGATTTGGGGGGTTACTGGGCAGAGGTGCAAATGGACATCAATTAAAGCAGAGAGAGAGGAAAAAAAGAAGACAACTCCTTCCTTGGGTCTGCCAGTTACTCCCAAGTAAACCATCTCCTAATGTGCAAAATGACATTAAAAATGTCTTTAGAGGAGATCTGTATACACAATGGGGAGCTTTAGTGAGCTGGTGACATACGAAACACGGCTCAGCTAGCCAGCAGCTCATCAGATAAATGGAATTTCCTGATGCTATGCACAGATCGCTAATGTTGTTTATCTACTCTCTCAGCAGCGCCAATACTTCTTTACATTTCTTTCTAGAAGGAGATTTTGACGTTATTTCACTCATTGGAAACCTTCAGAAAAAAATTTAGTATCTTTAATTTTTTTAAAAAGTCATTTTGTAGAGACTATGAAAAAAAAAAAAATCCAGAATGTCCTGACTTGATTCACTGAAGTAGCCAAAGTGAAATTCTTTTGATATCTTGTGATGCAACATTGGTCAAACATTTCCTGTTCAGCATTTTCCCCCCTAGGTATTAGTGGTGCTTTTCCCAAGAACAAATGCTTTGGAAATCAGGGACTCTCTGCCTTCGTGAGAAACTTCTAATAACTGATCAGCACACCTTCCCCCAAAGTAATGCTTCTTGATAGAAAGAGTGAGATAAACGTGACAATTCTCTGTGTAGATAAGTTTCTCCCTTTTAGAAATTACACTAATGTGTTAAGGAATCTTTCCCCTTACCTTAAGGTACATTCCATAAACAAAATGAATGCTCTCTGATTATAATTCTTTATACCTGGTGTTATTACTTATAACTGCTGATGTATGTTAAGGTGAAACTTAACACTGGAATATTAGTTTTATTTCAGTTAATTATGTTACTAAGAGCTCATGAACCCAAAGATTTAGGGTTGGTCTGTTTCTAGTTATCCTGCCAAGATTTTTTACTTGATGGAGGGGGTCTGTTTCATTCTACTTGGCCTCTCCACCTTTGTAACCCCTGGTTTCCTCTTTTCCTGAATCACAAGTTTACGTTCTCCCCTTCTGTGAGAAGACTGAACACTTATTCAACTCCAAAATGACTATGGTCACAAAATATCAACAGTGGTTTTTAATAGATCTTTGCCTATCAAAATATTGTTGCTGAATAATAGGCTAAAGGTAGTTGTGGCTGCTGATAGGAAGGAATCTGACTATTAATAAAAAGCAGACAAGGGTCTTGAAACAGTACTTCCACTGTTACAATTTAGACACTTTATATTACTTTATTTAGTGCAACACCTGCAGCTACTCACATTGCTGGTGGCTGAAATAATCCAGGTCCACACTGAGAGAGTATGACAATTTCATTGTGCTATTTGTGCTTACTGTTTAAGCCTTTCTCACAGGAGAAAGCATTAGGTAAGTGTACAGTAGAGAATAAAAAGGGAGATTGGGGCTCATCTGTTCCCCTTAAATCTGTCTAATAAAATCTCCCTTTGTAATTAGTATTTGACTCCTTTTCTACCACTGGCTGGCACCTGGAGGTGGGTAGTGGCACAAACTGGCATTTATTGAAGCTTTATTTCATCTGTCCCCACATCTCATGGTTTAATGGATTATGCCTTCTTTGGAGCCTTAGAAATTGTACACACTTCCTAAGATCGACTTCTGCAGATGCTGTAATAGGTTTCGGATGGAAGATGTTTGGGAATCTCAACAGGAGAAAGAGGGTGCCTCATTTTAAGGCAATAATAACAAGTCATTCTTCATCTTTAATTGACAACTTAATTTGGATTTCAGATGGGTCCCTTTTAGTGATGTGCTCGTTTAATTTTGACCGAAAAAAATGCTGATAATTATGAATCCAAAGGCATAGCCTATAAAAAGTTCATGTTAAGCAAATTTCTGCTTTGGGCGTAAAGATGTGGTGGTGGTGAGGGGGCGGCAGGCTGAAACCAAGCCAGGGGTCATTTCTTCCCCATCAATGCTGAAACAGCTCAGAGTTCAGGGGGATTCATACCCTTTTGACTTTAATTGCTCTGGGCCCACTGAGGCAAAGCAATGGTGCTCTATTTGTTTGGGGTCAGAGAGGCAATCACAAAGGCCTTCAGAATACTTCCAAACATTTGGGGGAGATAAACAGTTTTCAGGCGTTTTATAATCAGAACACTGGTTTCTAGATAGTTGTCTAATTTCCTAAACCATGCTTGCAGAAGTTTATTTGGTTATTGAAACGTTAAGCTTAACCAGTCATGTTCTTTCTACTTTATGAAAATGTAGACAGGAAATTATCAGCAAATTGCTCGTTTAGAATTAGAGACAGGAAATGAACTTCAGCAGTTGAATTCTTGTAGTAAAAAGCTTCTACCTAAAGCCTAAGTAGAGCTAGCAAATCTTGCCTTTCTTTTTAAGTCAGGGCTTTGTTACATCAACACAATAGATTTATACACTGTCCTTTTTCTTCTCAAAATTTCCGTATTGCTCTTTACAGAATCCACAACTGTTTCTGTTACTAATTTCCCAGTAATTTTTAAAAATATAGCTGGTGTTTCTATCATTTATTTGTTCGAAAAAAAAAATCCATTTCTTGGATTACATTAATAGATTAAAGTAATATATGACTCGGAAATAGTAAGTTTGCTAATTTATCTATGAGGGCATAAAACATTTGAACATCTCCTTAAGTTTCCATTTTAGTTTTTATCTGAGATTCTAGAACTTCTTATTGAAATATTGATTATAATATATTTTAGTTATATTCATAAATAGTTAATAGTTTTCCCTCAAGGTGAACTTTTGGAGCTATTCCTTTTGATAGTTATGACTTAGATTTTATTCTCTATATATTACAGTGTTAGTTATGACCAATATATCAGCGGTATCTACAAAATAATTCCTGTACTTAATTTTCTTTTATATTTTTGTTTTGCCATTTTTATTTCTCTATATATTTTGAATACTCTCTATTCTTTAAAGTTTCCCTTATTGGTATTACATTATTTAAATAAACCACAGACATAATTCTTTTCCAACAAAATGATTTGTACCATGTCTGACTATTTTGATTACCTTTAAGGAAAAATGAACTGCTTTGGATTAAACAAGAAAGAACCTTAAACTTTAGCCAAACTTTGAGCCATTTACTCAACTTAGCTTGAGGAAGTTAGAAAATTCTGGTTCTGTGATTAGTTTAAATTTCACTTTTATAGCAATTCACATTTCTTAACATTTCTTTTAGTATTTTGGGACCCATAAAAGGTGAGAATTATTCTACATTCTAAAAAAACTTATTATTAATCTATTATTATAGATTCTTATTACATACATGTTATTGTAAAGATATAAATGTATTCAAATACAATTTAAATAGGTATAAGACATTCTTGGTATTTATTTGGTGCTAAGTTGAATAGGATCAATCATTACATTTTAGAGTACACAAATTTGTAATCTTTTGTTAAATGACTAAATCATGGATGTAAATATTCATAGATGTTATTCTACCATTTTGAAGTGAAAACTCACTTTTTTCTTTCATAGTATTCAAACTGAAATTTCCTTAATTGGACTCTATAGAAGATCATACTTAAGAGAAAGTTGACTTTCTAATTAGATTTGTGTTATTGGGTCAACTCTAGGTCTTAAGAAAAGTTTTGTTACAAAGTCCAGGGATATTCTAGCTGAACCTTTGAAAGATATTGCCCCCAAATTGTTTTATTTAGTGATTATTTTGTTCAGTAGTATCTTTTGACTGTTTTTTGTTTGCTTGTTTTGAGGTTTCTGTTTGGGTTTTCCTTACAGTAATCTGAAGTGTATCCTAAGTTTTAGCTGGAATATGCCTAAGTATAAAATTTTTGTGGTAATTTCAAGTAGCAAGACTTTAAAGTGTTTTATAACTTTTCAGATCACTGTGAATCTAAATCCAGTTTCCAAATACTATATATGAATCTAGACATCTAATGAAAGAAACATGACTATACTCTAATTAGCAAGAGGTATGACTTAAGTCTTAAATTCATATTAGAGCTGACAGTGGAGGGAAATTATTAACATTTATTAATTTGAGAGATTTTTGAGAAAGTTTTGTTTTTGTAGGAAAAAAGTATATTAATGGTAGAGAGTAATAAAAGTAAAATAAGATGTCAATATTGAAAAGTCCAAGATAAATTTCAAAGGCTATTGGACTTAAAAAAAAAAAAAAAAAAGGTGAACTATATAACTTAAAAATTAGCTAGTAAGATTTATTTTAGACTTTTGCTCTGTGTAATTATGTGAAGCAATGTTTAGAGAGGATACTTGCATTTATGGTTGACAGTCTTTTGTTCTTTCAACACATATTCAACACCCAGAAAGTGCCAGGTGTTCTTTTTGGTAATGGGGACTCAATATCTTAGCAGACAAGTTTCTTGACCTCATAAAGCTTATATTCCAGTGAGAAGAGACAGGTAGCACATCAGTAAAGATTATTTTGGATGGTTATTAGTTGTACAAAGATAATAAAACAGTATTATGCTGAGTGAGGGATAAAGGATGACCAGATAGCACTTAAAATATACCCAATTTTATATTGAGTGCTGTAGTGAGTTAGGCACTCTTTATCTGGGTAAAACCTTTTGGCACTTACTTACACAACAGTTCCAACTCCTATGGGTGAATAATAAGATGATAAAAGTCAATATTACTTACGTTAAAGAAGTTTCATTTTTAACTGAGGTAATTTAGTTTTTTCTAAATTAGACCAGAGAAGTATTTCTTAGAAGCTAATTCTGAGCCTTTTGCTTGTAGTTTTACTGTTATGAAATATTTTATAACAATTTGACATATCATAGTCACTTCTTAAAAAGTAACTTTGTACTATTTACATGTCATCCTGCTGGATATTATATTACTTACTGAAGTCTTGAAGCATTTGCTTCTATGTTTCATCTCCTCAGACTTCATTCAGGAGGAGCTTCATCCAGATGTTTTGTTTATTTGTTCCCCAATTATATGTATGAGATTTCAGAATTTATGAGATCACAGGTCAAGTGAAAGGTCACAGTTGAGAGGTCAAGTGAGAAGCTAAAATTTGCAAAACCAAAGAAATGACAGGACAGTGCCAAATGAAAGGTCAAAAGTCAAGTGACAGACTCCGCTTAGATGAAAGCAAGCGGTTTGTTTGCTGAGCGTCTGAGCACAGCGAAGTGTCTCAATATTCTTGCATACAAAGTCAAAGGCGCTTAACCTTGTGATTCGCAATTAATAATCACGTGCCACTGGTTATTAGACAAGTATACGCTATTAATTTATAAAGAAAAACCCCATGAAATAAAGTAAAAGTCTTTTTTCATTCATCGATTATCATCAGTCAGGGTTATCCCTTTCTTATGACAGCTCTTCAAGGAACACATAGAACACCCAAATTTGGGAAATTCTGAATAGGGTTTTCTTTTTGTCAGAGGTAGAAAATATATACACAAAACATTATAGATGTGAAAAAGTTTACTTAAAATTTGCCTAAGAATGGGATTGCTCCTTTTAGATTTCAGATCAATACTCCCATGTTGTTTTTATTTCTCCTTTTATTTCTTTCTTTCTCCAGTCACTCGTTTATTTAACAAATATTAATTGGAAGCCAAGTCATCCTTGGTTAGTGGTATTGCATCACTCTAAGAGAAAGTTTACCTGTGAGATAATGTTTCTGTTTGAAATATCATGGCTGGGCCAGCATTTTCAAGGTTTATTGACTTGCTCAAAATTTCTTGATAATACTTTTTTTTAAACAAAATGGTTTGATCTAAGACCTGTGAGTGAGAGAGAGAACATTTTTGCATTTGGGAGAACAAAGAATGAAGATAGAAATGATCTCTGTTTTATCTGACTATTACGACATACAGTATTATTATTGTATTAATTCATTTGTTCTTTCAGTAAAGAAAGTTAGTTTTTTCCTCTGCCCCGACAACAGAAACAAGGCAGTCTGTAGTTCTAATTTAGATGTCATTTGTCCATAGTATCTATCACTTTATTTTTGAGGAATAGTAAACACTATTAATACACTTGGGAAGGGTGTGTGTGTGTGTGTGTGTGAGAGAGAGAGAGAGAGAGAGAGAGAGAGGAGAGAGAATTCATCATTAACAATAAATGGTTCTTTTGGGTTTAGGGGCAGTTTGTCAGTGATTTGTTTTATGGGTCATACAAAGTGACCATTCTTCAAAAGCTAAGTATTTATGGTAAGTCAGTCTCTTTCCATATTCTATAAACAGCAACACTTTATGACAAACTCAAAAAATAAATTAATACATTAGGGATTCCTAGTTGTAAAAATGAAATTTACCGAAAGAGAATTTGCTTTATAGAGAGCCTTGTGTTTTCTGCTGATAAAGCACATTAGATTGGTACCTTATTTACAGGTAAAAATCTCATTGATGATAATAGAAGTTAGTGGAAAGTGAGTAAGAGTTTAGTCTCTACCAAACTATAAAATCAGGCTTTAAATCATAGCATAAGTACTATCATTGTCCAAAAGCAGTGTTTATTTTTCCTAAGTTTTGCCTTTCATATCACTCTCATAAATTTTTTTTAATACATACTTTGAAAAGTTAAGGGCAAGCCCCGAAGGGTGAAATATTGCAAACCAATTAAAAACAACTGAAGTGAGATTCTAAAATACAGGAGTTTTCCAACTCATGAACAATATTTAGAGAGCTGGTTAATTTTAATTCCTCTGGGAACCATAAGTCTGGGCATTAATAGGCTTAGAGTGATAAAAACAGCCATATACTATGCACATATAGATGGTATTGTCAAAAAAGAAGCAATTAGTGGCAAAGAAAGCATAAGTATGTACACATATGGTGAGCAGGTTGAAATGTGAAATACAGCCAGGGATAGGAGCCAATGACAAAAAAAGAAGTGGAAGCCGGGCTACTGTTTTAACTTACTCACACAATGGCGAGTCAATGGTTTGCACACAAGCAGGTCAAGCCAGTGTTTGCAAATAATTAAAGGATTTTTAATGTGCTGCTGAGAATTTTTTTAACCAGCTAAGAATCCACAGTGCATGGTTTTCCTTCCTTTCCTTCTCTTAACTTTCTCATTTTTGCTCTTGTTTTAGAACTTTTTTCCCTCCTCGGTTGCTTTTATATCCCTTATCTCCAGTCTTCCTTCTTTTCTTCCACTCATTTCCTTGATGACATAATTGACTAAATTGATAGCTTAATTCGATTTGCTTAACGTAGAGGTTCTGGAGAATCTTGATGGAGTCGAAAATGCTGGTTTTCCCCAACCGAAAGAAGGCCGCAGAGCAAAGGCCCAAACGACTCTTGACATCTTTCTCCGCGGTTGCCGTTGGAAGGCAGAGCGCCCCGTCGGGGAATTGTAAACACGCAGTTTCACAGGCCCCCGCCTATTGTTAGGGCCTGTGTGTCAGCCCCCAAGATCCGTCTCATCTTTCTCTTGGAGGAAAATTATGCATTTTTATAGGAAGTTGGCATGAAAGGACACATCTATATTTTAGTTTTTAAAAGTTATACAGCTGTCGCTATAAAATATAACAGGCAGGTTGTAACCTTATCTACGATGTTAGAGATTTTGTGTCACTTTCAAGAGAAATAAGTGGATGTGAAAGGGAAATACATTTTAAAGCCTGATAACCAGCAACGCATATTTTACTCCTCCAAAGCCAGGAAGTTGGGGGACATGCACAGGTTCATTTCCAGCATGCAAATTGTATTCCTGTGACTAATTTAGGTGCAGAATGCACTTTACAATGGAAGGCACTGTAGTGTGGAACAAATAGGAATAATTTTTAGTATTATTCTCTGTCTTAACCCTGTTTATTTTGGCTATGGTTCTTTCTTGGGATGTCATCTTTCCCAAAACCCAATTGCTAAAAGCTGGTTTCACTGGCAGAGAAATAAAAAAGACAGTCGAGTGAGGTTTCGAGAGCACTGCAATTAGTTTTGTGTGTATGGAACTGCTTATCTGCCCACAACTGGGTCTGAGGAAACTCTGCTTAGTATTTATTAGGAGTTGAATTTATATGAGAAAAAAACAGATGCTCAATTTTGCTACCTTTCCTTTTAAAGTTTAATGTGCTGTAAAATACAAGGATCTGTACAATTAAGAAGAAGGTGCTTTACCCTTTAACATGTGCCAAATGCCTCCCGCCTCCCTTTTCTGCAGAGGCCCTCCTGTTTCTACAAAGCACCCAATAATAAGCCCATCCCCAGATGAGAGTCTCCATACCATATGACCCAGGCTGCCATAGTTTAGGCAAAATAACCCGAAGACCTATCAAATGTGATAGCTGGCATCATTTTCTGTAGTCTCCGGTGTGGGTTCAGGGTTGAGCACTGTGTTGGGGACCCAGGTACTATAAAGAGAATCTTTCCAAGGCAGCTCCAGGGTGCCCCACAATCATCGAAACACAGGGAAACCAGTATCAGACGTCAGTATCTTTCGTTTGGATTTGAAAACAGGAAATGACTTGGCATTTCTAATCTTGACTGGGAGACAGGCCCTGACTCCACAATTACAGAGCATAATTACTCCAAGCTCAGCCTAGGAGAACCCCCAACTGCTTGCTGAGGACCTGCCAGGAAACTGACCTGGGTGAATGGTCTGGAAGAGAACATGAGGTGACAAGAGGCTGAGATGCCATTTTCACGTAAATCTACATGAAAGGGCTGCTTAGAAAGGTAGAGCTTGTTAAAATCAGCTTGGCACAGGGACCCACTCGAGTTTAAGCTGAGAAAAACTGGCAGCATGCAGTGTTTGGGGCCTGAGTCAAATATTCATTGAAGCTTTGAATAGTGTGGTTAAAAAAAAAAATCTTTTCAAGAATTTTATTTTTAAAAATTCTCATTTCCAAACCACACCACGAACATAGTTGAGAGCGATGTGTATATGCATATATATGTTTTCCAAATGGTTACTGGATTTCCGTGTAAAATGGGGCCACAGTCCCTTACACTCCCTCTGCGACTCATTTTCTCCCGTAAATACACTCCTCTCTATTGATGTGTCTGACGCTGCTCTCTCCAAATTCACAGCTCGCTGTGATTCCTATGCCAGTTGCAATACATAAGTTCTTTGAAGCTTTCCCTTTCTTTTTAAAAATCAACCTTTCAGCTATTAAGTTGGCTCCTAACAAAAGCTTTTGTTGTGGTTTGCTCATATCATGCTTGGAAGGACAGCAAATAATAGGTTACAGTAGTGGAGCTGGAAAATTTCAAAAGACATGATTCTTGTGTCCAACTTGTTTTTCACTTTTTTCTTGTAGAATGGCCTCAAAATGGCAATTTGGGGTATGGCCTTATAGAAAACCCACCAGTGTTTGGGATAACTTGAAAAGGTGAATTCAAGATAAAAATGAGAAATTCACAGAACCCTGGAGCTGAATTCCTTCTCACGTGGCCGGAGAAGAGGAAAGCCTGTGAAATCCCATATAAGTTCCAGCTACACTGGCCACTCATTTTGACCTATATAAGGGAGAAGACCCTGTTGCTAAACTTTGGGGCACAGTCCAAACTGGGCCAAATAGATAAGATAAAGACATATACTTGCATATTATTTCATAAGGCAACCAATCAAAAATTGAGAACTTGCTCTAAGAAAAATCCAAATTCCTTCCCCGGCCATGGGACCATACAGGATTTGTCTCTTACCGCTTGAACTGCTCTTCACTGACCTCGTGTCCTTCAGACACCCTGGCTTTCTTCCTGCTCCTCAAAGATTCCTCTTTCTGGGCTCCTCCCAGCTTCTCGCGTGGGAGCCGCATTCTCATGCCTAGGTCTCGGCTCAAATATCACTTCCTTGGTAGAGAAACTTCTCGGACCACAGCTGTCTAAAGGTCCCTACTTCTGTTTCTCCTAATCTCATCACCTTGTTTGTTTTATTTCCTTCGTGGCACTTCTCATGGGCCCTAAGTATCTCAGTTATTAATTAACTAATTATTAATTAGTTATTAGTTTCACCTGGTCCATTGCGCAAGTGAGCCAAAGACTGCCATCACGATGATCCAGTAGGAAATCAAATTAATGTAGGCCTACGGGAAAAGTGAGACTGTAGACCCTAAAAGATAGAAACCTCACTTTCCCTTTTCAGCAAATCCCTTGAGGCTAAACCAACCAGCCCTTGTTATTGTGGGTTCTGTCAGAGCAGAACTTAGCCATTTTCGAAAGAGCTGAATGTGTGGGTTGGGGTTCTGAGGTGAAATGTTAATTTAGAGCCTGATGCATAAATAGTTGTTCATTAAATGTCTTTCGAATGATTCAATAAAAAAATGAGGAATTAAGTAGTTCTGAATTGTTATCTTGGAAATCCATCCAAATTTCCTTTAGGAGACCAGCCTATTTATAACATCCCCCATGAAAACAACCTTTGGCCTGGTTTCCCAAAGGAAAGCCGATGGTCCCTGGTGTGCAATAAGGGTCAATCGCTGGACCGTCTTATTATCAAGGAGGCAAGATGCTTCCTACCCCTTCTATCTCAAGAAAGGAAAAACTGGTACGCTTGATAAAGGGGGCCTGCAAGACAGACATTCTTTCTCTTCGGCACTAAAAGGGGACATTTGGAGAAAGGCCAAGATGGCAGAGTTAAGTGACAAAGGTCTGGCCTCGAGGGATATAAGGTGACTATGTGAGGAGTGGCTTCCGAGAAGAGGTAGCTGCTTCAAGATGCCACAAAAATTTTCTGTAAAATGAGGTAAATTCAAAGGGAACATTTGTATATTCAAGTATAACCTATAAAGCACCCCCTAAAGTAAACTCTTCCTGGATGGAAACTGCTTTAGCAGAGAGGAAGACAACTCAGAAGTACAGTTAAGCTGAGCTCTTTGGAAGTTTTTAATCTTTTTTTAATTTGCACTTTTCTTTGTTTAGTTTTACTGTGTTTAATTAACTCCATGTTTCACAAATCTTTTTGGCTCACATTAAATTCTGATATGAGAAGAACTCATAGCTGAAGAAATAGAGAATCCATATGACTGATTAGAAAATGGTCTTATATGTGACTTAAAGCACCACAGTCCTGGTTGCAGAGCTGCTGAGATACAGAGATCTCACACTCACGGGGGCTGTGTCCAGACATAATCAGGGTAGCCACCTCGGTCATGCCACTGAGAGGCCCAGGTGTTAATAATGACCTGCCAGAGGGGACCAGAAGCTATGGACAGTGGTAGAAATAGAATCCATATCCATAACCCAGGCCCTGGTCAGCTCAGTGGACCGCTTTTGCCCTCACTTAGCCCCTTATCTGGTGACCACCACTGACTTGGGATAGTACCTGCGTCTTCTCTGTGAGTCCAGTCACTGGAAACTTGATCAGAAGGCCAAGCAGGAGGTGTCATGCCCAGTTGGAAGCATAATTTCTGGAGCTTTAGTTTCAGAGTTTTTTGTTAGGATGCTATTGTGGCTTCTTCGGGGTCTGCTGAGTTCCTCTCCATTTGCTTATTTGGGTGGCCACCAACCATCTCACAGACGTGGATGGCACTTTCTGCTAGATATGTCATATTCCCAAGTGGCCTAAGGAAACGCCTCAATTCCAATATAGGGGGTCAGTAATGTTGGTAGTTTCTTTCACAGGCAGAGCGTATTTTAATGGAACACTTCCAGGAGACTTTACTACAAGTAAACGGGCCATTGACCAGAAAGCCAGAACCAACGTTTCCAAGCCAGTGCAGTTAACACTCACATATATGTGGGTGTGAAAAGCTTGGACCATATAATCAGCATGTATTCTATTAAGTTATTTTGTGTTTTATTTTTTTATAAAAACATTGAATAGAATCTTCACAATGTCCGATGTTATCACACCCAGTGAGCCAAAAATATTAGTGCATCGTGTGAGCTCCAAGAGTGGCCCAGTTTGGGATTTAAAAGGTGCATTTGAGTTAAGAGCATAAAACACCATAAACTTTTAAAACTGCAGACTATTGTATCCTTCTAACTCCAGAACAGCTCTGTCTAATGCTATCCAACTCGGCCATAAAAACAAAATGAAGAAAGCCTAAACACGTTTAGGCTCACACCAAGTACGCAGTATTTCAGTCTGACAGGATTATTCCTTGGCTGGAGTGACTTATGTTAGAAAAGGGAAGTTTGCATGAAAATGCCTTTGAGGTTAATTGTAATGTCATTAATGTGATGCTATAATCACATCTCTGAATTTCCTTCATAAATTTCTTTTCTATTTTTATCCTGTTTATATTTTGAATATACTGCTTTCTTGAAAAAGTCTACTGTAGTCCTACAAAAAGACATCCCTCTTTTTTTTTCGGCCTCTTGAAAAACTGGCCACTGCATAAATTATAGCTTATGAGCATGGTAACCTGTCCTCTCTTCCTTCTCAGTTCCTTTATATTCCTTGTTTGTAACATCTCCCTGCACAAGGAGTGACTTTAAATGATCAGATTCAAGTGGCAACAGGTATCACTCTGAGGTCAGAAAAAATGAGTCATGTGCTAGTAGGATTTCCATTACGACTTCCCACTATAGTATCACCCGAAATATGGCTAAACCACCATAGATAATTCTTTTTAAGAAAATCCTCTGTTTAGCCAAATCTGTGGTAGATTTGCGGCACAAGCTACAGTAGAGAAGGAACTCAGTCATGACCACAGAAATTGCTCAGGAACGCTTCAGGATTGTTCTGATCAGATCGCTTCAGGCTACTTTCGCTGCTGTCAGATCTCCCTGTGGGGGACGGAAGCGCAGGGGCTGGCCACTGGGTTCTCTGGCTTTCCCAGCATTGTCTGTTCCCTTGACCTTTGAGTGCATTTGTCTCAATTGTTCTTGAGCCCTGGGAGAAAGAATCTCAGAGGAGAAAACAATGGTCCCCACTGGGGATACTGCTCCCAGCCCGCACTTTGTTTTGGGCTCATTTTCACAGGGACTGCCCGAGTCCCACATTTGGCAGCGCTGCCCTCCTGCCTCCTTCTGGAAACATATCTTGAAGTGCCCCGTCATGAAATATTGTCATGTTTCTAATCTTGTTTCCTTTTCAAAACAAGCTATTTTATTCCGTGGCCTGCACAATTCTGCATCTCTATCAATGATCTTTTTCACTGATGTCTCCCCTCCCAACACATTTCCTGGTGAGAAGGCTGCATCCAGCCTGCCAGTCAGGAGTGGACAGACTTTTGCTCAGGTTGCAAAGGGAATAGGTCTTAAAGTTCCCCTCACTCAGCTCTGCCACTGTATCGTCCTGGATGGAGTCAGGGCCTGTTCATGACATCTCTGACCCTCTAGCCGGAAAATCAATCACACTGACACGGATCAGCTCTGATACAGAGAAATGCAAACCTGTACAGAATTTCTCAATTAGGAACTTCCACCCAGTGGGGAATTTGGCAAATACAATCCTGATAGATGGAAAAAAGTAGGGTATTGTACAAAAATCACAGCAGATAGGAGAGAGAATTTTAAATATGTGAATTGTGAAGTTCAGAATTCATTTATATGTGTTCTCTCCTTTTCTCTCTGTGTATATCTTATAATCAAAGTATTACAAGAAAAACTTGCATTTTGCTGTTTTCAGATCATAAGATTTTTTTTTTTTTAATTTTGTTGTTCTATAAAAACTATCTAGTCCTTTCTCCCATTAGAAAACTATTGCTAATGTTAGAGCTGTGTGCAGTCTTGACCTGTTCCTTCCCCTAGTAATCCAGCACCGTGGGCTATTTTATAAGGTAATATAGTGAGTTTGACTAAAAATTTCAATTTTGATTTTTCCAAGAAGGAAGCTGCAGTGCCCAGGGAGTGACTTGCCTAAGGTCACACAGTGAAGAGACTAAGGACTGATGAGGTTAGCCCCCTTTTACATGGAGCACAAGGGTTGATTCCTTTTTATATATAAACATCTTTTCTCAAATGACTTCCAAGATTCTCCTGTCCAGGGCCATGTATACAACGAAATGAAAATTTTCTTTGGTAGGTAGGGGAAACAGGACCGCTTTTAGTGCAGTTCTCAGGTACAGCACAAATCAATTCAATTCCTTGCCCTCAGTAAGAACTTTATGTAATATCTCTGCGTGAATCCCGGAGAACTACTGATTCCCCTTTCGTTATCGATCCTTGTGTGTAATCTCTTGAACAAAAGGAATACATCCGCATTGCACATAGGCATGTGAAGGAGAGTAGGTGTAGTTTCAACCCTGTTACGGTCTTAGTTTTATGACCTTGGGCAAGTTACCTAAATCCTCTATTACTTGACCCCCACCCCGTGTATAAAATGGAGAGAATAGCTCTGCCCCCTTGGCCCACGGTAGCTCCTTGATAAATATTATCTCCAGGCACATACCCAGTATGGAAAAATTGCAGGAAAGATGTATTTTTAAGGGTTAGAAAATAAAATTTATCTAACTCATGAAGTTTAAATAGATAAAATATTTCATGTATACTTAACACATGCTTTATTCATCTTTATAAATAGGTCTGGAAAAAAAGAACTACTCTGAGAGACAATAGGCCCAATGGAAAATCTTCTGTCCCGTATTCTTTTTTTGTCCGGGTAAAATTTGATATAATGATTCCCTTAATGGGTTCATGGTCACCCATAATGTTCATTTCACCCTCCTTGAACTTGGACTAAAAAAGAAGTGTGGGGTGGGGGTGTGTTGGGGGCGGGGAAAGGGGGACACACCTTGAAGAAAACAAGAAGATAATTGGCCATCGAGGGCCAGACGGAGCGTGTGCTCAGAAGCGATGTTAACGTAATGAATGGGAGGAAAGAGACCGTGGAAACTTACGTGCTGAAATCAGGAGCCCTTTATTAATTTCCCTTCTTCTATTTCACAGATAGTTTTTGAACTATTACCACTGTATGCTATTATTTTCTTTACCAGCCTGTGGCCCTTCAAGCAAGGGCCTTAGACTAAGCCACCTGCTATTTCATCTCTCTCTGCAAGACAAGACGGCGGAATAGGGGGCCCTCGGGTATGGCTCCTATTTTTCCGAGTTGAGATTTACACATGTAGGACAAGATACAGCTAAGACTATCAGCCCTTGATAAGGCAGAGCTTCTGCTCTCTTACATGCTTCAGCAACACAAGCAATCCTCCTCCCTCTCATTAACCCTCTTCGACCTGGTCTGTGCCCAAGGGTTTGGAGACGGCGAGGCACTGGCAGGTGCCTGTAAGAAGGCAGTGCCGCAGAATTTCTACTTAGCTGACATTAGTTCTTAACACACAGGTTATGGGATATTGAAAGTGAAGTCCAAATAGCTCTTCACTCGTATTTAGGATGCATAATGAACTTTCCCCATCGTTTATATATTCTTATTATAGAGTTGTGTGGATCTTACGCTAAATTTCACATATTGATACCAAATGGTACTATTTCTCTGTAAAACTCATTTTACAGCTCTTCAAATCAATACATTCCTTAGGATTGTCAATATCATCTCTGTCTTGATTTACCTGAGTACTGTGTTCATTTAAGTTAAGCAAATATTTAAGTATGAGAAAATCTCACCAGTGTATTTAACAGACTTAGTGATTTTTTTTTTTTTTTTAACTTGGTTTTGGAAAATACACACATACATTTTGCCAAGAACTTGCCCCTTAATGTTTAATCTTGTGGCTTTCAGGGGAAATCTAATTTGTATCCTTCGTTTATGCTCAACTCAACAGATTGTTACACTGTTAGCCAAGTGCCGGATGGCCTTACGGCCCTTGGGGCTTTTCAGGTTTTTTGTCTCTGTGGGCCCTATTGCCTTGCTTCTCAATCCCTGGTGGATCACAAATATCATCCATTTTAAACTCAGTCCTGCTACTTTAAAATTAAGCCACATTGTAAACAATGGGTGATCTCAGTATTTTCAAAGGGTGGGGAATTATTTCTCTCCTTTCTTTCTATCCCTGGTGGCCTCAGTCTGCTTTTATTGAGGTTTGTTGGGGGAGATCTGAATACGATGACTGAGGCATAGGGTCTTGCGCTGAAACGACTGACTCAGGATGGAGCTGTGCTTTTCTGGGTGTGCAGGACGGCAGCCTGTTGAACGTGTTGGCTGGGTTTTGAGAGCGGAGATGCCATGGCTTCTCCCTCAAGCTGGTCAAACTCAAAAACCACTCACTGTTTGCACTGCTGGGTGACCACTGAAGTTCCACTGGACTCTTTCTTCTCATTGCTTTGAGTTTCCACCCGCTCGCTTATTTTCATGCTCCGTCAGTATTGGGCCTTTGTTTTCCACAGACGCTGCGTGGCTGGTCTAGAACCGAAACTGAAGTAGCAGTATTGCGGGTGCTAAGCGTGAGAGGGGAAGGGAGACCAGCCCTGCGTGCACTGACATCTCCTCCTCCTCTCGGGTCTCCTTCCCCTTATGCTCTAAGCCGCCCCACCCCGCTCCTCAGCGCAGGTGTCCCACCACGTCCTGGGCGAAAGGTCCGCCGTCGGTGTGTATGGTGTGGTTTTTCCTTTGAAATACAGCATTCCTATGTCTGGAGGCAAAGAGTTCCTGGCACCTAAGCAGCCTTTGTCTTTTTCTACAAGATATAAAGAATAACTGGACGAACCTTAGGACATAGTAATCAAATAGAGCATTCTAGGGGCTCAGAAGGAAAGTCTAGAGTTGCTATTTTTCCTTTTTTTGAAAAGTGCTTTTGGATTTTATACCCAGAAGAGGAAGGACTTCCAGTGTTTTCCTTCCATGCCTGGAGCTTTCCTCAGCTACACCCCTTACCACGCCCTCCATCTCTTCTGCTTGGCTTCTCCTGCTGGAGGTCCCACCTGTGGCCACAGGAGTCACTCCTGGTGGGGGAGGGTAGAGGAGCTACAGAGTCTTAATCAGAGGACATGCAGCTTCTGACATAAAACATGAATGAATACCTTTTCCTCTGCACATATTGCTGAATGAAGCGGTTGGATACTATAGTGTTGCTACTACCAGTAAAACTTGTTTCATTATAGTACACCAGCATTTCATTGTAACATCAAATATAACTATGATGCACCATGGGTCACCTTATTTCTAAGGGAAAATGAGTTCTAATTTCCAAGCAATAAATATATTGTTGAACTTATTATACAATCTACCAAAATTTTTAATTGGGAGCTATTTTACCCCAAAACTTATATTAAAAATATAGGAATTTAGACATGAAATTTGCCAGTAGAGAAGCATTGATCCTTATAGCCATCCTTATACCACAAAATCAGTGATTACCATACCCAGTCCCACCATTTTATAGATGGAGAAACTGAGGCCCAGAATGGTGAAGTCATGTCTTCTCTGATTTTTCAGTATTCCTTGACTATGCATTTTCTTTAAAAAAAATAAAAATCTAATTGTTCCATGGAAGAAGGCACCATTCATTCTTAATGGAATTTCATTTTATTCAATTTTGCAGTGTCCACAACGAGATTATAAAAGCAATAATTTGATTTAGAAATCGTTCCAGCTTCAGCAAGGTTAGTTTGTGGAGTTGTAGATAAATGACCAGAAGAAAACTTCACAAAATTAGCGTTTACACTTAATCTGGCAACGAGCTATAATTTGATTGGTAAAAAATTCATTTGGTGTACCTCTGGCCCTTTGCTGCTGGATAATGAAAATTTATATCTGCGTTTCAGACATCTGGGGAGGGCCTGACAGCTTTGGGGCCGAATGAAAGATGATGTCACACTGACCCCTGTCAGCATTTCCTCACAGACTGGTTACCCAAAACCCAACAGCAGTCACACTTTTTTTTTCCCCCTGCCAGAGCAGACTCTCATTTTATTTTGGAAGGTTAATGACACTGTAAATCTAATAGGCCATTTTAGTGCCATCATGTGGATATTAAAAAATCATGTGACCAGTCAGGGCACCATATGTGGGGTTTGCCGTTGTCTAATGGCAGGAATAAGAGGCTGTAACAAGGCACCGAGGGCAGCCAATGTTTGGAATTAATTTCAAAACCATAGGTACCTTTAAAGTAATTTGGAATCTCTGCTAATGATTATTGCTTACCATTTCAATTAAGTTTGCTTTAATAAGTTAGATAATATTGGGTAATGGTGGACGCCAGAAAATTCTTTATTACTTATAAATGTATCAGTAACTCATATTCTATGGAGCAGCGCTGACCAATAGAACTTTCTGGGGTGATGAACAGGTTCTCCATGTGTGCCGTCCAGTCCTGTGGTCTCCGGCCACATGTGGCCATTGAGCACTTGAAGTACAGCTAGTGGTCTGAAGAATGAATCTTTAAATTTAATTAATGTAACTTTAAATAATGACGTGTGGCCGGTGGTTATCATTTTAGGTAGCACATCTGTGAAGCCACTGTAAGATAAAGCTGTGAATTTCTGAAAAACGACAGCAACAGAAGCATTTCTCTCCAGCCCCCAGAGAGATGCAGCCTGGTTCGTCTCTGTATCCCCCTTACTGCCTTTCACGGAGTCAAAATCTGTAGAATAAATGGATAAATGAATGAATGCAATAAATACCCAGGTAACGAGTCAATGAAAGCAAGAAATTTAAGTGATTATTCCTATTTTACCGTGTCTTGCTGCCCTTTCTCTGAGGAACAAGCTAGGCAAAAATCATAAAATTTTAAAGCCAGATGAATCCATAACGATCACTTAGCCCAACCCATTTAAAACCAGACCTGGTGACTTTCAGGAGCTGCCCGCTGACCCTCCCTGAGACATTTCTTTCAGCCCCAGCAAAGCCCATCAGCCCACAGTGACCAAAGGCAATGAATAGACTGTTTCCATTCACAAAATCACAAAATTCAGATCCTTGTACAGAAAGAGGCTGTGGAGGGAGGAAGCAGTTCTCTTTGGATAGTGGGATCATTGATCGTTGAGCCAGATGGACTGTGTAAAAGAAACGGGAATATTTTGTGAATTTACTCCAAAGTGTTATTTACTAAAGTGTTTTTAAATAGCCTCATGACTGATATCACTAGCAGTGACACCGGGAGGTACAGTGTACCAAAGACCTGGCAGGTACAACACACCCAAGAGCTTGACATAACTGAGGATACTTGAGAAAAGCAGACACATGCAGCTACACACACGTGCGAGGCTGGGAGTACAAAGGAAGAGAGGGTCACGGTGAATTTTCATGCCCACCCCAACCCGTTGTAATAATCAATTTAAATTCCATGCAGTGCAACTTTCTCTATCAAAAGAAATCGTAAACATAATTAAAGAGAGAAGATTTAAATTCCCAGAATGAATTTGGACAAGAAGTAGCAGACTTTTTGCTTACCAGGTGCACAGTGATTAAGAAGTAAAGTTAACAGTGATGCCGATCCCGTTCTGAAGTATTTGAACACAAAGTGGGACGCATTCCCTAGTCTGACATGGTGTTCCACAGCCTGAGACCACAGGTCATGGACTTTATCTGAGAGACACTGCCTCCCCCTGCCTCCCCCTGGGTGCATAGCACTCCTTGGGCCATTAAAATAGTCATTCCGATCCAAAGGGAAGTGTCCTTTTGTAATCCTTGGCATCACTTCCTGTTTTTCCTTATAAAGTTCCCACCCAAGTTGTGGCATTGTTGGGAATCATTGTCTAAAGTAACTTTCCATGACATTGGCGAGTCAGCAAGATTTTCACTGCATGCGTACACCTGATTTCAGTGTCCCCCATTAAGATCAAAGAGACTCATTGCAAATTAAATATCAGCCTGCTCCTTATGATCACTCTGTTGAGAGTTTTAGCTTCTTATATTAAAATATTTTTTTTCAGAATGTCACAAACTGTCACACAACTTTGATTAAGTGGATAACTTTTCTGAATTCATAGACCTTTAAAATCTTAATTTATTTTAAAAGCAGACAGCAAGTCTCTTTCTTTCAACATAAAAAATACAATTTCTTTTCTAGATTCTCAACCTATATTACAAAAGTTTTAGCCTGTCATGATTTATAGTGGTCACATTATTAATTTCATTATACAGTTATTAAAAGAAAAACATTTAATCAGAAACACTGAGAATTTAGACTATATAATGAAATTATTATCACTGCCTGTGTAAGACTGTAAACACCTATTATGTTTGTGGGTGAGTGAGATGAACTACTATATTTTGGTATTTTATAACATTTAAATTATGAACACTACATTTATTTTAAGTATTTTGTGTAAGTAGTGGTGAGCTTATGTTAATTGTGGATGATTTGATTTGGCTGTTGTTCTAAACTTGAGCTGCATTGTTTTTAAATCTAATGTTGTAGCTTATTACAAACCCAAATGTAACCCACTATCTGAATCTTTCCTGTTTTTGTTTTATACCTTCTTGAATTCACAAAACTATTTAAAAAAAAAAAAATCAAAGGAAGACCCCAGGAAAATAAATCCAGGTCTAGCTATAGTTCATTTGTGCAGGCAAGAGGTGAGAAATCTGATCTGCGGAGGTCAACTAGAAGTGAGTACAGAACCACGCGGTTAGTGCTCACTCTGACATCATAATCCACACGGTTTTGTCACATGTTCATCTGTGGTGCCTGTTGTCTACGTTGTAGATAATCCACCCTCCAGTTATCCAGCTGTGCAAGGAAGTCAAGGTCAACCCTTGGGGATGGGGTGTTCTATCAGTTGTTCTGTGTGGTACCATTTCTGTTTATTTGTGTGGCTACTAGTGACTAAACCAACCTATGATGGATTTTTATGACATAAGTTATGGGGCAATATATATATTCTATTTTAAGTAGTCCATGTAAATAGTGGTTATGAATATGGCTTAATGTGCATTTTTTTTAAATGAGAGAAGGTTTGCTAAAATAAATAGTGTATTTATTTCTCCTCAATTTAAAAATAACAAAAAGGATGAATGCAGGAAGCCGGGGAAAACCCACACCACCTCATGACCAGTTGTCAGGTGTCATGTCAGAGATCTGGGAATGTTTCAACTATTGCTTTTAAGTCCTGCTGAAAACAAGGCAACTGCTTTCTAGTTAGGGTTGGTAGGGTACCAAGAGATGATATTTACTTTCCAAGAAATTCACCTAAGTTTTTTCTGTACTCAAGCTCTGAACAAGTAAAAGAGGATTGCTGTGAATTTGGTTAAAACAGTAAATTCTTTGGGGAAAAACGATTTAAGTGGTGGTCATTTTGACTTCAAACGATGGCAACCAAATGTTATTTTCGCCATCTTGCCATTAGGAAAGAAAGATTTGGAACTTAGGAATCAATGGTAGCAGCCAGCAAACTTTCTTATTGTGCAACAAACAAGAGATGGAAACACTGTTGCGTTGACTTCACTCAGAGGTGCAGGAAAATTAAGGTTGACACTAAAATAACTTTGGCTTACATACGACTCACAGCAAATGCTAAATAATGAAAAAATATGTCTTTTAGGTCTAAAATTTTCTGGGTTGTGAGAAAATATGGAGCATAAATCATATCAAGCTATTCCTGGCATTAGGCCTTCAGGATGCATTTGTTTGAAATCAAGGGCCAAATTGCCTGGAAGAGCGAAAAGTGCTAGATGCCAGCGGAGGCGGGATGCCAGCCTTGGAACTGACACGCTGTTTCTGGAGAGACCCGTGAGCACGACCCTCGTCTGCCTTCAAAGTGGTTCCCTTGCATTGATTTTGTAAATTAACAATATTAGGCTTTCGGTAGGATAGAGAGGGCATTAGTCACACTGCTCTTACTTTATACAGCAAGGAAATCTATTGTTCTTTTGTAATAAAATGATCCTGGGGAGGGGTGAGCATGAATTTCGCCACATCAGGTAAAAGGGATTGCATTCCGTTTTCAGGCCGATTTAATGAGGAATTTTAATAATGAGAATAAAAAATCAATGAGCATAACTCCACTAAACAACTCTTAAAGGGAAACCGAATGGGTCCCTGTTTTTACAAGTGTATGTAGCCACCGTTGAATAGATGCCAACCATCAATTGTTCCAGCGAGTGAGAATATAGGATATGGCAAAACTCACAGCCATTTATTACCAGAATGTTTTAAAAGAAATGGAGGATTTCAGGGAAGGAGAATTTCCACAGATTCATGTTTAAATTCACCATCAGTGATTCATCTTTGTGTTCCATTTTTTGTCCAAGGTCAGTTTTACACACCATGTAAAATCGCTTCTTTTAGAAGAAAGTCTGCTTTTTTCAAAATAAAAGGAAAGGGAGGGTGGGAGACAACAGGTCTCCTGGAAAATACTTCATAAGGCTTCTTTCACTTTAGTTTTTTTGTTCTTTATTTATGGAAGAGTTTAACCCAAAAAATATTGTGTGAGGAATAATGAAACAGTGCAGAATATAATATGAATGTAAACATGGCTACTTGCAGGGAATATTGGCTTTCTACAAACTGCCCTTCTCTTTTCAAACTTCTGCAAGAGAAGCGTAGGCATTCAGTCTTCTGAATCTTCACATGGTCTGATTTTGCAGAGGAATTCTACCTAAATTTAAAAAATATATGTATTTTATATATTAGAGAATATTTCCCCTGTAAACTTTCAGACTTATTTATTTTAATGGTTGAAATTATAATATAAAATAATAATCATTATTTGGCACCTCTTATATATGAAAATTTAGTTATCACTAAATCTAGGTAGAGATAAATGTTTTCAGAATCATCCAGACAACATTTCTTAAAATTCACTTTGAATTACTTATCTCATAACATTTATTAGTATTAGGGTACTCAATGACTTAAAATAAAGGCTAAAGAGAGAGAGCTAAAAACAAACAAACAAAAAACCTTTTCCCCTTATTGAAATGTGACCAAGAGCTTGTGAAAGCTATAACTGAAAAAAGATTTGAGTTTGTTTTTAATCAAAATGGAGTTTCTTAGCATCCTTTAAAATTTTTTTTAAAGAATAAATGTAATGCTCCTGGGCTCTATTATTCTTATTTGCAAACAACAATGTGTCCATTCAAATATGTCCTTTTTATTATCTAATTTTAAAGACCCGATTATGTAATTAAACCTGACAGATATATATTGGGCATCCCCATGTGCCAGTTTAGCTGACTGAGGCCTGCTTAATCCCACTGACACCCCTACGTGTTACTCTTTTTTTAACGTTGGCTTTTACAAAGCCACAAAGGGGAGCAAATATCACTGTATTGCCTGCCTTCAACCAAAATGCTTTAGCAATTGAAAGATGGGGGCAGTGTAGACCCTCAAAAATGCTTTGAGATCCTTAGATGAATGGTATCATACAGATGTGTATTATTGCTAATTCTTTGTTCTCAATCATTTGTTTTCAAGGACACTAAAATCCATGTAGCTCTTAAAAAAGATAAATAAGGGCAAGTCACTTTTCTTCCTCCAGTCACAGACTAAAGAAATTATTTCAGATAATATATAGCCCTTCAGCCATGGGAGCAGGAAGTGTTTACTGCTGAAGTCGGGGTCCCAGTTGGTAAAATAAACGGAAACTTCTGGTTCAGTTTTAGGACCCTCTTTCAAATAAAAACTTCATTTTCTCTATGCAAATAAGCTTATTTAATTTTGCATTATAGGCAAAAATATTCATTAAGCTGGGACGATCTTTAAAGAATACAAAGGCATGATGTTGCTCCTCTCTTTTTCTTTTAAGGGCCTGTGAAGTTTATTTAAAAAGAAAAACCTAAAACCACCAAAGAAGCCTGTGCCATTTTCTTCCCTGATAATCATGAAAACTGGTTCAGGCTCAACAGTTTGGAGTCATTCAGGTGTGTCCCTATTTGAAAGTAGACTCCCATGTCACTCTTTCAATAGGTTGAAAGTTGAGAAGGTAGAGTTGAAATGGAGCAAAAAGATAATTATTTAATATGGGATAAACTTGTTTTTTAATAAGGAAAAGGAAATATTTAAAAAAACAAAACATGATAAAATGAGCTAAACTCTCATATATTCTTTTCTATTTTTCTGTTTTTCAATCGTCTAAAATACTTTTGAATTTGAGACTAAACTTAACTTTACTTTTCAAAGGCATATTTATCACTTTTTCATTACCATAAAGACCCATTAATTCAACAGATATGCCTTAAGGCCAAGAATAAAGAAGATAGGTTATATTTTTACCTTCATGGTGAACATTTATATTCTATCAGTAAATAAATAAGCACATTCCAAATAGTAAAAAGTACAAAGAAAGAAAGAAAACAAGGTGACGTGACAGTGCCTGGGGGTTGATGAGGAGGCTATTTTAAAGAATGAGTTGAGAAAAGGTCCTCTGAAGATGGCCTATTGAGTGAGGTCTGAATAATAGAAGGACCTGGTGTTGTCAAAACCAGACATGAGAGCATTCCAGACAGAGGCAACAGCAGGTGCAAAGGCCCTGAGGTGAGAAGGAACTTGCCATAATAGGGGATAATTAGAAAGGCCAGGATCAAAGTTAGCATGGGGGGGGGGGGAGTGGAACAAATGAGGTCAATGGGCTAAGTGGGGACTAGGCCTGGTGGTGGAGCAGGTCACGGAGTGGGGGTAACCGATGTTCTTTGGTTGCCTGTGTAGTTATGCCTTCCCACTGTTTTAAAAGACAGTGTAAGTGGTCACTTGTTAAACTGGGTCCCCTTCCAAGCAGTTGAGCATATGTTGTGTTTCACCCTGTCCTTTTTATTCGTGGACATAACAGTTAACTGCTCCCCCCCCCCCCCCCCCCGCCGAGATGGGAGTATGGCAGGGCTGTGTAGGCCACGGTATAAAGAGTCGGGATCTGGATGCAGCGGGAAGCCACCGGAGCATTTTAGCGGGGAGCTGGCACGATCCATTTATGTTGCCTAAAGGTCACTCTGATTTCTGTGACAAGAACCAATGGTAGGGACGTTAGTGGAGAGATTGCTGCATTAAATGGTGCTGGCACTGAAGAATGTAGTAGAAAGAGAAAGAGAGAAATGTGGACAGTTTCTAGTTCTATTTTAGAGAAAGAATGCCCCCAAAGCATTCTGATGGATTGGAGGCAGATAGAAAGAAAAAGAGAAATTGAGTATAACTCCTGTGCGTTTGACTCGAGAAAACAGATGGCAGGTTGAGTCATTTTGGGGATAGAGAGGACTGAGAAAAGAGCCTACTAGCGAGGAACGGGTGGGAGGGAGGTACTTCAACAATCCCATATGGAGGAAACTAAATTTGAGATGTCTGTTAAACATACAGAAGGAGATGTCAAGTAAGCAACTGGAGATGAAGGTCTGAAACTCAAAAGTAACGTTAAGACTGAAAATATAAGTTTGCATGAGCAAAGATGGTTGTTCAAGTCCTGGAGTTGGATTTAAACATCTTAAGAAGAGAAGGCAGAGAAGGAAAGGGCTTCCCTCTAAACTCCCGGATACTTCAACATCTAGGGAAGGAATCAGTAAAGGAGGCAAAGCAGAAGCTCTCTGTGAAATAGGAGGAAAAACAGTGGTGTTATGTCATGAGAGCCCGAGGAAGAGCAGATTTGAAGAAAGAGGTAGCTGTCAACGGTGCTGCTGAGGAAGATGGAATCAGAGAATTGGCCAATTGATTGGTTAATTTAACACAGACAGAGAGGCATGGAGGAGACCCCACCTTCCTTGTCAGGCAGAGCAGGAGGAGGTGAGCAGCTAGCTGCCTCAGTAATCGGGACGGTGGATATGTGGTAGGGTGTTCTGTTCGAGTGTTTGTTTATTTTTTGTCTCTGTTTTTTGCCAATCTGTGTGACCATTGAAATAATATCCTAGGCTCCAAGGGGCAACATTTAGGCCCATGAAAGTAGAAAAATATACCTTGAAAGAGAGAGACCTCATATAATCTTGGTGGGGGTGTAAAATGGTGCTTCCATTTTGAGAATCAGTTTAGAAGTTTCTTACTGTATAGTCTACTTCTTAGATATTCACTCTTATGTACTTACCCAAGAAGAAATGAAGACATGGGGTCCTCAAAAAGACATGCATACACACGTTCACTGTACTATTAATCATAATATCAGGAAACTGGAAACTACCCAGATATGCATTAATAGTTGGTGTTTTCTACGTTGGAATACTACTCCACAATGTAATACATGTACCATGGAATTGGTAAAGCTCACAGACCTTGTGCTGAGTGAAACGGAACACAAAAGAATACATACTCTCTGATATCATTTGTATGGAATTCTAGAACAAGGAACCTAATCTATACTGATTACTATAGAAAAACTAATCCATACTGACCAATAAGTGCCTGGGGTGGGTTGCGAAGAAGAGGGAATTGACTGCAAAGGGACACAAGGAGGCTCTCTGGGGAGATGGAACTATTCTGTGTCTCGCTGGGATGGTGGTTACATGGCTACATACATTTGTCAAAAGTTATTGACCAACTCACATAAAATGAATGAATTACATCTCAATAAAATTGACTGATTGACAGAGAGAAAAACTGAGATCACTGATTCCTCCTGATTAGACTTTTTTAGCTCCAAGTCAATTTCCTGTAACATTTGTAGTATATTCTCCATCTTGATAACTTTAAGAAATCCAGTTTTGTTGTTTACTGTCTGTCAATATGTCATTCATTACTGTATCTATTATATATTGTATGGGTTATTTTCCATAGAATCCTTAACAGTGATGCCTCCGTGACTTTAGAAATATGCTTCCTCTCCTCTAAATGGCCATTTTGACCCTTACTTTAACATATAAAGTAATTTAAATAAAATATATCTAAATCTGTCCTAAGTGCTGACATTATAAGTTTGGGATATCGATAGCAGTGTTATTGACTTGACATCATTTCGGACTCTAATTCTACTGTCTCTTTCCTTTTTTATTAACTGATTTCTTGAATCAAAAATGGAAGCTTGTTAGGCACTTTTATTTTATAGATAGATAACTGGAGGGAGGGCTTTTTATACAAGCCACACCACACATTTCAATAAATATACCCAATTTTTTTGCTTAAAAGATTTATAGTATGTATATATAAATAGTACATAGAAGAGTGCATTATAATAGAAAGATCAAGGGCTTTGGAATAGAACTGAACTTGAACCTCAGACTTGCTACCAACCAGCCTGGTGAGCTTGGGCAAGTTCCTTACTCTCACTGAGCTTTAATTTCCTTATCTGTAAAGAAATAAAGTAATAATTACCTTTCTACTTTGCTATAAGGCTTAAAGATAACATATGAAAACTTTCTAGCATGGTGTCTGGCTCGTGAGAGGGACTCAAATAAGAGAGTGGAAATTCTATACATTGTTACTTCTGTTATATGCGCGTGGTCAGCGTGGTGGGGTTGGTGAGGGAGCAGGAAGAGCTGCTTCTGAATTTCTGAAGCACTGCAGATAGTGCTTAAAAGTATCTCTGAATTCTAAACTGTAACTTGTTTAGTGACAAGGCCACATTGGACGAATTTTAACAGAAGACAAGCAATTAGGCATTACGTAAATCTTTTGTGAAGTTTGTGATTTTTGAGCTTTTAAAATAGAATATTAAGAAAAATCATTCATATCATCTACACTGGGAAGCATTCTTTTGCTCTTAGAAACTGATACAGATTTTCACTTGTGTATATAATATAAACACATACATGCCATGCATGCATGTACACACATATGTACACAGTATATGTAGTAGTTTTGTGGGTTTTTGCTTAAGAAAATTAGGTCTTTAGATCTTGTGCTAACAGGATTCTGAAAGCTAATAAAAGCTCCTGTTACCCTGTAAAATTTTGTATAGACTTTCTTTTCCCATAATATCTATATTTTTAAAAATAGTGTTCTTTATGAGTAACTGCTGCTCTTCTGATGTTACCAGATATTAATTACAGTTTGCTCTCTGCTTAAGCTCAACTCTTATTGTAAATGTGACTTCCGTCCTCTGTGTATCCAGATGGGATCTTCCGAGATAGTTGCTTCTTCCTGAGGATGTGGAGCTCCTTTCCAGGAAACATCGAGAACTATTCTTAACCTGGAGCTCCTATATATCTTGTGTCATCCCTCAGAGATACTGTACCTTTCCCTGCTGCCTGACAGCCATTAATATGCTCACTGTTTATTTCCCAGCTATTTTAGGAAGATCTTTCTTCCCCAGTGATGAAAGCACATTACCATGAAGTGAGCAGCTATGGAAAGTCTTCTAACTTCTTTGTTTAGGAAAGAGGTCACTGTGTTTCAAGACCTTTTTGTTCTTTACACTCTATCACCATTTTCTTGATCTAGAGACAGTTTTAAACTGCTTTCGAAGCCGTTTCCTATCACACGTCATTTTCATCAACCCCAAAAATATGTTTTACTATTTCCATTTGAATGTAATGAAATCACCAATTACCTTCTGGATCAGCGCTTGTTAACCCCAGCTCTCCACTAGTACTATCTAGGGAATTGTTTTTCAAATTATGCCTGGGGCTCACACTTAGAAATTCTGATCTAATCAGTCTATTGTGGGCCCCAGGCTTAATAATTTTAAGCACTCTGCAGGTGATTCTTTAGTGAACCCAAAGTTTGAGAACTGTGTTCTAGGTGCAAAAATTTTTTCCAAGCTTTAAAACACCATGCCTTAGGAATAACAGAGGTTTTCTCAGACCTCTGAAGAATCACTGAATATAGAACCAGGCTCTTTTTAAACCTAACGGCAAGGGGGTAAATAAAGCCCTTTGCCAAAGAATCTGATTTTTAACATTTTTCCATTTATTTTTCACTGCGGTCACCTTTCTCTGAACAGGGAATTAACCAAGTAAGGGGGCTATGTTGAAGGGTAATGTGCCTGTAGTGCAGGGAGGGAAACGTGTAAGATCTGACCTTACATGTGTTATCCCAGCCTTACCATGAGCAAGCGTGGATTCCTGGCAAGGGGATCTGGCAGGGCCAGGAGGGGAGGGCCCTGTGGACCCAGGAGGAGCGCCCACAAGCCTTGCGGGACTCACTCCACTCTACAGGACTATCGCTCCTGAGCCGCCAGCTCATGGTTTCTATTGGAGAATTTAAGTGTTGCCAAAACTTCCCATTTTTAAAGAGGAATCGAAATTTTCCTTTTGGGGTGAAATTTTGCAATTACTTACTATTGGCAACATTAGATGCTGAATTTTTATGTACCTTTTTCATATTGTGGGGCTTAATCTGACCCTCAGGCCACCAGTTGGCAATGTCTGGGTTAGATGATTTCTAAAACTCTTTTTTATTTCTAACGTTCTAAGAGATCTTAGACAAAACACAAAAATACTTCCTTAAAATAGAAAGCTTCTGTTTGAATATAAGCATGCATTAACTTTCCTTTTCCTGAACCTTCCTGTATTACCCCCTTTCTTACTCTACTGGTTCTGGCAGCTCACCCTTCCTGTTCTGACCCATCCGAGGGTTGACATCTCAAGAATTTATACAACTATTGTTAACACACTGTATTTGTAATATATCGAGGATCCTGGTATTATGTCAGAGGAAAACCTTGCCTTAACTTTTCAGAAGGGAATGGAATGTACAGTACGGTGTGGCCTATAAATCATTTTCAAATTAGTATTCTGTACATCTGGAGAGGGGTACATTTCTACTCATGCATAAATTGCCTATGAACACATTTCAAAAACCTATGCTTAATCTTAGCAATGAACATTCAAAAAGTAAATTAATATCTTAAAGGGGAAGAAATACAGTATATTAAACAGGAACCCACTAGAAACTCGATAGTTAAGAGTCTGTCAGCATTTCCATTATAAACCCTGTTTTTGAGGGGTTTATAACTCACTTATAAAAATTCATTGTAGCCTGGGACTTGGCATGTAAGGTCTCAGCCCGGCAGCTTGACGTTATAGTAGGTCTGAAGGACCTCAGATTCTTGTCAACGGGATACTATTTTAAAGCTCCAAGATGAGGTCTAAATAAAGAGAGTGAGAGTGATTTAAACCCGCAGAATCCAGGAACTGCAGAGCAAAACTAAAATAAGTGCTCTAAGACCAGCAGGTTGTGGCTTGGTTTTGCAGAACCCCGCAGGGTTGTCTATTTGGAACTGTACGTCTTGCACTGTGTAGGGTGAAGCTGGCTTCATTTTCTTGTCTGGGTCACACTTGATGTAACTTTAATTCTCCTTTTAATAGCTTAATATATTGTCTGTTGAGGTTACAGGTTTGGATTCCAGTTTATAAATGAGGCTAATTAACATTGAACTTATAACTTTTTTCCTTTCCATTTGAAACAAGGTATTCTTAGGAAGTAGGAATAGAGCATAAAAATGTCCTAGGCCACTGTAAATTTTTTGTGCAGATAGCTCTGTGATATGTTGCATGTCTGAATTAGCACAATATGTATTCATGTTAAATATTGATCTTTAAGGAAGTGATGTAATAAATCTGAATACTCTTGCCTTACTGTTTACATTAAGTCTACTATAGATTAAGAGAGACAGTTGCCTTGTAAATTTGCTTGCAGAGTAAGCAGGGGCATATAAATAATTCTGTTTCCAATTAAACAAAACAATGATGATAAACTATTGGAAGCTGGGACGATTGTGCAGAGCTTGGCTGAATCACAGACCCAGACCAGGCCTGTGAGTAACTCATGTGCAGCTGGTGATCAGGACCATTGTTTAGACCAGGAAATGAATGAACAAGTGGCACAGAACAAAATTCTATAAATGTTCCTCCATCAAGATGTAGTTCCTTTCCAGCTGTAAAGTTTCTAAAGAGTTACCAAAACTATTTAAAAACATAAAAACACAATTGTTTGGCTTGGTAATGGTAGCGATTTTTCTGTAACAATGTTAAGTATGTTGTGGTAACCTTCATGGGGGAAAAATCCTATGGATGGACTTGGTTGTGGTTTGGGGTTTCCACCTTCTCCCAGCAGTGGTTCTTAAGCTGGAGCATGAACTGGCCTTTGAACAATGTGATAGCTCAACTGAATTTCAGCTAGGGATGTTAAAACGTAATGGCTGAAGATTAAGAATAAATTTACACCTAGGCCATATAATTCCAAGGCCAAGATCAACCCATTCCCCTTAACGTTCCCATCATCTATTCGGGAGTGCAAATATTCACATGGAAATGAGGTCGGTTGAAATGTTTAGCTTTTATTGGAAAACGTATCTGCGAAGCAGCTGAGAGGTGTATTCATTTCAGTCTTTCCATTTGACAAGGCTCATTCTCCCAAGTAAAATACTAAGAATGCAATGACAGCAACTGAAGCCGTTCCATTTCCTCTTTGGACTTTAATCTCTCCCTAGGAAAAATATTTCTTGAAATGCTATAATGTGTGTGTATTGACGCTCTTCTTAGATTTTTAAATAGGTTTCAACTTCTATTTATCCTCTATGTCCAGCAAAGTTCTTTTAATGGTTTTTTAAAAGGGTGTTTATTATTTTCATGATTAACAATGGTTATTATAATCATACTGTGCTTTCCAGTTTATAAAGTGTGATCACGTTCATTATCATATGACATCATTGCCATTATTATAAGAACTTGAAGAAAGGAGTTGGATCAATATTTTTATTTTTGTATCCCAATTTTTTTAAAGATTAAAAAGAAGTTCAGCGAGGTTAAGTCATTTGTCCATGTTTATACATCTAGTAAGTGTCAAGCCTAGACTCCAGTCCAGCTATTTGAACTCTAAATGCCATGTTCTTTCCACTGTGGTTTTAAAATGCTCTGTTTTTGAAAAGAGCTGCAGTTAGCTAGAGGAGCCTCGTGGAAGATGTGTGTGGATTGACACAACGCACATCAAGGGTTCTTGCTATTCGTTTCTGTGCTGCTTCCTGTGGGGGTAAAGTGCAAACCCCTGACAGTTCTGAAATTTGGTTTTAATCAATGGCTCCAACACATTTCATGAGTTCCCCTTGGCCAATGCCTATCTTCACTGCAACGTGAAAACGCTTAGTGAAATAGTCAAAAGGTGGGAAACGAGAGGACGTGGGTAAGAAACGGCAGGCCGGACGATGGCTCTGTTTATCCCAGGGCCTTTTCGGTTTGCCATTTTAGAACTTTCTTTCATCATTCTTTGCAGTCGCTTGTATAATACATTTTAAGAATATATGCCTAATAAATCCATCTGCTAATTTCGATCCTCAGAAAGTTAGACTTGTTAACTTTAAATTTTTTCTAGTTCCAGGGTATTTTACCAGGTACTCTTGGTACTGAAAGAGCTTTGGGAAGTGAGCACTAGAGGAGGTTTCTTGAGATGCATGGACACTGAAGTGACCCACTGTGCGCTATGTCCCCGGACACCGAAACAGTCCTACACTATGGTTGGTTAGGGAGGACTGTCCTGTGGAAATGATAACTGTTAAAAGTGTAAAGGCCTCTCTGTGCATATCTCAGGAAATCCAGGGTAGTATATGGATGCAATGGCATAAAACTCTGGATGCTGGAATCTTGATACAAAAAAAAGGTTCAAACTTTAACAAATAATATGGAATTTAGTCTATTTTGTTTCAAGGCTTTGATTTAGTAAAGATTTTTCTGGCCAACTCTGGGAAGGAAAACATTCTATAGTAAAATAAAAGACTAATGACTCAAGAATACTATGTCACACCTAATTTGATGATTGCCACCCAAAATTATTTTCACCAGTTATAAATCAATTATTAGACATAGTTATAATTACAGTAATAACACAGGCTTGCTTTTCCAAATCCAGATAGTATATGATGAGGAAATGTTCTGACTCTAAATGGTTTTAATTTAAAAACCAACCTTTTTTTAAGGTGGTAAGGAAGTATATTTTTTGTCTTCACTTTTTGTTTTTTGTGCACATGGTTTTCAAGAAAAAGGAAAGTAATGATTATAGTAAATTACAGGAGTCAGGCAGTGTGGTAATTAACAGGTAATTATCAATAAACAATTTAACCACAAAAGCTTGGATCCCACCTACCACTTGTCAACAATAAAAGCTTAGTAACTCCACATGCCATTGGAAACAGAGTCTACAGGGAGCCCCAGAAAGGACTGCTAATATAAATAAACAATCCTTTCTTGGGAGAATACACAAAGGCCAGGCTGTGAGTGACCACATAGAAGAAGGAAAGAAAAATCCAGTAGACAGGAAAAATATTAGGAAACCAAACATTTGGTTTCAGATTTAGGAGAAAAATATGAATGTGCTTGGTACAGAAGCCAGAAAAATTATCTATGAATGTCTTTCTCATCCTATACATAAATTTTGTTTCTTTAAGCATGGTTAGAAATGTAAGATTATTTAGCTAAGCTGGCATTTTGACACAGGAAAAAGTGGAACTTGTCCAGGTTTAAATATAGTCAGCATGCTTTATAGATTGAATGATTGGTGAATAATACACCATAAAATATATTTATTATGGAGCTCTACAACTAGATTTTGAAAGTACCACTAAACTTTATACAAACCTTGATTTGGAAACTCCTCCTTTTAAAAATGAGCCAGGTCTCTATTAGTATAGCTTGAGGGGCTGAAAGGTTTCTAATTAGCTATTGAAAAAGGAGCAATTTAATTCAGACAACAAAACCTGACCCTACATAAAATGAACAATAATATAACCCTCTATTTCTATTTCATTTTAGCTCTGTTAATGTGGTACTGGGATACTATTTGAAAATAGCTGAATCAGGGATTGAATTTCACGTCAGAAGAGATTTTCTCTTTCTGAGTTTTATTTTATTTTGTCTACACACACAGGAGTCTTGTGTGTCTAAGATGACAGTTGCATATGTCATAATCAAATGCACTTATTAAATATTATCAACACCTGGTGAAGTGCTAGGCATAATGCAAAATGCATTAAGTAAATATGTTCTCTGTCATCTAAGGTGTGAGAGATAAAACTGTCATAGAACACGTTTGAAAGATGTACATGCAACTGAATAAACATTGAGCAGATGTACATATTCAATAAAGATTTCATTATCTACAGGCCAAGGGGTAAATGTATATTGTGGAGTGATGAGAGTAAGACAGCTTGTGGGAGTTGCAAGATTAGATAAGGGAGTCTTGAGGAGAAATCGCCATCTTACCACTGATTAGTCAGAAGAGTCACAAGGGAAGAAGGGAGAGTCCATGGGCCATTTGAATGATGGTCGGCAGCAAGCCTGGCGCAGCAGGGGTGGGGAGACCATTCCTGGAGAGGGAGGGCAAAGCTAGGATGAAATTACGGTCTCAACAAGAGCTGCAACCTGGGCAGATGGTGCTAAGTGGTCTAGGGCAGACCTTATTCTAAAGCAATGATTTTCATTTTCCATGTGATATTTAAAATCCTGCAGGGCCTAATTCCCAAAATACCTGACTCTCCTGAGCTCTACATTTTGCCTGAACCTCACCTAAGATCATTTTCATTTTCTCTCTTGCTTGGCATTATGTCTGTCTGAATTTTTTCCTTCAGAGTGCCCACATCCAATTGCATTCATTAGAACTTCACGAAATGCCAAGTTTCCCATAGTTTTCTTAATTCCTTTTTGATTTTTTTTTTTTTTTAGACAAACCTAGATCTTGTTTAAAAACCCTCCCACTGTGTCTTCTGTTACCAAAAAAAAAAAAAAAAAAAAAAAAATTAAATAAAAAGTGAGGTTTGGATACATCTGTCATTTAATTTGAAACAACATATGAATATAGAGAGGAAAAGTGACTTTGAAAGATCAATTCTCAAATTTTGATTTAAGAACTGTGTCGTTAGTCGAAATAATATGAACTGAGTCCATTCTTGTGACCTTTGCAAAGTCTAACCAAGTCAATTATTGTAGCAGAGCAGGGAACCAAAGAACGGCTTTGAATTGGTCAGACCCAAACTGATTTAAGTTTGCATGTGGTTAAAGAGACATTAGTTAAAAATAATTAATGTTGTCTTTGACCTTTGAAATGAGGAAGGGCGTTCATGCTTCTCCCCCAACACCCACTCCATACACATGAATCTAATTAAGTCATTTCTTTACTTAAAATAGAGAACATTTTAGTATGCCTTGATATTAAATATCTTGAATAGCATGAGCAAAGTTGTATTCTTCCTAAATGAACGCTGTCAACAACTTTCCCTGGGATATTTACCACATGCATTTTTCACAGTTCAACAGCTGACTTTTGAAAACACGTACCTATATAGCGTATGTTTTATGAAACAACCACCAATCAAATCTCTTTGGCACAGTTTGGCAAGATCCCCTTGGGACTGTTATGAGAAGATCATTGATCATTCCCCTTCCAGGTTTTAATAAGACTCAGAAATGGGCGCAGTTATGTTGTAGTGAATGTGAAGCACACAGTGCTTTAGGGAGGAGTTTCTACATCGCATCACAATGCTTTGCTACCAGAGGGGAGGAAGATGAGTTCTTTCTCCCCCCTCCCATCATCATTTCTCCTCCACCGACAGCACTGCGGTGTGAAAGAGGTGGGTCCCCATCACCAGGAATCCACTCAGCTATTGCTGGTGTGGAGACAAACGGGAAAAAGCAGATGGATCCCCAAAGCAGGCCCTGCGTAAACACTAATGTAGCCTTCATTTTGTTCTTCATTGTTTCCAAAATTATTTCTAGTTCAGATGTATTTGGGGGGGTTTAAAAACTATGCTCCATGGTTTTCCAAATATCACAGTTTTAAATCAACCAAGAAAGACTACTACATGTGACATAGGAGACATACAAGTGACAAGCACATAGGAGACAGTTGACAAACATTAGTGAATGAATGAATGAATGAATGAATGAATCCCATCTGGCCCTGTATACGTACCACTCCTGGCTGTTTCCTCTTCTTTGTCTAGAAAACTCTTGTTTGTCATTTGAGTTCCCATTTGATTGTTACTTCATAGGAAGGACTTTCCTGACTGATCTTCACAGCCTAAGTTATGTCCCAATTATTTGTTACCATAGCACTTTAAATTTCCACCGTATCTTTTATCATATTTATTGGGACTCAGTGTTCAGTGCCTACCTCCTCCACTCCCAGGCCTGGTATATGAATGGCATTCTGTTTTCACCACCCAGCACAGTAATTGGCAAATAGGCACTTGAACTGGGAAAATTCAGAAGAGTGGCCAGGAAATAGACTTCAACTGAAAAGAGCCAAATAAGAAATGAACAGTGGGTAAGGTCTGCAAAGGAAAAAGGCCCCATGGGAAGGGAAGACATTAGATAAAGGAAGAGAGGCTTGGAATGCAATGAGGTGAAGAGACATTCAAGACTTTGCAAAGGGCTCTTCATGCCTAAGTCATGGAAGAAGTTATGGCACCAAAACAGGGGGAGAAAGTAGGTAAGCACAAAGAGTAGCAGAGAATAATTCACAGGAATATTGTTCTAAGAAATCTACCATCCATGGAGAAGTCTTTTCCATGGACTTTTTACTCTGCCTCCAATTAGAAAACTATAGATCATAAGAAATATCATGACAGAGCAATGATAAACCAAATGCATGTCATAATATTACATTGTTGCCTCTCTTTTGAGGGGGGGAGAGCAAAATATAATGTCAACACAGTGCTAAGCCATGGTTTTGATAAAGGGACAGTCATTTCCAGAACTCTTTAACCCTTAGTCTTTAATGAGCTCACCACTTCACAACCTAAGCTGTCTTCTTAGATTGCACACATAAGATGAGCGTGCATGCCTCATCCCTGAAAGTCCATTTCCCTTTCTGTAGATAATTCTCAGAAGCACCTATATGAGTAGGGGATTTCATGATGTAAATCTCAGTGTCTTATGACTCTAATATGGGTCAGCAGATTTTTAAAGCACACACTGTGAAATGGCCACTAACATGGCCATTGACACAGCCTTGTACTCACATAAATGGGGCTCAGATCCAAAGCTGCTGGAAAATCTGTCTTGACACCGGTGAAGCCTGTGGGTGAGCAGACACCATCTAATGCTGCAACTCTGTTCATTTACTTTAGGTCATGCCTGGCGCTTCATTTTTGTCTAAAGTTTGAACACTTCTCATTTTTTTTGGGTCCAGTTCCAACTGAATTAAGGTCCTTATTATCAAAACTTCCCAATCAGTAATTCCAAATTGAGAAAAATGGTTAATATGTGTACTAAGAAAAAAATCAAAAACAAGACCACATCTCATATTAAAGCTTTATGAAAATTGTAGATCCTTCTAAAGTGTAAGGGGTGTGTATATGGTATGTGTGTGTTTATGTGTTTATCACAAACCATCTTGTGCCCCTAACAACTACATTTTTCAAACTAACGCTTTGTTGTTTAGAATTTTTTATTTTCTCTTACTTAGAAAATGATATCTCAGGACATATGATACCTGAAAATTGGGAAGGAAACATTAGAACTTATGAGCATCAAGTGAGATATAGATATAAAATGCCATCTCATGCAGGTCGGTCACATTTAAAATTATGTTTCCTTTAGCAAAGAATGTATCCACCGATAAGCTATCTCATATAATCAATGGGTGTGACTTCCTGTGAACTCTGCTAGCGCTGAATCCCTATAGTTAGCAATTAGAGGAGAGAAGAAACTTGAAACACTCTCTCCTATTTGATAACTATAGAATCCTGGCTAAGTACAAGGTTTAGCCAGAGACCATATTGGTTTCAGCAGACTATGGTAAAGTTAATTAAGGATGATTAATGGAGCATTTTCCTTCCAATGATATCTGTGACAGAACAAAGCTGTCTGAGGCTTGTCAAGCAGAATTTGAGTTGAATGAGTATTTATGTGATCAAATCTGAAGGCTGCCTCTTGACAGAGCAAGGATTCATCAATCAATGGCTCTGGCTTGCAGTGGTGGGAAATTGGTCTATCCGAGTAGGTTCTGCTCCCATCCCCCATTTTTTTTCATTCAATCATCCCTCAGGCTACAATGCATCTTTAGCTTTTACCTCTGACCACCTTAAGGGCTATCAGAGAAAACTAAAGGCAAGAGCGAAACATCTATAATGACGGTTATTTCTCAGCTGAACTCATACAATTGATTTCTTTTAAGCAGAGGGTTATAAAGTGACACAGGCCTGTGAAGGAATTAATTGGCATTAATAAAAGTTATTTTACAGCCCGAAGAGAAATGATTGTGGGCTGGGTGAGAAACTATCTATCACATGGATGTTCCCTTTCTGTGCTTGTACCTTTATTCTGTGAAAAACTGGAAGACATTTCTTAAGTGTCTGTAAAGTTAATTAATTCTGAGAATAGACTAAAGAGGAGCAAACACAGCCCATGCTTCAGGTTTTTTATTTTAGCCGTATCTACAGCCTGCAGTGGTCAGGTCTGCATTCTGCATGCGATGGCCACTGGCCCTGCGAGGAAAGGCACTGCTGGCTACATCTACCTGGACGGTAAATACCTTGTCACTCAGGATACGCACAGTCTTGTTGATGACGATGGGACAGTGGCCGTGCAGAGGTATGACCGTATGTTAACTAAAACAGCAATGCTCATTTTGTAAGGTTTATGCAAGTGACTTTGCATACATTATCTGACTTGCTGCCCACAGAAAGTTCAGCAAGCAGGGGAGCTATAAGGATTCCCATTCAACAGATGCGGACACTGAGGTTGAAAGAGGCTTCATAACTTGCTAGAATGATATGAGGGCGCCTGACCGAGATGGGACATGGGCTCAATTCTGGACGCTCCCACTACACTTTCCTCTTGTGTACTGGCATCTTTCAGGGTCATGACTAACCGCATACTTGCTCTCTCAAATGATGGCATAGTATTTGCACCCAGAGTATAAGTGTATACCTGTGAGTTTTTAATGGCCAGTGACACTTGAGCAAGTTCAGTCTGATATTATGTTGGCTGATGTTATATTTAATTAAGAGGCTGAATGACTACACCTTGGAGTAGGATATTTCTTGTACAGCGAGGCACTAGCACCCTCAGTGATTTCAGGAGTAACACCCAGCTGCACAGAGTCTCTTCATAGTGTCAGCATGAGAAATACACAAATACTGCTTCCTAGAAGAGTAACCCCAGTGATTCCTGGGACGTGCTGCTGTTCAGGAGAAAAAAAATATATACATACATGTGCATACTGCTTTTGTTCTTGTTGCTATGTTTATAAAGTGGCATTTTTAAAAATTTTGTTTTTATATAGTAGAAACAATACGTCTTGGTTATTTATCAGAAAATTTCACTTGTTTCCCAAATCATGCTTACTCATCTTGAAATGCTCAATCACTGCCCGGCCGGGCGTGGCTCAGCGGTTGAGCGTCGACCTAGGATCCAGGCGATCGGGGTTCGATTCCTGGTCAGGGCACGTGCCCAGGTTGCGGGCTTGATCAATGACTTTCTCATCATTGATGTTTCTATCTCTCTCTCTCCCTCTCCTTTCCTCTCTCTGAAATCAATAAAGATATATTTTTAAAAAAGAAAAAAAGAAAAGAAATGCTCAATCACTGATTTTATAATTGACATTCTCACAATCTTTGGGAAGCATGTATGAGCAGTTATACAATAAAGCTCATATTCAGTTTTATGTAAATGGGTTGTACTCACCTGCCAATATAGTATTAGTGCTTTGGGGTAAAAGTTTTGTTACCTTTGGTATGTGTTTTCAGAGTGCAAAATGAGATATAAAAAAGAAAATGATTTCATAAAAAGATTGTCTAGTTCTATTTCAACTGATACTGGTTTCTTTTTATGTATACAAAAACACAAATGCTGATTAGATTTTTGTGTCCAAACTATAACAATGAGTGTCGATTTCTAAAATCTTTTTAAACTTTTAAAATAACCTTTATCTTTTTTAGCTGTCATGTCTTTGAAAGTTATATTAAATATTTTATTATTAATATTTCTGACAAGAATTCTAAGGTTTTTCTGTGAAAATATTAAATGGTCTTACTTTCATTTGTTTTCTTTTCCCCTGTATTTTTGTGTAATAATGTTGAAGACCTTTTCTGTCTAAACATGTTTAGACTAATAATTCAATATAAAAATTTTTAAGATAGAAAAATTTATTTATTTTAGCTGCAGAGGAAGAATCCAAAGAGCAGCAAGGGTTGATTCAAATGCAGTGACACAAAGAACTGAACACCACAGACCTTAGTTTATCCACTCTGCCCATTTGGCGACATCATCAATGCCAGACCTGTTCAGCAAATGCAGAATAGTCAACATTTTTTTCCCTTATGTGCACTATCTTTTTAAAGAATGCTCTTGGATTATAGTAGCTTTATGGATAATCATATCACCCCCTGAACTATAGGACTTTCAGTTCACCACCTTTTCCATGTCTGCATCATGAGAACTATGATCAAATCAGGTCTTTTTCCATTTAATATTTAGGACATTTCTTAGACATGGGTGCAGGATATTTATAGCTATTAAATTTTTAAAAATATATTTTATTGATTTCAGAAAGAGGAAGGGAGAGGGAGAGAGAGAAACATCAATGATGAGAGAGTCGTCATTGATCGGCCGCCTCCTGCACGCCCCCTGCTGGGGATCGAGCCCGTAACCCGGGCATGTGCCCTGACCGGGAATCGAACCGTGATCTCCTGGATCCTAGGTTAATGCTCAACCTCTGAGCCACGCTGGCCAGGCATATACCTATTACATTTTTAAATGGAAGCAACAGGAGGATAGGTTTAAAAAAGTGATTAAAGTTATTTAAGGCTCCTCCCTGGCCGGGTGGCTCTGTGGTTGGAGCATTGTCCTATACACCAAAAGGCTGCGGGTTCAATTCCCAGTCAGGGCACATACCTCGGTTGTGGGTTCGCTCCTTAGTGGGGGCGCATACATGAGACAGCCTACTGATGTTTCTCTCTCACATTGGTGTTCCTCTCTCTCTCTCTCTCTCTTCATTTCTCTCTTCCCCCTTTCATTGTCTCCGTACCTCCTCCTCACTCCACCAAAAACAAAACAAAACTACCTGAACATAATACTTTCTACCTGCAGCCTTTAATACAGGACACGACTCTCCTCCATCTTACCTGATCAATTCCTACTCTCCTTTAGGTTTCAGCTGAGACCAGCCTTCACCTGGGAGTCTCACACGCCCCTCCCAGCGCCATGTAGGTGCGGACAGGTGCTCTCATGTACTCCCAGCTCCCTGACAGTGCTTGCCGAGGTACCTGTACCCACCAGAGGACAGTGAGCTCCATGACATCCAGGCCTGTGGCTGCCTTGTTTACAGTTGCATAGCCTGGCATTTAGTAGGCACTCAATTAATAACAAGGAATAAAAGAAACCAAAGGGGGAGGGAAGGACAATGCCATTTTATAGAAAATAATGTTAAGAACTCTCTTGCTTGGCCGGGAACAGCTCAGAGGTTGAGCATCGACCTATGATCCAGGAGATCACAGTTCCATTCCCGGTCAGGGCACATGCCTGGGTTGCGGGCTTGATCTCTAGCAGGGGGCGTGCAGGAGGCGGCCGATCAATGATGACTCTCTCATCATTGATGTTTTTATCTCTCTCTTTTCCTCTCCCTTCCTCTCTCTGAAATCAATAAAGATATATTTAAAAACAAAACAAAACAAAAAAAACCCCTTTCTTAAGTTCATCTTCAGATGGAGCACAGCTACCTACCAGGAATCTGCAGTAGAGGTGTTTAAAGGGTCAGCTAAGTTGTCCATCAAGAGTGATGTTGAGTTTCCTTTATCATGGGAAATAGATCATAATATAGGAGGCTTTGTTAATTCTGACATTTAGAAATGGAATTTGGAATGGAGGTGTCTATATAAAGAGATATTCCTAAGTGCCCTCTCTTGTTTTGAGAACTTCTGGAAAAGGCCCCCCACTTTATTGTTTGCTACTCTAAAAATTTATCCAGATTTTTAAAATATCCCAAGCCCTGAATGTTTAGATTCAGATTATATTTATATTATGGTTGAGTACCATTCTTTCCTTGCCTAGATATGCGAATACTATTTTTGTGTGTGAGTAAGCTTAAAAATTGACTGTCTAAATATTTAACCAGAGTTATTTTAAAAGAATTTCATTATTTATCTTCTTTATGATTTATATTATCACATTCTGTGTCTGTAGTTATGGTTTATCATAAGCAGCCCATCTGCTACAACAGCCAAATTGGAACATTCATATAAGATGAGTTCAGATATCATAAACATGACAAGAGATGGATTACATTTAGTCTTTCTCCATGTTTAACCAATTTAATTTGTTTCCTATGCAGAAGAGGCTCTAAATTTACTTAATATATGTTAGCACTTAGGAACATAGTTAGAAACAAGGCGAAGGTCTTAACCTATTCGTAAATAAATGAGAAGATTCCTGTCGGAGTGAAAGAGAGAGAGAGAATTTATGTCAAACAATCAGGAATTTAATACATAGTGGTCTTTTAGGATGTCCAGTTTGTGTACATACTCTTAAGGCATGATTACGAATAACTTCACTTCCTATAAACAATGTGACTGGAGAAATTACTCACAGATACAACAAAAAGGGGAAGAAAGGTAAGACGTTTTAACTAAAGCCAATAAGTGAATTACTTTCCCTGAAAAGGTTAAAAATGGCAGATTTATTTTTTTGTTGCCATAATATTTGTCTTTGTTGGGTCAGCTATCTGAGGCATTCTCCAGAAGATGCAGGGCTCATTGAGACGTCACCACATGACCCCAAGTTACAGCAGAGTCCTGAGGGATTCTTTGCCTCTGTTGTTTGGGGACTCAAGGAGCCTTAGCTGAAGGCTAAGTCTGTTGGCTGAATGAAAGTATTGATACCACTGTAGGGAGAGCTTTCAATGATTATACTGGATTTCCCTTTGCCCCTGGTAAAGGTCAAGTAGAGGACTTTTTAGTGCAAGCAAAAGAGTCATTCATTTTTCACTCTTTAAGTAAAGGACTTATGTCATATTATTAGTGAAAATGTGATTAACTGTTAAAGCAACAAAGGTCTTAATGATCTATAAAGCCATTTTTCTCAAAGTTATGGCTTCATTGCTCTGCAGTACTAAATATATGTTGTTCTAGGATCATGTAAGTCATGAATACTAAAAATAAAAATAAACATATTTCTTTGATGATGATTTATTACCAACCAATTTGGAGCTAATACATTCACATTATAGGATGCAAATACAAATGTGACACAACTGAGTGGGCCTTTAAGATGGAGTGTCATTACTTTTGGAAATATGGGCAGTGCCTCAACTTCATCACAGCCTTGTAACATAATGTTTTGAGAACCTGTGACTGATGTTTCAACCTGCAGCAGTTTGGTTCTTAAATTCCACACTTAACAAGAGAATGGCTTCATTCAGCCTCACCGATGACCTAAAAGCCCATATATGGGGATATTATATGCCATTGTGAACTAGTGGTGAAGTTGGTAAAATGAGATGGGGTGACTCCTTGTGGGTGAGACACTGGCTTCACAATGAACACAAAGGCAGAGCCATGGCAGTGCCGGTCCAGCAGAAAATGGTACCACATGCCTCTGTCCTTGATGGACAGAGGCACCCATAGCTCCTCTGGGGCTATTCAGAAATATATCGATGCTAATATCTTGGTTATACGTTGTGCTTATTTTTTTCATATCAGGACAAAGCTCTCTAATTACCCAAAAAGCCTCTACAGAAGGTGAGCCAATTTATGCCAAGTTGAGTCTCTTTTCTTCTTTATGTCTCTACCTCTTCTCCTTCGAGGTCCAAAAGTTCTTATTATTTTTTTGTTTCCCTCATTCTTTCTTCTGTTTTTTTTTCTTTACTCTCTTTCCTTTTTGTTCATTTATTTTCCTTTCCTTTCCCCTTTCCATCCTGTTTCTTGCTCTCTGAAACACCATGGGCGATAAGCTGATATTTGTATGTTAACAGTTATGTTCTTGGCACTGCCAGGAACTTGCTTAAAAGAACGATTTTCTGGTATCAACAGAGAACCACATTCCTTAAAACAGTGAGTGTGTGATCTCTCTAATGCATGTACTGGTAACGCTAACTCTATTTCAGGTATCTATTCTTGGATCCATTATTTCCTCAGCATTTTTAAAAATTGGTACAATATGAGTAATAAGATGGTGAAGACAGTATTTGTGCAAGTTCTTTAAAAAATCACAAGTAGGGAGAAGAACAAAAGGTAGCAAACGATGGAGCCAAGTGTACACCGTCCGAGGCCCGCAGCCTGCCATGCGGTTAGGCCGCCCCAGTGCGCGTCGAATTTATGTAGCTGATAACCCAGGTTAACAGAGACCCTGGCGCTGTTATAGAGGCAATATTTTCTCAAGGATGTACAGTCTTAAACAACTTCTTCCTGTATTAGGTTCATACAAGCCTTTCTTTAACATAAAGCAGGTATGTCTGGTCTCTTGTTCCATTTCATTTTCTTGGAAAAATAAATTTATTGCAGGCCAGCTGAATGGAAATTCTGCTTACTGTTTACGACTGAAGTTGCTCCCCCCTCTCCTGTATTACCCAGGGAATTAGTTCAATATAGAGTCTTATTCCACACCCTTTTCTTTATTTTTCCCCTCTCCATCTTTCTTCTCAGGGTTCTGTTTCAAAATCTCTATTGCCACAGAGCAGCTGGCAGCATTTAACAGCACCTGCACAAGTAGTTCTGTTTCCAATGGAAGAAAATGTAGCTTACATAAGGCAAAAAAAAACTGTAAGGTGTCGGCTTTTCCATTTTTATTTGTATTTGTGTACATTTTCTTACTCATTGATGAATGTTCTGCTAAGTGAAACTTAACTCCTTGGTAAAGAATGGCGCAGCAGTCATTTGTTTCAGTAAGGTTTGGTTAAATTGAAACTCTGTCAGTAAGGCGAGAGGTTGATCAGAGCCAGGAAGAGACTCTTAAAATCTGTAACTTCTTTGAAGGGTGAGAAGGCACCCTCTCGAATTGGAAACTTCTACCATGATTTTCCAGGGAACAGTCCCCGTTGAAGACTGTAACAAGCATCATCATGTGTGCTGGTTCCCATGAAAGGCATTGTACAGTCAGACTTTTAATACCTAACAGTAAATAAATTACCTTCCTATTGCTTGGGAATAAGTTTAAATCTCTAAGTTTTTATTAAATTGTTCACATAACTACACACTGAATATTGATTGTAACTGCACTAGCAGTGACTAATGTGTCAAGTGACTAATGTGTCAGTGACTAATGTTTCAAGTACTGACTTTCCTTAAATCAAGGTAGCTATTCTGTAAATGAAACTCCAACCTAAAAAGCTGGCCATCTACAAATAATATCTGATGACTAACTTATGTAAAGCCAACTGCAGCTCATAAATCACTCTTGCTTACCTCTCGAGTTTAATCCTCAATCCCCATTTTTTTCCCCCTAGGTAGAGGAACTGAATCAGAGGAAGGCTCTGTGACTTGGTCAAGGTCACTTAGCTAATTAGTGTAAGCTTATCTGGAGTCTAGCATAGCCCTCTATTAAAGAGAAAATGTCATCAGTTGATATTGTTTTATTTAGGTTTAAAAGTTATCGAGAGCCATGGACTATAGTTATATAATTATTCTATTCAGGATTCTGAACCATGTAAATACTATCCAGGAATCTGAAGCATGTATACAGGGATGGGCAAAAATAGGTTTACAGTTATAATACAAATAAATAAGATAATAGTTAATAAATAATAATGCAAGAATCAACTGCCTTTCAAGTGCTTACAACTGTAAAGCTCCTTTTGTCCACTCCCTTAGAAATGTGGGATTTCTTTTTGAATGCAATTCTAAGATGCAAGGTTCCTAGAAGAAATTTCATATGTTATCATGCCTTTATAGATTAACAACCCAAAGTGTATGACCAAGGTCACCCACTAGTTAACAGCAGTGCTGATACTAGAACCAAATTAAATGCCTTCCTCCCTCTCTCCCTCCCTCCCGCCACCCCCCCACTTCCTTTCTTCCTTTTTTATTTCTCTTTCTTGTACTTTACTCATTCCCTTCACCCTTCTCTCCTCCCCTTTTCCTCAAATATTTGAGCGCATACTCTGAGCCAGTTACTACTCATCAAAACTAGGTATTGGAGATAGACCATGACTGAGTCAGACCTCTCTGCCCTCAGGAAGTCTATTAAAAGACACAGTGGACTGAGTGAGTACAGTGCTATCATGGCACAGGCACAGGATATCATGTGTGGGCGACGCTTGGGAGGGATGTGCAATTAAGCCTAGAGTGAGTCAGAGGAGGAGTCCTTAAGGGAGTCTATCTAAACCAACACCTGAGGGATGATTAGACTATTCCAATGAAGGGAAGTTGTATAGTAGCAGAGAAGAATGCTTAGGTATCAGCCCACAGGCGAGAGAAAGCGTGGCGGAGTTCATGAACTGTAGAAGTTCACAGCGAGTGTGCGAGGGCCGGGAGAGTGGTGGGGAAAGACTGAACTGAATGCCCTTTCAAGGTAAGCAAGGCACTATTAGGAGCTATGACCTTTACAAGGTAATACTCTTTAATTATAATAGGATAACCTAGAGCAGACAATGATAAAATGGTAAATCCCCAAACAAAGGATATAGATTGTGACTGTCTCTTGGAGTTCAGAGGAGAAGAAGTCGTTGTGGATCACAGTAAGCAAAGAAGATTTCAAGGAGCATTTTGAAAGACAGCGTATCTATCGATCACTACCTTCTTGCATTCCTTTTCTCCATGAACAAATAGTCTTTACTGACTGACTGTCTCTATCTCCTCAATTTCTATTCAGTCTTCATTTTACTGAGACATTCATTTTGTCTCCATTTGAAAAGTCAGTAGTAATCCCCAGTGGCCAAAACTAGTGTGTTTCTCAGTTCTTGGCCCACTCTAATGTCCTCAGGACAATTCTTTCCTTCTTGGACCTTAATCTTCCTCTGGTTCCTGGACCGCCATTTACTTGTGAGTCCCCCTGTAATTGTCTCCGTTTCTGGATTCTTATCTTTCCCTACCTGTTGGTGCTTCCCAGGGTCTAGGGCTCAGCCCTCCCTTCTTTCTGTAGTCTTTGATTTCCCTGGCTAGTATGTACCTAAAGATACCATCTATTTATTTATTTATTTATTTATTTATTTATTTATTTATTTATTTATTAAGTACTACCAAATTGTTACCTTCGGCTCTAAACCTACAATTCCACTCTCTTGCTGAACACGTCTACCTGAGCATCTTATCCCACTTCAAATGAAGTGAAATCCCTCCTCCCCACCCCCTTGTTCCCATTGCACTTAATGGTTTCATCGTTTACCTTGTTTCTCAAGCTACAGCTTGAAAGTCTACCTTGACTCTTTGCATTTCTTTTCTCTTCCCCTATGTCCAGTTATTTGCCAAATTTAATATTCTACATATTCTCTCAAATCACACTGCCTTTCCATTAATTCAAAGCTTCACCATCTATTGCCAAGAGTGCTCAAAATGATCTCCCTTCCATTCAAAACTGTCCCTTCTAAATCTCAAACCTGAGATAATCTTTTATTGGCTTAAGACACTACTCTGGCTCCCTACTGTCCCCAGCAGTAGTTTTTAACTATGTTCTGCTGAGTTAAACAGAACCCTTTAAAGATGCCTTAAAGGTTAGCTGTGGGGGAAGAGAAAGCCAAGAGGGTCTGCTTCCCAACTCCCCACCTCATCCTCAGCCAGCTCAACATCACATTTTACTCCTTTGCTATGTCTGAATTTGCATAAAATTTAGCTTGGGGTGGGGGGGAAGTGATCTTCTGCTAAAGTCTTTTGAAAATTAGAAAGCCAAACTTTAACATGATATACACGGCCCTTGTCTTTCTCTAGCTTCATCTCTCCCAGTCTCTTGCCCTAATCATCACTCACTTAGAGCACTCCTTCACCATCCACTTTTTTGTTTATGCTGATTTTCCCATGTGGAAGTCCCCTGTGTTTGCTCTTCATTTTCTCCACCTTCTCTACCTGGAAAATTTCTGATGATTCAAGTCGAATCTTGCTCTCACAACACTCCCTGAGAGAGGAGCGTGCAGAAAGACATTCTTCATACATTTCTCCTACAATCCTTAGCACATCAGTTACTTCCACCACCAGGTTGCTTTCCCATGGCCTCCCGGATGGCAGTCTTTTTTTTTCTTTTCTCCAATATATTTTTATTGATTTCAGAGAGAGGAAGGGAGAGGGAGAGAGAGACAGAAACATCAATAATGAGAGAGTCATTGATCGACTGCTTCTTGCACCCCCCCCCCCCCCACTGGGGATCGAGCCCACAACCTAGGCATGTGCCCTGACCAGAAATCAAACTGCAATCTCCTGGATCATAGATTGATGCTCAGCCACTGAGCTACACTGGCCAGGCATGGCAGAGTCTTACTTATATTTGCACCCCATTGGTAGCCCAGCACCTGAGGTGCAGGAAGGGCTGCTCAGTTAATGTGAGCTCTGACTGCTCCTCATCCTGCTGCTGTTTCTACAGTGGCAAAGCCAAAGGGTTTTTGAGAAAAAGAGTGAAACATCAAGAATGGTATTTTAGGTGTTCTGATGTGTGATCTTAAAATTAAGTGCCGACTGGATAAGAAAGGGGAAGGTCTGGAGTCTTGAAAATAGGGGTCTAACAGAGATTCTCAGAATAGTAAGGTGTGAGTTAGATTAAAATCTAAAGATTCATTGCTGAACTGATGGGATGAGAGAATATATCTCAGAGGAAAAAGGTAGAAGACTAATGTTCATTTTCTTCAGAAAGCCTAACTATGGCAGGAGAGGGTTTTGTCTGTTCTCTTGCAATGTATATTCACTCCACCGAGAGCAGGTAAGCTATTTGGTTCTACCAGCCCTCTGCATCCCCATCACATAGCTGGTGTGGCAGTGGCGATTTCAACAATGCGCCCGTCACTATGTCCCAAACACTGTGTTACCTCATGGGAGAGAGCGAGAGAAGTACTATTATTACCTTCACTTTAGAGGTGAGGACAGTGAGGCTCAGAGAGGTTAATTAACTTGCACAAAGCCTCACAGCTGGGAAGTTGTGGACCCTGGGTAGAAACTCAAGTCTGTCTGACTCCAGAGCCTGACCTCTATTCCATTCACTGCTCAATCTTAAAAGCTCTGTTTTGCCAATTGTGTTTTAGATCTAATATCTGAATACTCACAGATGTTCAGGTGACATCTCCTTTATTAATGCAAATCAGGGAAGTTAGAGTTCTAGAAAAAGGAGTTCTCTAGATATCTGAAGTTCACCTCTTTGGGCCTAATGGCTCCTATGTTGTTGCCATAAATGGTGAACAGTTTTCTAAAATCATTAGTTCAAGAAACCAGGTAACCAATCTTGCTGGATTCTTGTCCTAAGTCAAAGTAAATAGGCACTAAATGACTCTCCTTTAAGAAAAGTGTATAAGCTTTGGCACATGGGCTTAACCTTTGGGCCGCCCAAATTAAAGGCAATTTTCCTCCACTGCGAGTCCTCGGTGGGTCTCACGTAACTGAATTTGTTAGGTAGCTTCTCTGCAGATGCAGACTCACTGCTAGAACAAGGCGGGTCTCTAATACTTCTCAGAGTCTGGTCTGTGTGCCACATGTATCAAAAAGTGAGATACTGTCTTAACCTCAGATCTCCTAATTTTGAACCTTTGGGAGTGAGGCCTGAGAATCTGCTTATTTTTATGAAATAACAAGCACAGTGGAGAGGAGGGTGATGATGGCCTTTTGAATAAAATAGGGCTAAAAGTGCTCAGCACAGTCGTTAAAGTATGCAGACATTTAATAATAGCTGTTACCCTTGGCAGCTCTATTTTACATTATGCCATGCCAAATGCCCTTCAGCTAGTGACCTTCTGGGGTAGTTAATCTCAAACATATCAGCTCTGTAAATGTTTAGACTCAGTTCAAGCAGCTCCACACCTACTCAGGTGATCCCCTTCCTACCCTTCTTTATTTTGTTGTTTGGTTTGATTTGCATTTCTCATCTCCAAATATATATATGTAGATTTCTAAGGGCCTTCTCTGAGCAGGAACCCTAAATGTGTTCATTTAATTCTCATAACACACTGCAAGAGAGACATTATTAATCCCATTGCCCAGATGAGAAAGCTGAGACTTAAATAGCTTAATTAATGTGCCCAAGGTCACAGAGGCGGGGAGCTGGACCTGAGGCTGGAACCCAGGTTCCCTTGACTCCACATTCCTGCCTCTTCCCACTGTGCTGGGCTGCTTCTTCCCATTCAGCTAAGGTGTAAGCCTCTTATTCAGGACCTGTGGGTATCGGTGTCACCAAGATTGTTTCTGTGACATATACACATATATCTGTGCTACTTTTCGAATCCTCACCTTACTCACAAATTACATCTTATATGGAAGAGCAGGTAAATGGTATCACTTAAACTTTGAAGTATAGTTGAAATCTGAAATTATTTTTAGAAGTTTTGTTTGTTTTTACCGATCTCACTAACCTAATTAGTAGGCAGTGTATGGAGTCAAGAGACGACCTTTTTCCCTGGCACCACTGAGTCAGCAATGATCAATAGAGCTTCCTGCAGAGACAGGAATGTTCTATATCTGCATTGTCCAGTACAGTTAGCATTGGCCTCGTGTGGCTGTTCAACTACTTGGCTAGTGTGACTGAGGAACTACATTTTAAATTTTGATTTGAATCTATGTTTAAATTGAAATAGCTCCTTGTGGCTAGTGACCATCATATTAGACCGCACAGGCCTAGATAGGTCTATAGGAAGACAATGAAATCAAGTGATTAAGAATTCAAATCCGGAGCCAAGTTGACTAGCTCTCTAGCCTGTGTGACTTTGTGCTAGTTACTTGACATTTCTGTTTTTTATTACTTTGAATGTAAATGGCAATAATAATAGTATGGGTCTCATAGATTCATTGTGAGGATTACATGAGCAGTTTTATGTAAAGATTCTTAGCATAGTCAGAACTCATCAATGTTAGCAGCTGTTATTGTAACTATCGCTATTATTAGCTCAACTTTCTAAGTAATTTGAAACTGCTTACCTTTTTTTGTGACTTGAAATATACTTAGAACTGCTGATAGCATGGTAGCTGCTTAATACATATTTATGGGATTAAATTTTTGAAATCTTTCATATTTAGGACTTTTGATACACTGTGTATATAACACACATACAGAGGATGCTGGAGAAAGACTCAGAAAATGCCTTCCCTTCTTCAGATATGCGGTAGGACAGTGCTAGTCTGTTCATCAAGATAAATGAGAAGGAAAGGGAATGAGGAAGCTGGAATACTTGCAAAGAAAAAAAAAATTCTCATCTCTTTAAAATCTTTGGTGGTGAGGCCTGAAGACCTCATGCAACTCAAATATCCATGATCTTAAAAAGCTTATTTCAAGTCTGAAATGTGTGAGGAGGTGATCAGGGAAAAGACATTTTAATAGGACACATGATAAGTAGTAGGAAATTATCTTTCATTAGGCACACTATAAATCAATTTTGATTCTTTTTATTAACCAGTATGTAAGTACTTTGTGCATCGAAATCGCCACACAGACCTACACACACTTGTACACCACATATAGTGTGTATGTAATGTATATGCCTGTTTGTGTATAGGTGTAAATATATTAATATTGACAGTAAAATTAGATAGTAAAACCTTTTTATTTAGTGCCAAACAAGTCTAGCCACAATGAATTAAAAATTTGAACTACCTTGGCATGCCTTAGCTTTATAAGGCCTTGTAAATGGCTATACAAATATTTTTCTAAATGGAAATCATATTAGACCTGAGGTTTAAAGTAATGTAGATAGGAAAGAGAGAGGTAAATAATTGCCCTTTTACTTTGTGACAGTATTATAAATGCCAGACAATGGAAAAACTGGTAAAATTAAAAAGGAATTCCTAAACTAAAACAACATACTGGCTCACAAACTGTCTTTGTTCATCTGCGCTGTGGATTAATGCTGACTGCGCTGCCAAGGACTCAGCGGAAAGGAGAGCCACTCATGCTTAGTGTAGCTCGGCTGCGGGTCTAGGACAGAGAGGGCGTGGGCGTGGGACTCAAGAGACAGCATGTTGTCGATGAGAGCTTATGGCTGCTTGCTTGACAGCTTAAAAAGAGAGGCCAACTGCACAACTGAAGGAAATATAATATGCCCTTTTAATGAGTTGAATTTGAAGAACTTTTTCAAGAAAAGGGAACGGGAGGTCCTGCTGAAGGGCTTTGTTGATCACAGTTGCCAGCTTACACCTTTATTATCTGGTGAAAGGTGCCAAGCATAGCTATTTGTCAGTTTGCTATGAAGTAATTCTGTCCTTTTAAAAACTTTCAGTGGCGTGCTACTGAGATGGCCCTATTGTTACTGCCTTGCTTAATTGTTGACTTTGTGTTGATTTTATTATTCAAGTAGGCCCCACCTATTGTTTCAGAGGTCAACGAGCTTTTTCATTGCATTTCAGCTGAACTGTAGCCTCTGGTCAACCACACTTGCTTCTTAGGCAAACATTCTGCAGCAGCTGCGTTGGAAACTATCATTCCACACATCACAGCAAATCTCAGACAACTTGAGTTTAATTATTCCCTGTTGACTGGCTTTGCCATTACTAAAATCTCTTTTAACACACTGACATTGAGAGTAGAAGTGTAGGGTTTCTGGGCTCTCAGCACAATAGCTTTTGCGTTAATATCTCATAGTTTATTTCACAGAGCAGAGGCCCACTTGAGGTGTCTGAAATTTGTTTAAACATAAATTGCAAAGAAAGGCATGGGTGTCACAACATAAATAGTGAAAAGAAAACCTGTGAATAGGTGTAGATATGTTTTTAAAGGTGCATTCCTCTTATAGCAATTGTTTTGGCTTCTCAAGTGCATGTCAAGGCAATTTTATTCACCCCTTCGTTTTCATTAATTTTTTAGAACATATTTATGTTTTATTTCTCCACTAAATAAATAATGCTGGTATAGTGTATCCCACACTGAACTTTTCATAATGTTTGACGAACTGTAATTTCATGCTTGATAGTGCCTGATCTGAATGTCCCGTGAAAGTTTTGTGCAGGAAGAGGTGTTCAATGTTACTAAAGGTTAGTAAACTCACAAAATAGACAGTTTAGTGATTGTTTCCAAAGAGCTTTATAGTCTGACAAGTTTGAGCAAAATAATAAAATTTTGGCATTGGATATCTAGCATAACATATCCAAGGATTTATCACTACCTAGAAATTAAGGAATACAGAGGGAAAGAACTGAGCAATGTATGTTTTACAAGTTCATTTTGAAATATCAAACATGGAAGGCCCTAGCATAAGGGCACTATTGCTTTAAAGTTATGTGTGTGTAGTGAACTGTATGTTAGCTGGCAAACACCCCTAAATAGAGGGCCAGAACCCTCTGCTTATATGCTGGCCATACAACTTTCCACTCTCAAGCTTCGTGCTCTGGTTTATGTTTGTCGAACCCACTGAAAAGTGGTAGGATTGACTCTGAGGGACACGGTCCTTTTTGATGGGGATAACTTGTCTCCTGAGGGTTGAGGCACATGACCAATTTCACAAGTAATATTTTTAAAACCCAAATCTGATCATGTCTTTCCTCTGCTGAACCCTTCTAGTGGTTTCCCATTGCATTCATGATAAAGTTTAAAATTCATATAATCCCATTTATGAGGTCCTTCATCATCTGGCTTCTGCCTACCACCTCTCTCAGTTCCTTAAACTTTCCCACAGGTTCTCACACATTTCACACATATATTCATTCATTCATCCATTCATTCATTTATTCATTCAATATTTATTGAACACTGACTGTGCCAGGCACCATGCTGATTGCTGAAGGCTACCTCAGAGGGTAAAATAGACATGGTCTCTACTCTCCTGAAGTTTATAAACTATCAGGAAGCCAAAATTGGAACAAATAACTACGACACTCTTCTATCAGACTGTTTTTCTCTTGAACATGGATACCTTATTCTCATATAGCATGTCTCATATTAAACATCTTTTCCTTTGGGAGACTTCCCTGATCCTTCCTCTAAGTTAGAGCTTCTTGATATATGCTAAAGAAATAAGACAGAACCAAATTTTAAAAATTAGACTTTAAGACTTTATAAAAGCCCAAGTTGACTCTGTGGTTTCTAGGTTCTTCTTGAGCCTTTGTTGGTCATCTTCACTTACTTGGTAGTATTTAGCTCCTGTAGTTCAAGGCCGTTCTTTGGTATTTGGGTGAGGGGCTGGCATACAAGATAGAGAAGAATCTTTAGAAAAATTAGAGGAAATCACTGGTTGAGTACCTATCTGTCATAGATATTTTATTTCTATTAAAGTATTTGATCTTTATACAAACATTGTGAAGTGACTATAGAGAAACAAGAAAACATAAAACTATAGCCAAGAACTCTAGAGACAGACTACTCAAATCTACCACTGGGAGTTCCCTGTTTCCTCAAATGTAATCTGGAAATAATAATATCTACTTCAGATCCTTGGGAGAATTATGTGAGATAATGTACATAAAACCATCAGAATCTGTCTGGTATAAGTGCTGGTTCTTATTGTTATTCCCACGTTATAGATGAAGAAAAAGGCTTGAAAGGGTTGGGTAACTTTTGAAGATTGTGGAGCTAGAAATAGAAAGCAAGATACAGTACTGAGACATGGGTCTGTCCAATTTCAGACTCTAGTATTGAATCTCTTCACCAGAGCAGGTAAATATCCACCCAGTGAGTGCAGGTGACAGAAAAAGCAGTGGATAGTTACCAGAAGAGAGTCTGCTTTTAAAAGCCTGAGCTTTGTTTCAAGAAGTTGCCTTTCATGCCTGGTTTCTGTGAATAAAGTTGTGCTTGAATTTCTTAAGTAATGGGCAGCAGTAGTCATGTGAGTAATGTGCCAGGTGGTTGCATAAATCCCTGGGAAGCAGCATATTCTTCTGTTTAATTTTTAAATACTGTGTGTCAGGTTGAGAAAGGAAGATAAGGAAGGAATGACCTTGTCTTGCATGGATAAATTGCTTTATCCAAATATACCTTCATTTGTATACCATTCTATAGAATCTTAGATCTAGCATCTTTCCTCAGAAGGTACAAGAAGTCATGGTTCAGAAAAGAGGTCCTTGCATTAGCCTGCTATGGATACAATGTCTTAAAAATAGTCCATAATTGAAACTGATGCAACTGATAATTTAGGTATAAAATTATTAGAGTCTAGATTTTTCTTTAAATACAGATGTTTTTACTCTAAGATTTTTCTTGCATTATGTCCTTTGAAATTATTATTATTTTTTTACCTATCCTTTGCAGTAGTCCAGAGTACTAGAAAGGAAACTTCTATAATTTTGATGCCAGGCATCCATTCCTATTCCTTACATTAGTAATGTGTAATAGTGCTGGAAGGCAATGCTTACTGGTAGAACTGTTATCAATTTGTTCAAAATTTAGTGTCACTTTAATGAACATCGAGCCAGGGACAGAGGTGCATAATACATTTTTTTTTGATCTTGGAAATATTAGAGTTTAATGGTAAATATATATAAAGAGATGTGTTTTAAGAAAATGGAGATAGATTTATGACTGTGATGCTGTGGAAGCCCAGCAAAATGCCCACCACTGGAAGTCTGTGAATTTGCTGCACATTTCTAGAGATGAAGTCTTTAAAATGATGCCTGTGAGCTCATCAGGTAAATGGAGAGTAGAAAGGGTGTGTTGAGAAGGAGGGACTTGTCACACCAAAGGTTCAGAACCTGAGCCAGGAGGGTGAATGTGAAGACTTACAACCTGATCTATTTGTATAGACAGCAAAATATAAAGAGTAAGAGGACCTGAGTTTCACATGGGTGATGGAGGCCACATGGAATGTTTTGTGTGTCATGTTAAGTTCCTTGGCATTTATGCTGTGAGTAATGGACAGTCATTGAAGGACTTTAAGCAGTGGATTAACATAGTTAGATTTGTACACAAGCTAATTCTCTGGTTGCATTTGACTGAATGGGTCTAATGTGAGCAAACCTGGATGCAAGGAGTTGAGTGTAATAAGTAAAGAGAAAGAAGACGAGATATGATGAGAAATACTTAGGAAATACAATTGATGAGTATTAAGGACTGGCTGGATTTGGGAAGCCAGAGAGGTGTAGTCTGAGAAAGAAAGTGAACACGAAATATTTCCAATATTGGCTACACTATATTTGAGGTGCCTGAGGGACAACTGGATATACCAGTCTGGCGTTAAGAGGGAAATTTGTGGTTAGAGATATTGTCAGGGAGTTACCAGCATGGGGGGAAGGGGGGAGGAAGAAAGATTAAAGCTCTGAGAATGATTGGAAGAGAACCTAGTGGCATGTTAGAGGGAGAATAGGCTGAAGACAAAGGCCTGGGAGAAACTTAGCCTTTCCTCAGCAAGGGGAGAAATGACCCTGATAGAGGATTCCAAAAATGAACACAGAAGACTGGAAGTTGAGCCAGGAGACTGTGAGTCATGAATGCCAAGGATATAGACCATTTCAAGGAGGAAGTGGGTATTAGTATCAAATGCCGTAATTTTCACCTATATTTTATGTTTGTTCCTGTGCTCAGTTTTTACTGCATTTGCTAATGATGAAAATAGGTATGGTATGAACAGGGCCAAAATAAAAAGAAAATATATGTCCTTAAGATAAGCTTTGGAAAGTCATTTTCATGTAAATAAAAGAATTATAACAATCCTTTAATTGGTAATTTTATAGTCACTATATTTTCACATGAATCCAGTAAGACCATTGAGACCTTAGATTTCTCTTTTTTCCCCAGTCATCGAAGCCACTGCACAGTGAGTTTAAGTGACTTGTCAAGGCTAGTTGCTGGTGCTGTGGAGCTCGGACAATGCAATGTTATGTCCTCATGGTCCTGAGTCTTCAGGCGTTTGTGATGCCATGTTAGGAATCCAAGCATGATGAAGAATGTTAACTATTCCTTTAGCCAATGGGCACATAATCTTTACATCTATCCTTCAGCTTTATTACTTTCCTCTTAGGCATGAGCACTCAAGATCTTCGATTTCATAAAATTGCAATTATTAAAATGTCAGTTACCATTTTTGTATAATCTCTTTTCTGTTTCATTTTCTATATCCATAGAAAGAAAGTCGTCAAAATTTGTTTCTTCTGAGATTAAGTTTATTTGGCAGCTAAGTTCTAGACTCTTAAGCTTTTATGTCTACAAGGGTATCTGTCGAAGCAAAGTGGAAACCCATAATACAATGAAAAAAGAAAAGAAGAAAAGAAACTGACACTTGTCAGGATTTTGTAGGATATTAGGAAACATTTTATTGAATAAAATAGATAATAATCTGTACAGACAACTAAAAAAATTAAATCCCATATCTTTGGAGGTGGCCCAATGACATCACTTGGTACAAGGAATCTCCCATCCAGTTCTTAAACATGAATGGTATTTCTGTGTCAGGTCAAACCATGGGTGGACTTTTTTTTTTTTTTTTTCAATTGCATGCAGTCCTTTTAGTAGAAATCTATAGCATCCAAGAACAAAAGGAGTTCCTGGTTGCCCTTATTTCTCATTCCTCAACTCTTTCTTTGTCAGTATTGCTGTGAGATTTCATATAGATTTCACATGAGTTTTCTCTCTTATACTACACTTCGGATGGAGCCCATTGAATGTTGGTTTAATTCTCTATTGCTCTTTATGAAGTGACCTGGTGCTTCTTTACTATTAATGTTTTCTCTTTGGGGAACTTTCTATTTTGCTGGACTCAGTTCTCTGGCTTCCCTTGAAAAACCTAAGACCAATAGTTCTTCCCGGCCCCAGCCCTTCACCTACATCTTAAATGTTTTCTGTAGTATTTCTTCCAGGCAAACTTTTCTGTTTCTCTTAATGAATTTTTCTATTTCATAATAGTTGGTAAGTAACTCCTTATCTCAGCTATTATACATTTTCACCATTTCCTTTCTTCCTCAGAGTAATATGGAGTGCTTGACAAATGATTATCAAATTTATTCTAATTATTTATTTTATTTATAATTATTTTCATTTTCTTTTGGGTCAATTCCAAATAAACTTAAAAGATTATTTTTACACTTCTCTTTTAAAGAATTATAATGGCTATGATATAAAATGCTAAAGATCTCAACTGTGTTATAAAACAATATCTCAAACAATATATTTCATCAAACATGTATTAGGTATCTACTATGTACGTACCACTGGAGTGCTCACTAAAAGAGATATAAAAATGACAAGGGCCTTGTCTTCAAGAAGAATAAAGTCTAATAGAAAGTTCAGAATGAATGAAAATCTAACAATTTACCATTAATTATTACTGGTTATTACAGATTTCTTCATGAGAACCAAATTAATTTAATTCATTCATAAAATCTCATCAAATATTTCTAACTAATAGAAAAACACAATAACACTTTACTTGTAACATCTTCCTTCAAATCTTTGCTATTGCTTCTTCTTTGCTAAAAAAATGTACCTTATTTTTTTCCTGGTAGAAAATTAGTATGTTTAAAATTAAATTAGGTGTGGGTATACTCAGGGAAGAGACACATTCTTAAAATAATGCAAAGAATTTGTAAGCATACAGTGATATAAAGACGAGAAATTCAAAATTTTCTTTTTCAAAGGAAAAGGAAATTTAACAGCATTGAAAACAGAATACCCTGTTTGGAGTTTCGTCATATGTGTATGGAAGACTCTTCTGTAATTTACAAATGAAGCCCTGCCCATTAGATTCAGATTGTGTAGTCTCAGAACGGAGAATCAGAGGGTCCATAGTGTTACCCATTCATTTCTTGTTGGAAAGGGACATTATGGGTAGAATCTCAAAAGCACCAATAAGTTTATTATAAATGGGTCAATATAGTAAGTTTGAGTTTCCTTAAGTTGCTGAGTTCAATAGTGTACCCTTATTCTATCATATGGGGGGGGAGGAATATTCAGCTGCTACTTTTATTTGAGGAAACGCTGAGTTCTCCCAGTCCTAGGTAAATTACTGCGGGGATCCCCTGTGAAGCTCTATGGAATGTTTCCAGAATTAGACAAGCTGGCTCATAATGCAGAGTAGCGAAATCATCATAGCTTTAACTACTCTGTGCTGAATGGAAAAAAAAAAAAATTGGCCAAGTTCACATTTTTGGCACCCACAAAAGTGAGTATTCCTTTGAATTGTGCCTTCATCTGACTTGGTGTAATTAAGTACCATGGGAAACAATATAATTTAAGGGTTACTTCTAAGAGAACGGAGAGGCTTGGTGTTGACTTTTAAAGTCTGAGTTGGAACAGACAATTTTAATGAGTAAAATAAATACCTACATCAACAGAAGTAAAAATAGAATAATTCGATCAGAGGGTTTGTAACATTAGGTATGTATATGAAATAGCTTTTGTGATAGTCTGGGGATTTCATTTCCAGCACGAACTACATAAATGGCTAAATATAATTTTCCTAAAATATTACTTCATTGGGCCAGTAGTAAGATATCATCTAGGCCTTTGTATTTTGGCTGGCTGACATTTTCTTCTTTCCCATGAAAAAGAAAAGTTGAACTTCCCTCATATAGAATTGAACAGAACCGAGTATCTTTCTGCCCCTCTCTGTTTATTAAGATAGACTTCTGATAAGATGGGTAAGCGGGAAGTCGGAATAGTTCAGAGGAACTAAAGGCTGCTTCTCGCTCTCGCTCTCTGAGGCACATTATTTTTATGTTTTGGAACTCTATTTTGAAGCTTTCTTTTTTAAAAAGTACAAGATGTACTGAGTTTTGAATGACACTTTAGGTTTCTTTTCAGTGGGTATTGAATAAGTGTGAAAAAATGTCAATATTTTTATTTGTATTAACACTCTGAGGGCAGAGCAAACATTTAGTAATATGAGAGAAAGTATGCCACTTGGGTTCTGGAATGTGGACAAAGAACATAGCAGAACACACTTGGAAGTAAAATTACCATAATATCCATTTATAAATAATTTTATAGCATATTAATCATTTCAGTCCAAATTAATGAGATTAATTTTTAGCTTATTTTTGATAACTCCAGATGTTAATTTAAAAAAAAAAATTGTTTTAAGTCTTTATGTCTGAATCAGGGAAATATCTCAACTGTGACTCAGGATAAGATATTAAATATTTTATTTGTGCTAAAGAGCATGTGTAATTTTCCCCCCTATATTATATAATAAAACAGAAAGCAAAATCTTCTTGAAAGCTGTTTTCCTCATCTAAAGTAAATTGTTAAATTTAATTTAGTCTATGCTTATGGGTGAACTTATGCTAGATAATGGGGAAATATTACCTATAATTTTTAAAGTGTAGAAACCAAAATCTGAGCAAATATAATTTTCTTTATTCTTCCCCACATGGCAATTTTTCTATTAATAATGTGACTAAATTAAATGCAGATAAATTTTGTCTATAATCTATTCTAAGTCATAAATATTTTGCTTTTACTATAGTCATTGAATTTTTATTTGTGTTAAATAAATTAACTCTTCATATGGAAATTTGAATTTTTTCCTAGTATTCCAACTTTTCTGTGTGACCTGCCAATTGCCTGGTTTTAGTCAGAAGAGCTCCTTCAATGAAAACCAGTGTACTGTTTGGTTATTTTTAGCACAGTCTGACTATAAGGTTTAAGCACCAAGAATCTAGCAAAATGGATTAGTAAAGTCTCCAAGACAGTTTTCATATAGAAAAAAACCAAAAAAACAACACAGGATTAGATGTAAGGTCAGCATAGAACCTTCAAGTCAATATAGGAAATAAATTTAGAAACTTTTGATTTGCCCATAACCAACTATAATGCAATTGATGTTAACCAATCTTACCCAGCAATGTGTTAATTTAGAAACTGGCAATTTACCAATTTCATGGCTATAATTATTTAACCTAATACCTCTCAGCCAAACCAAAATAAAACAATACCGTAATTTAATAAAGAAGCAAGTAGCTTAATTTGAAGCAGCATTAAAAAAAAAACCACCCAAAACAGATAACACTGTAAAGTGGAAAATTTTCAGCATTAGCTCTGGAATCTAAGGCATGTACAACAAAAACTCATTATGAAAAGTCTAAAACTTGTTTTAAAAAATTCTAAAAGTGATCAAATTACTTAACAATAGAATGACAGTTGTTTTGAAAGTATCTTTTTTCCCCTTCCCATGTATTCCTATAACAAGCTCCTATTCTCTTTCATTTCTCAAGGATTTTATTTATTCCATTTATTTTACAGAGGATATTTTAAAGACATATTCTCTTAGAGAATCAGAATCAGCAGCTGGGTTAGATAATGTTACTCAATCAAAGTCCATGTGCTTGATGTGTCAAAAGGCCAAAACTCAAAATGTCAGAGTTTGGAATAAGGAAAGGTATATTGATCGAGAAGGCACCAACTGAGAAGATGGGAGGCTTAGTGGTGCCTCAAATCCATCTCAAGAAAGGACAGAGTTCAGGCTTCTTTTATGTCAAGGGAAGAGGAATTGGGAGGGGCAAGAGGTGATTGACAGCAGCAGACATCTGGGTGCCAGCAGAGGTCTGAAGAAGATTGTGAAACTTCTCTATTCTTAGCCTGTTGACTCTAGTTGATGTGAGTCTGGTCATGAGGTTCCTGCAAAGCTTTGATAAACAATCATTATTTTTGTACACACTTCCCTTATCTCCTTAGGAGAGGCACATTCTGGTGAGGGGCTGTTTTTGTAAAACTCAGCATGTCTATATGCAAGGCTAAGCAGAAGCTATTAGCTTGAAGGCTACGGGAACAAAGCAGGCTTGAACAGGAGGAAGTCAGAGAGACCGAGCATCTCACTCTTTTGCAATTATAACACTGTTAATTGAAGTATGGGAACTGAAAGGACAAGTGCTCAAAAGCCATTTAAATGTATCCATTCTAGTGTATTTTATTAAAAACAATTTTGAAGGTGTGCGTGTGTGTGTGTGTGATACATGCAGGATACATTTTCCCACATTAAGGATGCATGTCTATTCGTAGAAATATAGGTCATATATGTATAAAGTAAATTTTCAATTATTCAAGAACAAGTTCACTTTTTTTGGAGGAGGGTTTGGAAGGTAGAGATTCAACATGATGATGATTTGTGGAAGTAATGTAAATGACTGTTAATCATCTGAATCATCTACATCTGAGGAGTTGTTTATTATTTAGAACTGCGCAGTAGACAAATAGTACAGCATCGTTTCTTTTCCCATGTAGGACCTTGAGTTCCTTGGGCCAGTCAGCTGTGCTGTATGAGGGAGTAGTGCTCTCTTCTGCCCACTGCCCATTCTTGGCAATGACTCCTAGAAAAGGCTATGAGCCCCCAGGCTTGCTGTAGGACTGGGAAGAGAGGAGGAAAAGGCACAGGGAGTGGATATTCAGCTGGGGACACATTTTCATCCAATTCATTCCCTAAATTAGAGACAAATAGATGAAGAAAAAAAGTGAAATGGTCTAGAAAACAATAAATAACTGATTATGAAAATAAACAATGACATTTTTGTTATTTCTTACTAATCAATTTACATAATTTGTGTATATTTATAAACACAGTATTTACATGGCTTGTGTATTTAATGTATGTGAATTTTCAAACTATTGCTTTTACTCTTTTGACTGTAAAACTATAAACCTGTTGTTAGACATAAGATGCACTTTAATTCAGTATATTTTCATTAAATAATTATTCTACAATATTTTGGTATTTTTAAAATATTGATTACTTTTTTGCACATTGAACTGACATTATGTGTGATTGCCATCCATACTCCTCTCATTACCTTATTTATTATAGTTTCATAAATAAACAGATGCATATATATACAACCTTTTACTGAGAAGGGGTTTGAAAATAATTGTGAAGTATTTAGGTCTGAAAAACTCCTTTTGAGCATATATTAGGAGTGATGTTGAGAGAGTGATAAAAACGTAAGCAAGTTAGATACTGTGTATTGGGATGTTCAGTAGCACCTTTGAGAAAGCTATGAGAGATCCTGGAAATAGGAATGCAATCTCCCTCCCCATCCATACCATTATTATTATTATTCCAAAGCCCATTAACCTGTTGTTTGCAACAGTCACTACGCTATAAGTAGAAAACCATTTGCATTTTTTTAAGAAAATTTTTTGGTTTAGTCCAAGGATACATTCTTTTAGCAATCACCGCTCTGAGCATTACCCATGAGAAAGCCGTGATAATAATGGAAAGCTGGTAGGAGGAACAAGCGGCGAGAAGGGGAAGAAGAAAGGGAACCTCTCCGCGCAGCGAGGGAGATGGGATCCTTCAGCGAGAGTGGAATTCATGATCCACAGAGTCTGGCCCAGCTGTTTGGTAACATTAAAAATCCCTTCACTTAAGCTGTTGAAAGCTAGAAAAAAGACCAAATGTTTTCCATCTCAAAACACATTTTACTTAGCTGTGTTTTGAAAGCTGTTATCTAAACATTAAAATAAAATAAAAAACCCAGTATATTTTAACATGATTTCTTCCTTGGGTGCAAATCAGCAGTTATAATTTAATTTAGGAAAGAGAGTGAAAAAGGTAGAAGGAAAAGGCACATTTTATTCTCCTACCTTCTTGTTTATCTTTCCTTAAAGCACTTGAAGGACATAAAACAGGGAAATAAAAAAGTCACCAGCATACAGTTTTGTTAACTTATCTTGTGAACATTAAACATTATGCCTCAAATTTCGTATGGTACATAAAGTGTTTCGCCTTGTAGGATCGTGTATGCCGCACTTCAAAAAAGCCAGTAGGGCAGCTCACTAAATGTAATGGATGTGTAACAGCAGATCTTTAGATCTCTTGTATTTAGCATGACAACTTCGGGTTTTTTAGGTGCTTTAAACATGATATCTAAAACCACATATTTTTTTCTTAGTGATGAAAAACAGACTAATTACAAACTTCTCAAGTGCTGTAGACGGCTTGACCATCCGGTATAATTGCAACACTCTGATTATACTGTATCTCCTTTTGTGACGGAAATTAATCAGTTTTACAACTTCACTTCATTTTCTTCATGCATTTTCCTGCTACTCCTCCCTGGAATGAACGCTCACCGAGCAGAGTCACAGTTTGGACATGTGTTGTCAATAAACAATTTATGTCTATTAACCAACAGTTTTAAGAGGTGAAACCTTAGATGCTGCTCGATTACATGGATCCGTGTGTCTTCACTGAAATTTTTGAGAACCCCCATTAACCAGATTCAAAAGATATCTTGAAAGAGAGGAACCGATTCCCACTTTAAGAGTTACCTTTATAAACCAATTTATTTCCTGTCAAAACTTATGTTGGCAATTGTGTAGACAGAACTTTTGTCAGGAAACTTTCAAAGGAACGGGGCTTAGACAAGGAATCTGACCTGGGAGTTGACGCCTTGCACCCGGGATACGGACCACAAGTGGGTTTTGATGCTGAAATCTCAAGGAAGTTTCAAACAGTGTAAATAATCAGATAAGGAAGCGGATAGGAAGGGCAGACATGCTAGATTTAAGAGGAAACTACCACGAAGAACCCCAAACGACCTTCCTTGGGCTATGAGACATAATTACAGTTTAATGACTTAATGTTAAAAACCAGATTTCATTGTTTTTATGAGCAGCCCTATGATGAGAGATTCTAGCTGTGGACAGAAAAATAACAAATTATCTCGTCTTTTGCTTTATGTCTTTATACAAATCTAAGTGAAGCACGTAAGATGAGGACAGGTGATGCATTTTCCAGAATCACTTTTGAGGACCTCAGGAGGTCAGAATTTTACATCTAAGATGTGCCTCCCTTCTCTAACTGTTGAGTAGTGGGTTTTTCATGTGTTTCTTTTTTTTTTTCCCCCCTAACACACTGTAATTAAAATACATTAATCAATGAGAAAGTAATTGAAAAAATGGTATAATGCCACACACCAAGCATTGGTACAAATTTGTTCTCACTCTGATTACAGTTGAGCTTTGGGAATATCGTGCTGCTTCTCTGGCCTGTTTTCACCTTCTTGGAGTGACTGTATTAATTACTAATATGCAGTATAGATTCGCTGATGTCTCAGGAGCCTAGATTGGTCTTGACAATACTTTTAGTGGGTACCTCCTTTACTTAACTAATACTTATTGTTAAACTGAGGTTAACACGCCCTCGGGTCCCTGTCAATCAAAGGTTAGCTCACCGTGACCCTGAATACCAACTGTTAGTGAGTCATTAAATGAAATGATGCATAATCACTTGACAGAGAGTAGGCACTTAATAAACGATTGTTTTATAATTATCTTATTTTATCATCGGACCATGATCTCTCGATTCTGTTACTTAGATTGCTTGCTAATTGGTAACGCAGTATCCACTTCCTCCACCCCAATACATTTGCCCCATTGTTGCTGGTGGGTTTTTTAAAGATGAGAATTTGGCAAGGCCTGTCAGATGGTCACATAATGGAGCAATGTTCTCTTCCTCCACTCACTGAACATCCTTAGCACTTAGCAGCAGGTCATGCCTGATTTCCTTCCAGAAAAAAATGAGTAAATGAGTGAAATTAACAAGCCTGACTAATGTTAGAAATAAAATATTTACATACTTGCTTTGAAAAAAGCCAGTGGATATCTTTTATCTCCATTTTCAATCTAAACCAAATAATTTTTAAAAAGTTAAATCCATGGATCGATTTTCAAGCGATTATAGCACAGAAAACAGCAATGGGGCTTATGTGCTCAGGCTTTATGCTTATGATTTAAAAGTGCTTTGTGATTTTTGTTATTGTTATTGTTATTATTGCAATTGAGTTGACAATAACATAAACTATGTGTTTGGTTGTTAAACAAAATAAGAAGACCCATTATCTGAAATAAAATGTTTCTAGTTTGCTTACAAAGCATTATGCCTGGAAATGTACCTTTAGTACTTTATTATTCTCAGATTTAAGAAAGAATTACTCCAGAAGTGTCATGAGCTTCCTGCTTTTCAATTTTTCCAGAACAATTATTTTTCAATGTTCCTTTAATTTATGCTGACAGATTCACCCAGCGTAGAGTATTTATTCGTCTATTATATTAGAATCCATCAGGAAAATTAATCTTTTTGTTTAAGCACACACACATAAACATACACATACCAAGGCTACTGCAATCTTATTTTTTAAAACATACAGAGAGGATTTTATACACCCAAGGAACCATAGAATGCTGAGTTTTGTCAAAGTAATTAAATAAACATCGAAAATACATTTAGCTTAACTCTAGCACATGGTAAGCTCCCCAGGAATATTCTTTCCCCCTGTTCCCCAGCCTCTGAATGAGCGTAAGTCTCACCTCTCCCATAAAGCTTCCCCTACTGTGCCAGCCTTTACTCATCTCTCTCCTGTCTGAATCTCCGCAGCACTTATCACCCGAGCCACATAATTTAGTACTTAATGACTTAACCGTCTTGGACTCTTTGCTATTCTTTCAAGTAGCTTAGTCTTGTCTCTCTGAATAGATTGCATGGGCCTTAACAGCAGGGACAATGGTTTACATTAATTTTTTATTCCCTCTGGCTTCTAAACCTTATCTTGTAGCATATTAGGGTTGGTCATTTTCAACCTGTGAATGAAGAGCCAAGGAATTAGAGAGTGGTGTGGGATTGGGGAGATAGCCAAGAGTTATTCTGAAACCCAAGGGTTTGTGTAAAATAATGTAAGTGTACATGTATTTGCGTGTGGCTGTATGCATGCATAAATTAGAAAAAGAACTGGTAGCATGTCTGTGATATAGTGTCACATTAAAAAAGGTTATAGAAAAATAAGTATATAGCATTCTGGTTTTGGTAAAAAACAAAGCATATACATTTATATATAGTATATATTTAATATATATTTATGCGTTTATATAAGTATCTATGATATTATATACGTATGTATTAATTTTGCATGAGCAAAGAATCCTACCAGAAAAAAACACATTGGACTAAATATTGATTACCTCAGAATGGTGAAATAACTCTGTGTTGTGTTTTTTAGTTGGTAAAACAAGCATGTATTGCTTTTGTAATTTGAAAGACTTCAAACGAAATGCTTGCAAATGAAAACTGCAAAGGAGCCCTGGCTGGCATGGCTCAGTGGTTTGAGTGTCTGCCTGCGCACCAAAGGGTCGCAGGTTCGATTCCCAATCAAGGGAATGTACTTGGGTTGCAGGTTCCCCTGCCTGAGTCGGGGTACGTGTGGGAGGCAACCAGCTGATGTGGCTCTCTCACAAGGACGATTCTCTCTCTCCCCCCACCTTCCACGCTCTTCCACTTTCTCTAAAATCAAGGAAAAAGGTATCCTGGGGTGAGATTAAGGAAAAAAAGAAAAGAAAACTGCAAAGGAAATATCAAAGTGAAGTGGAGGGATAAATAAAACTACCAGATTCTCTAAGATAAAAACTAAAACTAAATGTAAATCTGGCCCCTTTGCCCAGCTAGATGGAGGGCCACTGGTGCAGCAGAGCCGTATTGGCTGAGATTCAGAAGCTCTGCCTTCCAGCCGCAGGGCCACCTCTCACCGGCACGGAGCCCTTGGCAAGTTCTCTAATGTCTGCATCCCTTGTTCATTTTTATTGTGCTGATAATATTACTTGTCATCCCCTCTCATAGTTTTTTGTCGTTAGTGATTTAACAAATTTAAGGGAAAGCCCCACTGAAAACGATGATGTGTTATCCGTCCCGCGCTCTCTGCCACAGCTGGGACAGTTTGGTTGGTACTCAGGCAAACGCGCAATCTCTCCGGGAGCTTGTGGGAGTGACAGCCACACAGCCACTTTATCAGGAGTGGCTGCAGCTCCCAGTAGAGGTCCTGCTCCAGCAGGCAGGGGGCAAGGTCCTGGTCCCTGGCAGGGGGCGGGGCAGAAGCAGAGATTGCTGCTATTGTTTGTAGTGGCTGCATTTGGCCCTGAAATGGCTGTATTGCCTTTCTTCTAGATCTGAGCTCAAGTTGGAGGAACTCCTGAAAAAAAGTTGAGCAGGACATTTATATGTTCCAAAAGCAACATTTTAGCCATTTTAGAAACAATAACAAGAATTAGTCTGAATTTATAAAGCGAATTAACCCTAATTTGGTACATATACCCAAACCCATCGAGACCTCCCGATCTGCTGCGCGGTGGTTCTGACAACAGGGTGCAGATCTTTCTGAAATCTTGGTGTCATCATGTCACCGCTCTGAAACTTGTAATCACTGCCTTTTTCTGCTCTCAATCCAAAGCAGCCTCAGTTCCAACAGGCTTTGAAAAGCTTTCCATAATTTGGCCTTATCAAGTTTCATTCATTAATGCTTCTCAACTTTATGGCTCCTAGAATGTCCTAATGAGTTTATTGAGCAACAGTTCATGAACAGAACCAGAGACAAGTGTCTGTTAGAAGAGAGTGTGAAACCGCCCCTTTTAAGCTACAGCGGGGTCTGAGCAGGCTGGGGGGGTGGGGTGGAGTGGGGGGGGGCAGAGTCCTCCTTCTGGAGCCTGAACTCTCCCATAATCAGGGGAGGCCAGGAGACTGAATTCTCCATATCCACCCAAGGCCCTTGGCTGGTATATTGGGCATCTATTGGTGCATAACAAATTACCCCAATATTTAGTGGCTAAAAACAAAAATAAACATTTTTATTGTCCTCTATTTCTGTGGCTTAGGAATTCAGGAGCCACTTAGCTAGCTGAGCCGTTCTGGCCCAGGGTCTCATCAAGTGGCAGTTAAGACGGTGGTGTCAGGCATCTAAAGATTTGGTGCTGGACGATCGACTTCCAGTGGCCGCCCATTCACATTCCCCGTGCCACCCAAGAGAACAAATTGACACCCAATATGGAACTACCTCTACCGAGGTCCTCTGGAGTCACACCAGCGTCTTACTCCGGGCGACTCCTTCCCTTTTCCTTGAATGTTTCATCTTCCATTTTTTATCCCACATTTTCAAGAATTGTGTCTTTCACTAGCCTACTTCACATAGTGACTTAAAATGTACTTCAAGCTTAACTTCTCCTTAAGGTTTTTTTTAAAAAGCATATTCCTTCCAATAGAATTATGAAGACTTTGATTTCTCTTCATGTGCTTTATTGTATCTATCTCCCCAAATTCCCGTCCTGGGAAATACTTCTCCCCCCGTGGCTGGGCTTCCTAACAGAGCTGTCAGATGCCAGAGTGAATCTGCTTTGCTATCACTGATTCTGGTTATTCTCTGGCTCTCGAGGCTTCCATTTCTGTTTCTCAGAACCAACTGCTGCTTGAGTGACCAGCAAATGAATTAGGAGCAAAAAATATTTGTTTCTCTTCTGCTTTAAGGATGTCTATGGGGGGAAAAAACCCGTAGAGGGCATTTATATAGAAGGTAACAACTATTTTATAGAGTTAGAACTCCATTTAATAATAGTTAATGTTTATTAGGTGCTTATTATGTGCTAGACATTGAGCTAAGTGCTGAGCGCAGATTATTGTATTTAATCCTCTCAGTAGCCCTATGAGATATGATCAGTATCTTCATTTACAGATGAGGAAACTGAGGTGCTAAGTACCTTGGCACATTTTTTTTCACTGACCACATAGTGAAGCTGTGATTTAAATCTAGGCTGTGCTCTTCCAGCCTGTGCTCTTAATCACTATAATATTCTTCCTCATGAAACTCTACTATGTACCAGAGATTGTACTAAGTGCTTTATATACATTATGTCCATTGTTTAATCCTAATAACTTCCTATGATATAGGTGTCATTCCCAGAACTTTAAAGATATTGAAAGACAGGTTAAAGAAGTTTAAGCAACTCTCTCAATATCATAAAACTAGAAGCAGAGTCCATTCACGGAGGGCTCTAACATCAGAGGGGCTACGGGTTAGCAGGAGATGGGATGAGACTGATTGCTCATGAGCACAAGTAATTTGATATTTTTTTAGAGGAAACTTGTGGTCTACTGAGCCCTGGGAAGATGATCTTCTTACTTCATTATGGCAGGTTACCACATTCAGCCTGTCACCATCCCTGCTAAAGGCTATAAGAGGCAGGTCGTTTGTGAAAACAGACTGTTGTCACCACATCTTAGGTGTGGGTGATTTGACAGCTGGGCCATGTGAGTCATGAGCCACTGGGATCACCTGGACCATATTAAATAAAATTATTGGGGGCAGGGAAGAATTAGAAAAGCAATGTTGGCCTGCCTTCCACAAATACTGTGGGTAGAGGATTCATTAATTTATTTGTCTGGATTATTATCTTTTTACTGCTATGGAATGTTTTTCAAAACCTGAACTGAATTCAGTGAATTTACATTGTACTGTGGGTTTAGATTCTGCAGTAAGCAAGTAATCAAAAATCAAGTATAATTCAAATTTTCCTTGTTCAACCCTTAAACCATCCAGTGATGGAATGGATCACCTTGGCTTTGGTTGAGCATCAGAGAAAGTGGTGTATTTGCATTCAGGGGCTGCATGGTGTGAAAAATACATATCTCTAAACCCAAGAGTCACACTAAACGCAAGATATCGTACTCATAATACAAAAGGCATTTGAACATGGATTCATACAGAGGGAACAGATGATTCATGTCTCCTCATACTTTTTCCTTGATAAAAGATTATTGTCTCTCTCTATTTCTCTTCCTTTTCCTCCCTCTCTTTCTTCCTGTACACAATAATTGAATATTAACAACTTGAACATTTATATGTTACAACTCCAGTGTGCTTTCCAAGATTAAAATTTAGCAAAATTTATTTTATAAAAGCTTTTAATGGCTTTCTCGAAATATTTGAGCATTGGTTACCAAGGACATATGTGCAGGGAATGATAAACATTTATTATGGTAATTTCTGCAGAGACAACAAAAAACCCCACAAAATTAATATGAACAAGTTACATAGCTAAAGTATTGAGTGAAACACTTAGATTTGATTCATTGAACAACTTTTTTTTGAGGATGTATGGACTTGGCTAGCTCTCATAAGAGTGGAAGTGGGGAGTGGGAATATAAAATTAAGAAAGACCATGTTAAAAAGACATAAAAGTATGAGTTTAAAATCTGTAGTCATATCAGTCTTAATTTAGACTTTCTCCATCTCACAACTAGGTTCTATGGTTTATTAGTGGGTTGGTAGTCCATATCATCTGGAGGGAGAAATTATGGGTGAATCAGGGTGCATATTTTTCGTTTCTCTCCTCAAGTCCTTTCTGGCATTCGCCCTTCTAGTTGTAGGGCACTGTAAGCATTCATGAGCTTGGATTTGTTTTCCAGCCAAGAACTACATACCAACAACACAAATACCTTTCAGAACCTGCATCATGGAAATTGAACAGTACTTAATTCTGAAGTTTATAGACAGGCTATATTAAGATTTTACTTGAAGTTGAAGAATTGACTGAACAAAATTTATAGAAAGATATTTTTAAAGTCACAGCTGAAATCAATGTCCATGTTTTTGCAATGCTACTGAGATTTTATTGGTACTTTAACTACTATTGGAATATTTTGACATTTTACCATTTAATATCTATCAAAAGATGTGACACCCTTTAAATGGGTTGTAAGACTAACATACTTTTCTGGTTCTACAGAGATTTTATTTTTAATTTTTAAAAGATCTGGCTATGGTCATTGATGTAATAAAATGAAGGTTTAGAATTTCCCACATAGAGAAAAGACAAATGTTTTACTAAATCTTTGATAAGAACTTAACATGTTGGTCATTCCTTAATAATTCTGTAACAGCAGCATCATTACCAGCACTCCCTGTCAGAGCTTTCGAGTGGAGCAATAATTCTGGGGCCAAACTGCCTCCCCACTTTGCTTAGTGAACGTCTATTTAGTTAGAAGCAAGCGCTTTCAATAGATCACATATTAATCACAGCCATTAGTGCTCTTTACAGAGAAGATGGTGTGGCTGCTCCTGTGAAATGTCCTGTTCCTCAGGCTGATGAGTTAACTCATCTGGAACAATGTTAGTTCATCAAGGTTTGCGGTTTCTCTGCAGATCAAATCCCTGTAATTCTGTATGCCATCTGCTTTAGTGTTCACTTAGTTTAGCGGTTAGACAGTCATCGGCAGGCACAACACGTGAACCCAATCTCAAAACTGGAGAAAAGGCACATTCTTAAACATTTAATTCTGGTATCCTTAGACTGAGATGGACTGGCTGCTTTTCTTTCTCCCGGGGAAATACATATCTAGATAATGCCAAGACCTATTAAGAACAGCCTGAATAATATAAAACATTGCATGTAAATATGCCCATGGTAAATCTATATTTTAGAAGGGCTTGTAATGGAAGAAAGTAGGAAGGAGCGGGCTGATTTTGAAATGAGATTGTGCACATTCCTTTGGAAGGTTTTCATACCGTATACTCAAGTACAATTACCACAGGTCACAGGCCAAGAGGCAACTGGCTGGAGTTTACTGATAACCTACTTTGTGAGCTTGATAGATCTTACAAATGCTTTCAAGTTGAATGAGAAGTTGAGGTTTGATTTTATTTCTGTTTATCTATTACCATTTTGTAGTTAATGCATTTTTAAAAAATGTGTTTTTATTGATTTTGGAGAAAGGAAGGAAGAGGGAGAGAGAGAGAGAGAAACGTCAATGATGAGAGTCACTGAGCAGCTGCCTCCTGCCCCCCCCCCCCCCCCCCCCCCCCCCCCCCCCCCGCTGGGGATCTAGCTCGCAACCCGGGCCTGTGCCCTGACTGGTAATGGAAACATGACCTCTTGGTCCATAGGTCAATGCTGCCGGCCCAGCTGTAGTTAACATTTTTGATCGAGAGCTGAAAACAGTCAATTGATAGAAAAAATATGTATGGGAATGCTTATATACTTTGCTGATACCGATACTAAGTAATATGAAGTTTTATTTCCAGAATTATTTCCCGTATATGTTCCAGTAGAAGGGGAAAGGGACTTCCATATATATTTACCTATCTGTAGCCGATGTGCCATTAGATATGCCAAATAGGCTTCTTTTCAGAAGGACTTCATAGACTTTGAGGGTCTTAGAGCATTTGCTACATTTGTGTTCATTGAGCAGCTCGGAGAGGGAGCTATCTGTACCTCACTGAGCACAGAATACGTCTTCAGGGAATACCTGGTAATAATTCACTGACTAGAAAGCACTGGTGTGAAGGGTGTTTCTTGACATCAAACCCCTTATAGACAGATTGGCAGAAAACAGAAATATCCCAAATGACCCTAAATGCCATGACTGACTCATGAATGATTTTAATAGTGACTACTGTCAGAATTTCAAAGAAGGGAGCCTGGGGGGCGGTGTATCAGCTTGATAAAAAGAACTGTTACTTCACCTCCTTGATCTATAGTTTCATCTTCAGGATGCTGTGAATATCAGAGATAAGAAAAGCGAAGAGCCTGCATGACCACAGGTAAAGGGCCAGTTTACCTGTGTATAGCTCCAGTTGTTAACCAGAGCTCAAGGTTTGTGTGGAGGGAAGAATCAGTAAGAGCCTGGAAAGACACAACTGATGTCAAATTATAGAGGAGACTGCATTTTGAAGTAGGAGCTTTATTTTCTACCCAATTAATGTGGTTTTTATTTGTTTTGGACCTTTTTTGTTTTTAGGTAAAGTAAAACAATGTTATAACTTTGTTATTGCAGGAAGACTAATTTTTGGTGGAAAGGTTTCACAAAATTTAGGCTTACCATGACAAGAGCCTCTGTGAAGCCAGTGCCAGTGAAGGTGACTGCCCTGGAGAAAGAAACAAACAGATTGACCAGGCCAATAAGTGTTTACAGGGGATAAGGGAAAGGGAGGAGTCAGTCCAAAATGTTGTCCAGAATTGGCAACAGGTAAAGGGCAGGTAGTTGGTACAGAAATAGAAATTTTATGTGGTGGGGAGGGAGAGCAATAGGTCCTACTACTCCAAAGAAGCAGCAGTGACAGGAATTTCTCTCTCTAAATTTCCTTAAAGAGAATTTTCAGCTCATCAGTTGATTCCCAAGGGGAGACAGGGTTAAACAGACCAGTTTCCTTGGGTGCTATGTAGCAATTTCTCATACACTTAACCATAATTAATTCACCCTTGCAAGGCAAATTCAAAGGGAATTTCGCCTACTATGGAAAGATGCTACTGAAGATGTCAGTGAGAATAAAATTTGACTCCATCCTTAAGAATCTTACAATGGCTGTTAAGGGAGATAAGAGCATTGCGGAAACACCTGTAAGCGAAGGTAGCACCGGCTATAAACCAGGAAAGAAGCGCAGAAGGTTTGAAGTGAAGTATGAAATGGTTAAACCTGGTTGGTAGGAATCAGTGGGCACAAAAAAGAGGGGACTTGAAGGGCAGATAAGATTTTGTCCAAGATAATCAAGGCAAAATGAATTATAGGTTGAGGTACAAAAGTGATTATAATTATAATAGTAACACTGATAATAATAGCTCTTTTTTTTAATTGACCATATGTTATGTGCCATGCATGATTCTAAATACCTACTATATTTCTGGCATTATGCTAGGCTCTGAGCACTTAAAGTCCACCAGAGAATATTGTACAGAATAGATTTCCTGGTCTTGGTAGCAAATATTGTCCTAAAACTAATCAGTCTCTCTCTCTCTCTCTCTCTCTCTCTCTCTCTCTCTCTCTCTCTCTTTCTCTCTGTGTGTGTGTGTGTGTGTTTCCTCCTACCCCAGTTTTTAGGGCTCTTGGATCTCAGTGGTATTTTGCCTCTGTCTCAGAACTCTCCCTTTTACTGATTGGCAGAAAACACAGTGGGTGGGACAGAACAGACTCAGCTGCAAGCCAGACAGAGACCAACATCTTCGGGGGTAGCACAGCTTGAGAGAAAAAAAACATTTTTCTTAAAATTCTTCTCTTCCACAGGTCAGGGTAAGGATTAGGGCATTGGAATGGAAGAAAGGCTATAGGAAAATACACATACTTTGCCATTCCCCAAAGTACAGGCCAGACTATCTTCCTTATTGTGTGTGTATGTAAGTCTGTTCTAACTCATTACACAAACACAAATACTGTGAAACTTATAGTATTTTGACCCGTTCCCATGAACTCAGAGAGCAGTTCACACTCATTGTACCCAATTTATTTTCCCAACACTTCTATTAGGCTGATATTATGAAACATTCATGGAAACCAACTCAAAGGTTAAGTGACTTACCCAAAGGCACACAGCTAGGAGTGGAGACAGGAGTAGAGAAAGGTCTTCCAACTCACTTTCTTCACAAGACTATGGGTCTAAATTAGCACTTTTAAATGGTGTTTCTGAAGCTTCAGAGAAGTTAACCCTAGTGTTAGTGCAAAATGTGCTCCATGCTGTTTTGAAAGATTGAATTAATTAAAATTAGTAAGTAATAAAAAATTAATTCCTTACATAGTTGAGGTTAATTCCAAAAGCATTTAGTACCTTAATTCTTTAATTGAAAGTTAGGAAGAATGAGGGATTTGGCTTTTTGAGACTAACTGCAACCATGATCCAGGTTATCTTTTACAAAATAAAAAGGTAGCAGTAATTTTGCTCAGTGACCTAAAAATGCTTATTGTCTAAACAATCAGATTGATGAGTTGTATTTTTTGTGAATATTTTTTCTCAGTTTTTGTGAACATTTACATGCTCATCATATTTTTCTTTAGTATAGGTTTTAATACATACATGTCAGAGCTCTTAACGTCTACTTTGAAGGAATAGGGAAGAGAAAAATAATGGTATTCTGTCTCTTTTTTTCTACCAAAATTTGACTACAATATATTTTATTAAAGTTTTTTATCACAGTATTTTCATTTAAGGTTGGTATACATTTCTTGTTGTTAATGCTTTAGCCACAAAATAACCACTCAGCGTAATAGCTTAGGACTGAAATACATCAAAATAGCCCAACAAAAAATTTTAAATATGGCAGCCTTAATTGGAGTTTAGGAAATAAATCTTTGAGTATAATAATTTATTCACTAGAGCTGTTGTCTCAGCAAAGTATTTCATCTTAGTTTCCCAAGAGCTGCTAGTCATTACTAAATATGTTTAAAGTCAAAGCAAAAATAAAAATAATTTTTTTCCCCACTTTCATTCTGGCCAAATAACTATACTATAGAAGACTCAACTGTTAAGAAAGTCATCTGCATTTTTAAAAGAGATCAGATAGGTGATTTTGTTTGTGTAGTTAATTAATACAAAGGGAAATAGATAATAGTTTGCTGGGGAAACTTTTCTATCACAGTATTTATTATGAGGGATCTCATGCTGTAATAACGGGGTGCTAATTCTGAACGCACACAGTGCTGTCCTGCAAAGACATCAAGATTTGTAGGAAATCAACCCTCCAGCAGTCCTGGCAAGCCAGACTGACCCCAGCAAATGAAAATAATCAGAAGTAATTAGAAGCGTGCTGGACTGCTCCTCGGAGAGCGGAGCAGGAGAGTAAACATGCCTGAATCCTCGAGCCACTGCAAAGGCCCATGTCTGAGCTGTTAGGTGCCCTGACCTTGTCCACATAAAGATGTGATTTATGAAGTGCAGGGCACAGCAGCAGGGCTTCTGTCTTCTCCTGGAGAACCAAATTACTGAGGTGGAGATTAACATGCTTTCAGTCGGGCCCATTTCCAGACCAAGGGAAATTTTTTATTTACATTTTTTTTTTTTTTACCTTTAATTTCCTCTTTTCTTTTTTAAATAGCTCCACCCCTCCCCCATTAAAAAAAAGAAAAAAAAAAGACAGAGTCTATCAAGGGAGACCAGAAATATCTTTCCTGAGTAGTGGTGATGTGTAGATTTGGTGACTATAAACATTCAGAGCTCTTTTCGTCTGTAAACTCTTGTACTGGACCATTTTTGCTGGGTCTGTCTATCCAGGATAACAGAATTAATCTTTAAGTTTAGGGAGCCAAGCTTATGAAATTCTCCCCTGATTAAAAAATATAAATGAAAATTAAACAAAATGTTACCGTTGATACCATGACTTTCTAATCTACCTTCTCTTGCCTAAACGTTATGCTTCATTATAAGGCTTATTTCTTAAGTAAAAAGACTTGGGAGAAGAAATTGTAGGTGGTCAAGAATTGGAGGGAAAGAAAGTAGAGAGACAGTTTGGACTTTCTGTACTGGGAAAAATATTTACATAGGAATCTTCTTGAGTCCTAAAGGCATATTTATATTTTTTCTTATCTTCGGTTAGGTAAGATTTTATAAAATTCTCTTCTGACGTGGAAAAGGAAGCATTGATTTTCTTTTTAAACACACATCAATATCTATACAAGAAGCTAATTTAATTAGCAAGCAGTTATTGTTCAGCCAAATGTCACCTTCTCAGATTATTTCATGCTTCTTGACATGAACTGTACAAAATAGGATTTAACAGGATCTCCACAAGTAAAAACAAACAAACAACCTGTACTTGAGAAATGTAAAAATGCGCTTGTATGGTCTTGAAAAGCTGCAAAAAAACAGTGTTAAAACAAAAATGTCAGGCTTGGAGTTCAGCGCAGGTTTAGCCACCTCAAGAAACCCAAAGCTGCAGAATTAAGGGAACTCTACTTAGGCTGAGGTTATAAAGTGCTTTCCTCTATAAACTAAAAACATAATGTCAGGGTGAATGGGAACATACTTTATTAACTTTATGGTATTGAAAACTGCCAGCAAGTTGTCTTGTTTTTAAATATTGTCCTCTGCAGAGTGTTACAGGGCTGTTGGTCCACAGGAAGCCTATTAAAAGTGGACAGTGCAGTCATTTCATCTGGCTTTGGCTGGACTGCTTTTCTTTCCTTTAATGATGTGCTGGAATGTACCATGCCCATAGGGTCTCCATTAGCAGAACTTTTACTTCTGGGACAACCATGAAGTTTAAGGCTTAAAAGAGGCATCAGCTTACAGTCTTGTGGGAATCACTTGAATACTGGAGCACTAACTTCTTACTGCTTTAACTAATATATTGACTTATTTTAAATAAACAGTTACACAATGAAGGCAGAGCCAGTGGCCTTATTGGAAATCTTTGAGCCTTTTAAAGATTCTGCAATCCACCCAGATGGGGGAGGAAGGAAGGGGCCTGAGGAGGGTTTATGCCCTTTTCAAACCAGGAAGAAAACACATTAACCTCTCCCACCCCAGCCCTGCCATCAGCCAAAGGGGGATCTTTACAGCTCCCAGAAAATCTATCAACTCACACTCAAACCTCATATTTTCCAATTCCTTTTTCCTGGTAAACAACAATTAACAGAACAGGGCAGAAAAAACAATCATTCCTTCTGGAAAAATGTTTTTAAAATATTCTCTTTTTAAACATTGCTGATGAATCACTCTATTTTCTGCCTTCCCCAAAGCTATACATTTGTTGTAGTATGTTCTCTCATTCCACCCCCTTAATATTTAGATCATCTGTCTTGATACATGTTTACAAATTAAAGCTGGTTTGAGATTATAGTAAAACCATTATTTTTAATAGCCCATTTCAGGGGCAGCGCTAAAAACTGCAGAACACGCATGTTACTGATTACTGCTGAGCAGACAGCGGCTTTTGCAGATTAATTTGTAACTGGGAACTACTGTAAACAGATTTCACCAGAAATCCCAAGGAATAAAGGGAATTGGTGGTGGTATTTGGCTCCTAGTATTTATTATTTTAGAACTCTCCTGATGGAAAGCAAGTTAACCAGGGAGAAAAACAAGCCCCCTGCAAAAACCCTTTCCTCCAGCCCTGTCTCTTCTGCTTTCCTTCCCATCTGGGAGGTAGGTCAGGGTCTTCTCCTAAAGGGTTAAGGATTTAAATAGCTAGAGGCTCCTTTCATGAGAAGCAAGGCCCACCTAGCTACTTTGGGATTTCAGGACCCTATTTTTAAACTTCAAGTTGTGTCGTCAAGAAAAAGTGGGTTGATTTTGCTCTTACATGAAGTTATTATTATATAATCAAAGGGGAGAGGAGAGAGAGAGAGAGAGAGGCAGAGTGATTGGTTGCCTGGTCCTTATGATTTCCTTTGGTCTTTCTCACAGTTATTGAGTAGAGAACAAGACCGACGATGATATTAATAAAACAATAATGGGCCTCCCCGCCTCCCCCACCCCATCTCTCCAGACAGTTCTCCCAAACTCTCCGAGACCAAGTGTTAAATCTTTCGGCTCTATTTCCTGTACGCTCAGGCTCGGTCTGCGGGTCTGGGCTGCGGGGCGCGCTCGCTCGGCCCGGCCGGAGGCTGGGAAGGCGCGGGAGCGCGGGCGGCGCGGAGGCCGGGCCGGCGGCCGGGCGGCGGGCGGCGCGGTTCACCTGGGTGGCTGCAGCCGCGGGCGCCGCGCCTTAATCCGGGGCGCAACGCCATCTACCGGCCCCGCGCCGCACCTGCAAGCACCCAGACCTTCGCCGTCGCCCCGCCTCCCCCACCCGAACCCAATATAAGGGAAAAAACTCCGAGGCCCTTTCCACAAAATCCTAATTTAGCCGGGACCCGCCGCCGATTCCACACGACCTTTTGTTTACCCGCCGATGTTTCCTCCTTTTCAGAGCAGCTTTGTAAAGGGCGAGGCGGGGTGGGGGCCGTGGGGCTGGGCAGGAGGATTGGGGCGCTTTGCTCTCAGGCCCCCTGATCAGGCCGCACTGTCTGAAGCAATCGGTTCCCCAGATTACTTGTATTTAATACACAATGCATCATAAAACAAATCCCTCATCCTGACAGGAAGAAAATAGAACAGCTCATAGCTCGAGCCGGTCCAATTTATGGCTAAATTAAAAAAAAAGAAAAAAAGAAAAAAAAGAAAAGGAGGCCCTGACAATGGGCAAGTTGAGGAAGGGCAGGAAATCAATGGCAGCAAACCGGGGGCTCCTAAAGGTTCTCAAGCGCCGAGCTCCATGGGAATATCTGACCGGGTTTTAGGTTATTTACAAAGGATTTTTCCTGTCTTACCTACCGCTGCTGTGCGATTTTCCCTCAAACAATGGCTATTATCTGAAATAACAGTTCAATGTCACAGATAACAGGCCACCGAAACGAATTAGTCACCACCTCTTGTCATTTTCTCTCCCCTCCATCCCTCCCTTTTGTTTCTATTTTTGTTTTTAAATGATCATTTTGGGGGAAATATAGATCTACTAGATTTACATGTCTATTTGCACTTGGAGAAAACAAAAGGGGGGACCTGTCCCCGTCTGCAGATAAAGTTGAACATAAGCGCTCTCTCCATCCCGCGCCCTTTACCCCTCCCCCGCAAGCGCCCCTGGACTCCTTTACTTTGCTTAACTTTTCATTGTTGAGCTGAGAAGTTGGATTTTGTCCATTTGTTTTTATGAATGGAGATTTGCGATAAAAAGTGTTATTTCCACTTAACCGACGGGTTTTACTAAATTTTCCAAGGTTGGCTAAAGTAAACCCACAGACCCTTTTATTTTGCCACGCATTCTCTATATGCTTCAGTCCAAAGTCATTTCTGAAATGCGTTGATAAAAATGGTCCATATATATTTGAAAGTTATTAATCACCGTATAGTACTGATCACCAACAGCAGCATTTATAATGTTAAAAGTTTTAAAATAGTAAGTTGTCCAATTGGCTTCATTTCATTCTTTTGGCGTTCATAGTGTTTTAATTAGTGTTTCAAAGAATCTGGCAAAAACTCACCACACAGTCGTCAATCTCTCTAAGGCTGTAACGCGTTATTTGGATAGAGTATATGCAAATGATATTTCAGATTTTTAAATTTCTCCTTCTAAGAAAAATACGATTTGAAAAAGTAGCATGCTCTTCTGCTGACCTAACTATAATAATGGAGGAAATAAGTGAGTATGAATTTCAATAATAACATAAAAGGTGTTTAGGAAACTGGAAATGTACATGTCAACTTTTTACTCTTAGGCTGCTGTTTTCTGAGAATTTCTCAACTAATTATGTTTAGCTTGAGCTAGCGCCCCTGGACTCAAAACCTCATCTTTGCCCTTCCAGCGCCCCACCCCCAGCCTCGGTGCACACACCCTCGCACTCCCCAAAGCACTTCTCCACCCCATCGCTCCCATCCCCCACCACACACACACACACACACACACACACACACACACACACACACACACACACACTTGTGCTTTCAAGACATTGAAACAGAGGATATTTCCCTGGGGAAAGAAATCCTGCCCGGCGAGATCTCCCCATTGGTTGTTTACCCAGAGAAATCTACATGTTTAAGGGGAATGGTGCATCCATAATCAGTCTGTCCCTATAGGACTTAGGTCTTGGCGACCTTTTTGTGACCTCTCCCGCCAGAGGAGGCTGCTGTCACTTTAAAAATTTACTGAAAGAGGAGCCCGTCTGGCTTCCGATCACTCTAGGCGGCGGGAGATAGCTCCCTTTCTCCCTCGCCCCGGGTTCTTTCTGGATGGCCGAGCAGATCCTCTTTAAAGAGACAGTTCATGAAACAGAAACCCGGCGGCTGAGCTTGGGGTTGCGACGGGGGACGATCCCGTGAGGGTCTAGGACCTGGGAAGGCGCTGCGGAGGATCTGAAAGGGGGCTAGAGCTCCCCTCGCCTGCCCAGGCCCCCCACCTTTTCAAACTCTCCTCCTCCTGCCTGTCCCCCCCCACCCCCCTTTGGAATTGGGAGAGAGAAGTGGAAGAAGTTTTAGTTGGTTTCAGATAACTTTCATTACACATCGGGCTGATAAGAGCAAGAGAAAGTGAGAAAAGAGGGAGGTGATGTGAACCAGAAGGAATAGCTCTGAGCTCTTTCAGGAAGGGGGGGGGGAGCCAAAACACCCCAAACCCGGGTCACCCAGAGGAGAGGAGACTGCTTTTCTGGTTTTAAAAATACACAGTTGGCGGACAATAAATCTGAAACGCGTGGTCCCGGCGAGCAGATCCCAGAGACGGACAAAGTTATCAGAAACCCATTCGGAAATCGAAACGCGAGGCTTTTTTTTTTTTTTTTTTTTTAACCTCTCGAAATGTGGCTCGGGATCGTTTGAAAGGATTGTCGTGCAGGAAAGCTGGGGGCTGCTGATTATTTTATTTTGTTTGTTTTAATTCTTCTGTGATTGCCTTGTATTGCTGAGTTGAGGCCATAGAAATCTCAAGGTAAGAGAACTCACTTTAAAAAAAAAAAAAGTCTTGGCGATGCGCATAGTTTGTAACTGCGGACAGTTTCCTGCCTTGGCACCCCTTCCCCGGGGCGCCCCCCGCCCCCCGCCGCCTTTTCCTGCGCGCCCGGGTCTCGCGGAGCCCAGCTGCTTATCTGCGCCGCCGGGGCCGCCGGTTTCCTTGTTCCTCCTGCGAACCGTGCGGTCTGGACGCGTCTCCGGGGTGGGTCGTCCGGCCTTCGGTGGGTCTCTCTGCCGGCTGTCGGCCTCTTTTTCTCGCGCTCTTCTCCCGCTTGCCCTCCCTCCGGGTGTCTGTCCGTCGGTATTTGGGACGCAGAAGGTGGGGTTGCCAAAATCTGAATTCCTGGCACCGGCCACGCGACTTTGGAGCGGCTCTCGGCCGAGTCCCACCTTGCCAAGTAACAGCTTTGCTGTCCAACACCGTGTGCTGCTCCGCGAGAAAGTCACATTCGGACCCTTTGGCTAGATTGTGGGTTTTTTTTTTTTTCTTTCGCTGTTGGTTTTTGAAAGGGCCTTTCTCTAAAGTCCACCTAAAGGGAATTCTTTTTTTTTTTTTTTAAGCTATCTCTGGAACTTGAAAGCTTTTTAAAAACACAGGAGTGTGTTAGATGAAATGACGGAAGATGTGCTGTTACTTGATTTTATTCGAGATTTCCGAGACGATTAAGACATTGGGGGAGACAAATGCAGTTCTGTTAGCAAATCAAAAGTAAATAATTCACCCTGGGGGGGATACGTTTCTAGAGAAAGTTAAGCTTTTGTCTTGGGGCAAGAATATTGAGAGTAAGAAAGTTAATATGTTGGTGAAATATTTGAATAATCATGTAACATATATATGAAAAGACATTCTTTGGAAATGAACCTGTTTTTAAATTAATTTCACTGTTGACAGTGGCAATGGCAATAATGTTAACACGGAATAAAATTACACCTAGAATTTTTATGTGTAGTATATGCAATACTTAACTCCCTGCCCCCGCAAAAGGGAATACTCGAAAGCTAGGGGGATAGATGATTCTTGACTTTGAAATTAACAAGTTTTCCACGTCTTTCTGCAAATATGAAATGGAACTGGTGTTGCATTTCACTGACTTCACCCTATTTCCTTCATTAAATATTTCTCTAGTGTGTCAGTAGAGCTGCCTTTTTTTTTGCTAGTCAAGAAAACAAACAACAAAAGATCTAGAAACCAAACAAACCCCAAAACAAACAAAACAACAATCCCAACTTTTTACTATTTTAGAATGTGTATTGCTATTGCTATTTATGGTCCTTCTAGACACCTGAGGGGGGGAATCTCAAGTTGCCATCTGAGTTACTCAGCTTTGAGAGGTGAAGGAAACAACTTGAAGTTTGTAATGTTATAATAAGAAATTGTTAAAAGTCTGTCCTCACTAGAGAGAGTATTTAATGTAGACTTTTTGTTGTTTTTAGTGTGAAGACGTGTCCTTGGAAAAGACGTGTGTGTGTGTGTGTGTGTGTGTGTGTGTGTGTGTAGCAATTACTATCCCTAGCTTCTTTCCGATTCTCCTTTTTTAAATTGTGGGACTACTTATTGCCCTTTAATTGCCTCATGGCCAAAGGCTTATTCATAATGCCTCTTGACTAGAGCCCTCAGAGCACTGGGCTTCTTCTTGAAGTTTGTGGTGAGTTAATGACTTGAATCTGCAACTGGGTGATTACCTGAATTCTATGCAAAATTGCTTTTCCTCTGTATACCCAAGAGTTTAGTTTTAACTTTTATGTCGGTAGAGATACAGCAGAGTTCCGTGGGGCTTATTTAATTCATTAATTTTTGTTCTAGCCTGTATTGTTTAGTCTTTGATAGGAAACTTCCTCAAGTTTGCGTTAACTGATTGACATTAGCATTACCAGCCTTTCTAGTTATTCACCATCAGGTCAACAACTCTGCAGCTTTGAATGTTGATGTTTCAAACATTGTTGCTGCTAGTGAATCAGGATAGTTTCCTTTAAGGACGAAAAGCCTTAAAAATGGACATTTCCCATTTCAATTTTTGTTTAATAGGTGTCCTAAGTAATGATTACTATTTAGGTTAAACTGAATGTAAAATCTCATGAAAAATAACAATACACAACCACATATCATGATGACAATTTACTGCAATATTCTTATGTATTTTTTACTTGTTCACAAACCAGTTTTGTTATTTCGCTTTCTAAATGTAAAATTGAAATATGCATTAGCTTGTGTTAACTAAAACATTAAGTTGCCATATTTTGCATGAGCGTGTACCAATCATTTGCTTTCATTTGCTGTTCTTTAGTTTGATCAGAAGCATCTATGAGACAAATCTTATTATCTTCTTCAATTAAGGGTGTGATTTCATGGTAATGAAATGAAAACTGAAAATGAATATAATATTTAGATTAACATTTTTAAATTGAGTTAATTTACAGTTCCAAAATGTGAAAGTATACATTTACCTGAGAAGATTATCTGAACCTAAAATATTGACTATTTAGTTTAGAAATATTATATTAATATACACTGTTCAATGTTATTTTTTGTAAAAATCACATTGGGTAAAATTAAGTCAATAGCACTCATTATGCATAACAAGGAAACAAGTATTTTTTAAAACCAATGAATGTTTTTGTAATAATTCACAATTGCTTTGTTCCTTTAAAAAACAGTACTTTGTCACTTTTAAGATAACATTTCTCCTCTATTAATATTGATGCTGACTTTTTTCTTTTGAAGATTCAGAGGGGGAATATACATGAATAAAACGTTTTCAGGCAGTTAACCATTCTAATGAATGAAGCAACGTAGAAATTGATTGTTCTCATCTTCTTCCTTCTAGATCTTAGATGAGTTTTGCAATGTGAAGTTCTGCATAGATGCTAGTGAACCAGATGTAGGAAGCTGGCTCAAGTACATCAGGTTCGCTGGCTGTTATGATCAGCACAACCTCGTTGCATGCCAGATAAATGATCAGGTATGTTGTAAAGATTTTCTTGTCTTTCTTTGAGAACACTAAAGTATCAGTGAAGCCTGAAGAATAAAAATAACAGTGAGCTGCAGTAGACCCTTGTGGCCTGTTTGTTGATATGGTGAAAGGTAATGCACAAATATAAGTAAGATGCAGAATAAAGTCATTTTCAGGACTATTTTCTTTCACTACTTTTTGGGGATAGTTAATTCACTTTGTACCAGTAAACTTCATAAATGCTCTCGTTTTCTGAGTGTGATTGAATGATTTGAAAACTGAGTACTAATTGCTGCTAGCTGTTCTTTACCTTTTATTTTTTACCATCATAACAGGGAGACATTCATAGAAAGTATTGAGCTAATCAAGAACACTGTGAATTGATGCAGGAATTGGAAGTGATATACTTGAAATATTATATAGATTTTATTAGAAATAGTAGGTAGATATATCTGTGTGATCTGTATATGACATTATCTGATTATGCATTTTATATTGATTTGCCCAATTATAAATGAGATGTACTTTTAGTTTAATCAAAACACTCTTTTTTTTTGTATATGTGAAAAGTTAAAAAATATCACTGCTGGAAATTGCTTTATGGAGGCCTATGCAATGAGCTTAACTTTAATAATAATAACTATGAAATAAGATCATGAAAATATCATGAAACATATTTTGCACTCAATAAAGTTAGGGTTATGAAATCTTGTAACTGAGTATGACATTACCTAAAACAACAAAAAGTTCAGCCTGTTAATTTTTGTTTTATAAACATCGTTGAGTTAGAATTTAATTATGTTATCATTATTTATAACTTTTAACCCAATGGTTACCTAAATCAAATTTTGTTTCAAAGACCATATTAAAATGGTTGCTTGGCAAATCTACTATGAAAATCACCACCAAGAAAAAGAAAAGTTTAAATTAGATGTTTTCAATTGAAAGCTGTTAAGTAATGCTAGCGTCATATGGTCTAAGACTCTATTTCAATCATCATTATGAGATTATTCTTTGGCATTTTACCAGCTATCAGATAATTTTTACTGAGTAAACTGTATAAGAGGTAATAAATTGTAAAATTAGGTTTAAATGGGAATCGTTTTAAAATCTTCAACATATATCAAAAATACTAAACCAATCAATTGTTTTTTTCCCCTTTGCCATAAGAAAACAAGAGGCATTATTGACAAAGGAAAACATTATTAAATTAGCTATTGATTGTGAGCAGAAAATATCTCAAGTCCGTCATATGAGTTACTGTCACCATCAACAACAAACATTTTTTGAACACCCACTATTTGTAGATGTGGGAAATACATAGGTGGTGTAAATGAGTACATTGTGTTATGTCTCCTAAAAAAGGAACTGGAGGAGCTCAAAAGGCAGCTGTAAGATGAAATAATGTAATTATATCATAATAATGATTTGCTATCCATATTTACTGACAATAGGAGCTCTTTCCTTAGACACATAAAACTTGTAGAATCAGTGAAAAGGTGGTTGAAGAATCTAACTTGTGGCAATTCATTTTTTCATTTATTATTTGTCTAATGTTTTATAATAAATATACTCTTGTCATTGGGAATTTTGATTGCATGAAAAAGGGAAACTTTTGCTGTTTATAGCTCTGAATTAGATTGCTTTTTAGAATAGGCATTTATAATTTTAACATAGTTACTTTTGAGGTACACATTGTAAAATGCATTGTTTTCCAAAGAAAATATGCTGGTTTCATACTTTAATGAGTAGCATGTTTACTTTTTTTAAAACTGAAGAACCAGGGAAAATGGTTAATCAAGAAAAACATAAAAAGGCCAATATTAAACACATACCTATAATTTCTGTAAGTACTCATTTTAAACTTATGTGTTATGCTGGCAGATATCTAAGATGGTAACAGAGTGCATATCAGATGACCCAATTGTGAAATTGACATTACATGGTCAAGTAAATTCACCCATAAAAACAAGGGGAAAGTCAGAGGTAAAAGTCAGACTTGTGTGATAGGCATATAGGCATACAGTCACACTTAGCTCAGTTGACAAGACAAAAGAGAGCAGACATCCAAATAGTGCATGCCTATGTTATATACATATTCATCTAATAAGCTTGTATGCGTATTTCTAAAAGCCAATTAAGACGAGCAATTCCAGACAGCTTTGAAATGTGAATATTGGACTAGGTACAATGATAAAAGAGCTGACTAAAGAGATTTTCTAGGTCTATTTTTTTTTTTGCTCCCTTTTCCATGAGGAATAGGAGCTGCCAACTGGTGAATAAGCACAACTCATCACATAATGGACACCCCCATTGTATAAGATATTATTTAATATCCAGATATAAAGAGAGACCCTGGATCAGGAGTAGTTATTAAACATGAGCAATATCAACTCACCTGCACAACATGAAAGCAAATGAAGCCCTCTGCAAGAAAGTGTAAAAACCGTTTCTCTTTGCTCTGATTCTTAGAGAGAACTCAAATTCATAACATGAATTTTAGTAAGTTGACAGGTATAAACCTTGGACTATAAAAAGGAAGAATTTCAGTGACTTTCAGCTGCAGCCTAACCACTGTAACAATTAGGGTATCTAAAAAAGATGGGAAAGGATGACCCAGAACAAAACAAGACAATGAAGATTAAAGTTTACCCTTGCGTAGATGCAGATTTTTAAAGATACTAATGTTAATGATCAAGTTTAATCAGTTTGGATGTTTTACAATATTGTGGAGGAGTTCTACAAAAGAGAATGTGCTTGCTAATATGACAATACAGTTTTATAATAGTGGGGCAGTCAAAACATGTACTGGATAAAACCCATATTTGATTAGTTTGGGGGTGAAGAGGGACTTAGAAACAGCATGAATTTTGATTTTTCAAGTGAAGCTGATAAAGGATGTAATCTGTTTTGTATCATAAAAACAAAGGCCATTCAATTAACATCTTTCTAATGCCGCTCTACGAGATTTTAGTAGAGGGGATTTTTTTGAGTTTAAATTTTCCAATAGATTTCTGTGAGTTCTTGTATTTTACTTTTTTTTTTTCAAACCAGAGTTAACTTTGTGGAAGTTGTGTGTTTTTTTCTTGACAATACTGCCTAGAAAGACTCAATTTATTGCTTTTAGAGATCTTTCATTTCATGTTTTCAAAATTACTGCAGTGATGTTTTTAGAGATAGAAATTCTGAAAACATTGGCATAACTGCTGAACCATAATTTCACAGTAGCTTCAGCTTCTGACTGATAGCCTTATTCCCCCTGAAAATATTGTATTAACTATAGTAATTTATCTTTGTAACAGAGGCCACACCAAAGGTGCTAGTAAATTAAGACCATAATCACATGCGAGTCATAAAATAGTAGATGCATTAAAAACACTTAAGAATCTTTATCCTTGAAGACATAATGATTTTTTCCCTTATTCCTTAAAGTTTCTGTACAGTGCTACATAGCTATACTGCTTGTCCCACAGTGTCTAGCTGGAAATTTTCACTGAAACAGATAGTGCTTCCATCGTTTTACATTTTAACGATCTGAAATCGTCCCTGCTTGCTTTCAGGAGCAAGAACTGGCACTGAGAGGTAGAGTAGGGCAGGAGCAAGAGCAGGGAGTTGGATGACGAAAGCTCTTTCCAGAACAGGTCTTCAAGAGGACCAAATATGCAGAGGAAGCATGAAAACGGCTTATTAATTATTCAGAGGTTTTATTTACTTCTGGAAGCACCCATGTGTTAAAGGTCAAGTAGGCCAAACATCTAGATGATTCACTGAGAGGTTTTTGTTGTTTTTTTTTATTCTGAATATTTTGATGTCCTTTCCTTTGACGTCTTACTTTTACCAACCATTTTAAAGGGTGGATGTAGCACATCTTTAGATTTGGTGTCACCCTGTTCCTGCCTCTCCCTCCATCCTTTGATGAGTTTCCTCCTATCTCCATGCTTTTATACCCTTCACCTATATCAAAGGCAAGACGACCCATAGACCCCCATCCACCTGAAACAATGCCAGTTCTCATTTCTGATTCGTTCATAAGTATTGTGTACTTATGGAATAGCTCTCTAGATACAAGTTTTCCTTTAATACTTCTTCATGAAGCTGTACTGGTTGTAATCAGACAGATTACTAAGGCACAATTCATGTAAGTTGACTTTTTTGCACTTGAACAAGACCTGCCTTTCCACTCATGATGATTAGAATGATCTGGGTGTGTGCTTTGGGGTAACATTTTATGTGTGTGTGTGTATTCTGCATCATAGGAAGGAACATGATTTCATTCAAACTCCTGGCCTGCCCTAACATGGTCTACAAGTGGAATAAAGTTCTCAGAAACCCAAGACATTATTAATCTTGTCATTTACACAAGGTGATAAGTCCTTTCATTTTTAAACGGGCCCTTGACAGCTGGTATTTAGTAAGTAGAATAAGAGAAGTCTGCTTTTCACTCAGAATAAAAAGAAATGTGTCGATAAGAGATTATCTAATGCCTGATGTCTATTTTGAAGAAATAAGATATAGAAGAGCGAGTGCCCCTCAGAGAATACCATGTTGGAATTCACTTAGGAGATTCTGCCAGCTCTCCTGTGGTTAATGAACAGCAGCAAGATTCTAGCGTTTTCAGTTGGAACAGGCATTGTTCTCGTTTGTGCTTTACCTTATAAAGTTTTAACTGCTTCCAGGACGATCATGGCTGAATTGGCACACCCGCTTTCTCTCTCCTTTGGTCCACGTCAGTGGTTTATCAGAGCACTGTGACACTAGAGTTATATTATATTATTATTGCAAGCTTATTATGGGCTCAATTATCAAGCTATTTTCTTTGGCTTTTTACTGAGAAAAAATATGTCTTCTTGCATCATTCAATTAATGCAATTTATGCAAAAAAGAAAAAAAAACTGGAATGGCAGCTATGTAAAAAGCCAAATGTAATTTGTGAACCTCTTTCCACTTTAAAAAAAATGTTTGCGTAGACTGTCAGGTAATTTGTTAATGTGCTCTTCCTTTACAAGGATTTCTGTCCACATTTTCAATGACCTCCTTTGATGTTAAAATTATTATTGGCTTTGGGCATTTTTTTTGCTTTGCTTTTAAGTCAAGTTGCACTTTTATACCAAAGTTATGCTCTGCTGTTTTAAGATGAATGCCAGCTGGCAATACCCAGAGAGACTGGCTTTGTGAACGATGCCCAAGCTGACTTTGGGGGGATGTTGTCTGGTTGATAGGTTACTTCCTTTGCCCAAAGATGAAGCTGTCTCAGACGTGGTTTACCATTTGATATTTACATGATAAAACAAACAGCACTGCCTCCCCCTAACCCCCTCCCTGCCCCCCCCCCCCCAATTTTCCTCATGTAATAATGCCTAGGACGCAATGCTGCCATAATAATACACAGACTAAGGATTTTACTAAAATTCTCAGACCACATAAATGGAGAAAGTACCATAAGCTAAAGTATTCTGTGCACATTTTAACTGATTAGTGTTTGCATGGTATACAGCACCTTTCGTTCAGGAGGATCTTGAAGCATCACGCCCATTCTAGACTTCAGCTGTTTCCAGACTGGAGCCAAAAAGATAGTCCTCAGAATGCATTACAAGCCATCAAGGAAGAAAAGGAAAATATATTGGTCAAGGGCACAAGGAAAACCTCCAGCCTAGTAAAACACCCAAAGAGGATCTTTAGCTTCCTCAGCATGTAATGATGGAACTCTTCCCAAATATTCTGAAACCAACTGGAACAGTCAGTCTTCATAGACTCAGATGAAATGGCACATTAAAGACAGGTGGCTAAGAATATTTCTTGCAGGATCCGTAGAGAAATCTATAGAGATTATTTAAAGGGACAACTTTCAAGGCTTCCAGGCTGGGTACACTGGAGGCTGCAGGTATAATAAAGGACCTTTATCACTTGCCCTATTAATGCAAACTAAGACCAACAGTCAGTTCTCTCTGTTTTGTTTCATCCAATAAGTTATGCTTGGCTTTCTCTTTGTGTTACTAACAATGTGGGGTGGGGGAACTTCTCTTTGAGTGTTTTTGTCCTGAAAACAACGAGTGGATACATATTTTTCATTTTGGAAGCAGATGTAGCAGATAATACTTGATACTTCTCGGTTTAGACTGTCACCCTAAAGAACTATATAGGATACCATCTCTTTGGAGAAACTAAGGAAGTAAGGATGCTTTGCTTTGGCAAAGCTTGGACATGATAAAGCTTCCATTCTGTTGGGCAAATATCTTTACATTCTGTCATCAATCTGGCTGTCTGCTGAAGACGCTTCTTGTTATCTCTTACTAATTAGGCTCAGAATGTATAATAGGGTCTTTCTTCCAGATGCTAAAATGTTGACATCACTTCTGCCCTTCCGATTGGGGTTTCCCACATTGCTAAGAGTGGATCAGGGGTCCAGACTGTGTTTCCTAGAGCCAGCACATGTGCACACATTGTCTCCCTAGACTTGGTGTTACCTTTCTGCAGCACCGAGACTGACAGATGTGTTCATATCAAATGTTGACTTTGTTCATATATGCAAACTGTCCCCTACCTCCCCTCCCACCTGACCTCCAAATGTTAAAGTTGCATTCAGTGTTTCCTAGCCTTTTGACTGGTGATTTGAATGAAGCTATAGAAAATAAAGCATTCAAGCTGAATGTTGGGAGCGGAAAGGGGAAGAAATCAACTGTCATCTTCAAAGCGGCCAGACAACAGTAGTCTGAAAAAGTTGTCTCTCAGTACAAATTTTGCAGGGAGTACATTTCTCTATTATTTCAATTATTACAACTTCCTCAATAGGTTGAAGGTCATTCATAATTCACACTTCTGTCATTTTTAGGCATGCCAAATGCAGTCTATTAAGCATAAATAAAACTTCCAGTGCTTGACCAGGAAAAATAAACAGGGATTCATAACAATGAGGCCTTGTTCATCTTTTAAAAACTAAATGATGTGTTTTCTTTCTTTCTTGTTTTCCTTCTTGGGCACTGAAGTTTTCTCCTGTCTCAGTAGTACAAACATAATACTTTAAATCGATCCAAGCATAGCAAACTAGACAGCAAGGCTGGTCTGACAGATTCTAGATTTTTCTATTTTATAGAATAAACAAGAACCCACATGATTACCATTTATACATACAAATGGTAACATCGTCAATCTGATGGAGGATTAGATTGAACACGGGCCCTGAGAGTATAAAGTAGAATCTGAAAGACTTTTATAGCCGATTAACTTTCTTATCAGAATGCTTGTAAGTGTCCGTACTCTCCTTAGAGGCTATGCTCTTGCACTTAAATAGCAAAAGAAAATGGATATTCAATAAAATGTTTAATTCCAATTTCAACTATATATAATATATAATTATATATAATGTCTCATTATATATAATTACATATAACTTATATGATATATAATCAGAATCAATGATATGCCATTAAACACTCAATTATATTAATATATAAAATATGAGATTGCTAATATTTTATGCGAATTTTTAAATTCCCTCAAAACATGTACTTTGCCACATTTCTATGTCACATGTGAAATATCCAAGCCCATATATACTTATATATAACATTATATGAAAATATACCTTTTGGAAGTCTAAACGTTGCTAAATCAAATCCACATCACCACTGCTTTTTATCCCTAGCTTAGCTTTATGAATATTAACTGAATTGATATTCTTTTAGAATTTGGAACTGGTTTCAAGTTCTGATTAAAATAAATTAAATATAATAATTATATTCAGAGTAACTCCTATATACATGAGCAATTTTATATTTATGCCTTGAACTGTGAATTTTACCAGTGGTAAAAGTGAACAATTTAGGGGATTTCCAGTTTTATTTTCAAATATCTGAATGCCTTAGAAATAAAAGAATACTAAGAAATTTTACTAGTATGCTATTTTAGCAAAATTTAGAATACAAAAGGATCTATTGAAACATTTACTATAAATATTTATTCTTATAAATACAAGTGTCCAGAGGTGCAGATACAATATCCATACGTTAAAATAGAAATATAACTTTCTGGAAAAATAAAAAGAGTCTAACAAGATACTGGGAAAATTCATTTTTTTCTGTGCTAAAATGAAATGATCACCTCAACTTTCAAAAGTTTCAAATGCATGGAGAAATGAGCCCTGTTTATAACCTGTTGTGTTTCTGGAACTTGGTATTAGCTACCAAGAAGAAAACTCAAGAGGAGTCAAAATACGTTATCGTGTTTAAAAATATTTAAAATATTTTATCATGCCTTTTAAAAAGTGGAATTCCTGTATAATCCTATTATCTTACTATAAGGCCCCACTCCTCTTATCTTTCACCTTATATTGGGAGGGATTGAGATATTTATTTTAATAGGGCATTATGAGAGTGACACAGCAAAATAATACATCAACAACTTGTTTGTAACAATTCAGACTTGCTCTAAGTGTTTGAGACTTTTGAGCCTCTCTTTATATACTTGAGCTGAATTCATCACAAAATCCCAAATCCAGGACAGTTTTATTTTGGATCCAGATAACTTTTTCCATAAAACCCCCTGATGGGCGAGGAGACCTGTTAACTCTTTTATGGAATTTAACAGAGTAATTGATTTTCTTCCAATTTTCTCCAACATAAAAACCAAAGAGTTTATATTAGTAGTGTCTCTGTTTCTGGGTTGTAACTCAGATGACACATAATTCATAGGACTGCAATATAGCTGAGATTTTGAGACTGCAATGATTTTAAAGATATGATTTTATTTTTATAAGCATGGTCAAGCACACTTAATATACAAACCTGCAGGAAAAGCTACATAAATCACTTCTGTTCTTTATTATATTTTTATTTGCCGAAACACCTATTTTATAACATAAAAGCATAGATGTGATATCTTATTTTCTGGATGGCTTGATTTCTCCAAGATTACATTCCATCATTCCCTCACATAATTGTTTTGAGGCAGCAAATTATCATTTTGTTTTCTTTAAACTACACCCCTCCTCAAATGCCTGCTGGTGTATTATTATTGCTAGAACATAAACTATATGTAGACTTCGCTGATTCAAGTATTCAGATGATATGTTTGGGCCATTGAAATTATAGGAGGAAAAACATAATTTTACTTAAGTCTCTCTAAGATCCTAAGAGATGAGATATAATGAAGATTTCAAGTGGTAGCAACACCTTGAAAAAACCCAAAACACTAGATCTGTAAGGGTGTGGTCGATGGGACTTCGAGGCACATTCTTACTGCTATATGAGGAAGCATGCCCAGAATCTGCCCTCATTACGTCTGGAGCTTGCCAGTTCTTTTCAAACCTCAGTTTCATGAGCACCATAAAAATTCACTTAAAATTGAAAAGAACACCCTGAAGTTAAAACCCACTCTGCTTTGCCTTGCCTTTCATGGCCTGGAATGTCACCTTTTACCTCCAGTAAATAAAGCCAACATCAACACTCTTCCGTGTCTTTTATTTTTTTATGTACTCAATATTCTTCACATGACAATCTGGACACTTAAAGGGAAATTACAATAGTGATCTATGTCCCCGCAAAGAGAATTGTCTTTATAATATATAGTTATAATGTATCCATCATTTTCTTTTGTTTCTTGGACTGTTCACATTGGATGGAGTAAATCTAAAATGGAATTAAAAGAGACATGATTAATAGTGGACTACAAAGAAATAATGATATCATAATAGTTTCTTAAAATGACCTGGCGAGTGTGTCGAAGCAGCATTCCCCAGCAGAGACAACTGCTCTGCTTTACGGTCTTGCAGGGTATTGTCTCTTTAACCTCACTATTTCCGAGAAGCCACTGAAAAGTTCTAATATGTCACAATTCAAATGTCAACATGTTGTTGGAAAGGAAGCTAATAAGTTAAACCTTTGAGAGATGCCAAAAAAAGAGGTGATTCAAACTGTTGAGAGAAGTCCATTGTTTTCTAAGGGGAAATAGAACTCCAGAATGAAACAGGGTACTTATAAGCATTTAACTGGAAGGTTTGAAGAAAAAAAGTAAATGCACACTATTTTTTTTAATCTGGTAACTTTTTGAGCAGAACTGTTCTCAGTGTACTTCCAAAGAAAGGAAATTAGGAAGGTTAATTAAGTTTAATAAGATATAAACTGTAAATTCCCTGGTTTTTGTAGAAAGAGCACAGGTAATTCTCCTAAAATAGTCTGGATTCTATCTATGGATAGATATAAAGTATCTTAGGTTATATTATAACATATTATATAACATTTTGTGTTTGACATTATTGTCTATAAATCACCTTCACATGGTTAAATTACTTTTGAATGAAAAAAAGATTTTATTTCAACAGGAAAGAAACTAAGTAGAAAATACTCCTCATTGAGTTATTTTTTTGAATTTAAGACAATTTTGTGCTCTGGTCTTTTTATAGAAAAAATAAACAATTGGACTTTAGAGCCACCTACTGGAATAAAGAGGCACGTACTTATGTTTAATGTCCTCTGCTTCTCAAAAGATAAACAAATACAACTACAGTGATGCACATTTCTGTTGATCTTATAAGATGTTAATTTACTCTTCTCAGTTTGAAATATCAAATGATCCCGCAAGAAACCATAGTTAGAGCAATGTCTTCTAAAAATAATCCTTCCCATTTCTTAGTAGAGTGCACCAATTTGTGTTGTGATTTTTATCCCCCATTGGATTGAGAATGAGCAGAATTCACCCCTTATTTTGTTATCATTGTTGCTTTTGGGGTGTGTGTGTGTGTGTGTGTGTGTGTGTGTGTGTGTGAATGTTATTGGTTTTATTTTTACCAGTTAATTGTATAGCTTCATTCTTTCTTCTATGACCTCTACCAGGGTACAAAACTGTTGTTTAATAAATAATCTTAGAATAAAATTAAAAGCTGAAAATTTTGATGGTAAAATGAATAAGCACCTTAAATATTTTCATGATTAAATATTTTTCCACTGAGATCTAACTGATATGTAACCTTATATTAGATTCAGCTGTGCAACATAATGATTCCATGTTTGTATATATTGCAAATTAAATGCTTTTATAAATGAAAAAAACCCCTGAAGTCTGGACAAGTAAATTGTTCAGTGACTTGCCTAAGGTCACAGAGCTGGTTAGGGGAAAGGTGGGCAGCTCTTAGAAATTATAGATCGGGGTTCTTTTCACACTCGCCCCACTGCATTTTAGTCAGTCATTAACGGATTTATTAAATCCTTCCTCTCTTCAGCATTTTGCTAGAAAGTAAGGACATAAGCCCCAGTAAGCGAATCAATTGAAGGCCTAGTGCCTGCTTTCAAAGAGTGGGATCAGGAGCAAGGGCAGGAGGGCAGGTCCTGATTGGTGAGAGGGGATTAGGTTTCGAAAAACAAAATACTCTCCTTTGACTATGTTCTCTGCAGATCTTGCTGTCGTAATTCTTTATGTCATGTCCTTCCAAACTGTTACCTTAAAGGTACCTTGCTGAGAAGATGCTACTTTTGAGAGAGAACATGCTCAAGGGAGGTGATTGTGTCCCTTGCCACCCTTAGCTGGACCACGGCTGGGTCATGCGGGACGCTTTTAACTCTGAGTGTGTGTGTGGTTCACTAGAGTGAGGAATTCAGAGACGGGAAAGTTCTTTGTTAAACATTATACAGGGTCTATGTGACATCAAGCCTTGCATTAAGAAAATTTGATTTGTGAAGTAGGATTTGGAAAAGATTAGTGGATCGGCATGGGAGCCACAGCTTTCCATTTATCATCCGAGGCCTAATTTTCAGTCTATAACATGGGAAGTCACACGTCTTTTGAAAAAAATAAAACAAATAAAAGGCATATTTTTGTTAAGATATGAGAAAGTGTATGTCTTGCCTTTTCTTAGTATTCACTTCTCCTTCTTCCCCCGGCCCCCTTTCTGGTCCTGTGAAGATATTTTACAGAGTAGTCGCGGACATTGCACCGGGAGAGGAGCTCCTGCTGTTCATGAAGAGTGAAGACTATCCCCATGAAACTATGGCGCCCGACATCCACGGTGAGTGGAGCGCACCCGCGCGCGTGGCCCTCGCTGGGACACCGACGGAGCTTCCAGAAGGGCCCATCGTGCTCGGTGTTTGTTAGATTCCTGGTTTTCTCGGTGGCACTTTTAACATATCCCTTCCCTCGGAGTGGCTGTTTTCTTGGGTTGACATCTGGCTAGTATTACTGTGAAGCTAAAGTAAGCAGAGGTCTTTCCTGAAATGGAGGCCAAGGGGAATTTTGAATATTTAGACATCACACAGTTCAACCTTTTGTCAATGCCTCAGACTCTGGTGAGAGTCCTGTCACTGTGCAGAAGTCATCCCAGAGAGCTTGGTTCTGAGCTTTGTACATCTAGTGCGTGTTTCTGCCATCCGAGGCTCTAGCACTGCTTCTCCTTGGGCCAAATACTAGCCAGCATGGTCGAAGGGGACAGGGTTGGGAGGCTGGGGACTGGGAGAAAAGTACAGACGAGCAAATTTTAGAGCAAGAGGAATTTTTATTTGCCAGAGACCTATTCTCAACCAAAGGAAGGGGGTATAAAAAAGAATAGTGACCAGCGATGCATGTTTAGAGAAGATTAGGAAAAAATTCTTGTATTGATTTGCATCACTGGGATGATAATTTAATTATTTGTTCTCTCTTTGCTATTTCCCTCTCCGAGTATAATGTGATTTGGTTCAGCCTCACCTGGTGGTGTCTTTAGAGTGTCTTTTGCTGTTGGAAGGGCCCCTGGGAAGGGGGTTAGGCCGTCCCAGTGTCGCTGAGAGGTGGAGATTGCGCCACCTCCCATCCCTCTGGCATTCCTAACGGGAGAGCCTCGGCCTCCGCTTCTGTGGCTCCTTGGAAGGAAGCCCCCACTCTGCTGGCTCTTTACTTCAACCTCTTTCCTTTGGCTACGCTGCATTCCACCTCTTTGTGAATTATACCAGCTATATTTTGGGGAGCCTTTCGGAAATTGTTTTCTTCTTAGAAACTCTGGCAAGCAAACGGATTTAAGAAACCCTGTGTTGTCGGGGAGCCTCGTAGAGTCTGAACGTGAATGGGAGGTCTGCCCCAAAAGGGCCCCGTGGCAGCCGGGAGCGCTAAAATGATAAAAAATGTAATCTGGGCTTTGCCTGGTACAAGACATCTTTCATTAATGAATGTTAGATCTAAAAAAGGTTTTTAAACAATTATTTTTGGAAATTTAGATGATTAGTTTACTATTCTAAAAAGCCTAAACAGAAGTGACTGTTCTTCATTCGGGGCTGCCATTCACACATTACCTTCCTTCACAATACCTTTGAACCTTTTGTTTTCACTGTGTCATATTCCTATCCATCCATATGCCATATACATTGTATATAATGTTTATGATGTTTAAATGGTGATTTGTACTTTATACTTCTAAGATGTAATGTTTCTTAAGAAAGAGAAAATGAAACACATGCATTTTGCATATACTATATGCTAGCTATTATATGTTTCCCATTATCTCATTTAATCTTTACACATAGATCAAACCTGTAAGAAATGAATTATTTCCATTATACAGATAGGAAGACTGAGGCTACATTGGTGAAGACCACATGGCTAGAAACTGGTAAAGTCAGCATTCAAACCAAGGCCTTGCTGTCTTTAAAACCTAGGTCTTTTCCATTTATTACGTGGCCTGAAGGTTCTGCTGTGTTCAGAGTCCTGGCTCAGATCTTAAATATGTGAATAGTGTAACAGATGATAAGAAATGTTTCTGTTACCTAGTTAATGTCACTGAGAAACTTGTCTTTAGAGCTGAGGTGATTTATTTTAGAATATCTCCCTCTTCCTTAATTATCTACACCCCAAGTTGACAAACCCTAGTGAATCTACATACTAATTTCTTTACCTTTCTGGCCACCCGTTACTAGTATTATATGTAGATTACAGCAACAGGAGTCCCGTTTGACCATTCTGCTGAGTTTCTCAGTTTCGGACTGGTTTTCTAGCTTTCAGTGGCTTTCTCTTCCTTTCCCAGCAGGGACCTAAAAAGCCCCTGGTGACCTGCTACTCCCTCTAACTCCATTTCCCACTCCTCCCTGACGTGCACCCTTTAAACCTGTCATGCTTCCCTATAGCTTGGCCTTTCAGGAGGCTGCCACACTCTTCTTGCCTTCATCATTGGTCCATGTTATTTCTGCCGGATGCAGTGTCCACCCTCATCCCAATTCACCTGTCTGATTCTTGCTTATTACGTTTTCTGAACTTCTGTCTTTCAGTTTAGATGGATTAGACATATTCCTCGGAGCTCCCTTAGGCCCTATGCATGCACCTGTCATAAAATATATCACACTCCGTCCACATGTATATCCCCTTGAGTTTCTTATGTATTAATTCACTAACAAAATGCCTAGCATTCGGTTGGTGACTAAATTATTCCCTCAAAAACATTCAGTCAGTGAACAACGGGCTATAGGTTCTGACTGTAGGCCTATAAAACAGGGATTATGCGTCCTGCTGTTGCCCTGGGTGTCTTTCAGTATTGTGAGCTATTTTCAAGACTTCTGGGATTGTATCTGTGTGATCTGTGCCTAGTGGTATGGCCTCATGAGTGGACCAAAAGCTATTCACATAGGAAGAATAGAAATAATACTGTCACCCCCTGACACTTTATTACCTTGTTATCGCTAGCCCCCATTACTACTCTTTATTTATCTCACTGGTTTAAAGTGCAAATTCATGCTATGTTTGCCATTTAACAAAGCCATGCCAATTAGCACTGACCCTGGGGTAACATAAATGAGCCCAATAGAGTGCTAAAAACATCCTGTGTCCCATTATAAGTAATGATGAATGTAATGAAGCATTTCAAGTTTGCTGATATTAACCAGGCTTAAGCATGGCTCAGATGGGGACTGTGTCCCAGGCATCCTCTGCGTATCACCGCACAGCGAGAAGGGTATGGAACAGGGATGGGTTCAAATCCTCGCACAACCATTTAGCTGTGCAATCCCTGACTAGTTACTGAACTTCCCTGAGTTTCCATACCCTTATCTGAAAATTGGAATGAAAATCTGACACACGATTCCTTGTAATCAGGTTTTGAGGAATACCAGTAATCCATGTACGAGATTGAGGAAATAGATGATGCTCAGTAAGTGGTCATTGCTACTTTTAATATCCTATGGATATGAAATCCTGGAAGGGTTCTATCTGACGCGGTAGCTACAATAATCGCTTATGTTATTGTTCTAAGCTCTGTCTTGACTTTCTTACTGTTTCTACTCTCCATGAAAGTGAAGTGGTAGGCATGAAAACCAAGTCATTTTTATTGTCTTCCATAATTTGATAATACGTGCTGGGTCGTGGTGCACTTCCCGATCTCCCGATCTCAGTCACTCCGGGGTTATTTTCACAGAAGAACGGCAGTATCGCTGCGAGGACTGCGACCAGCTCTTTGAGTCTAAGGCGGAACTAGCAGATCACCAGAAGTTCCCGTGCAGCACTCCCCATTCAGCGTTTTCAATGGTGGAAGAAGACTTTCAACAAAAACTTGAAAGTGAAAATGATCTGCGAGAGATACATGCAATCCAGGAGTGTAAGGAATGTGACCAAGTTTTTCCTGATTTGCAAAGGTTAGAAATGGCATGTTGCACTACAAAACATGTTTATTTATTCTGCGATAAAATGTTCTTATGCTGAATTTTCAGAATTTGTGCAGATGGGAAATTTGGAAGTGCAATGAGCTGGATGAGTGTGTTAGTAACATGTTCAGAAGTCACTTTTCTCAGGAAATTCTCATCTGTCAAATATTTACAATGAGGTTGGAATTAGTTATTTGGACGCCAGATAGAAAATGTTTATTTTTATTTAAGCAGTGTTATCATCGCCAACTGAAAGTTTAACATTGCTGTAAAATACAACTTAGAGGAAGAGTGAAGACTGCTGGAAAAACGATGATGCTAGTTAAAGTAATCACATGCTAATCAGTAAAGCTACCTCTAGAAACACTTGGATGATGAAAAAGACCTCTTCTGCTACTCATTTAATGAAAGATAGATGGTCTTTTGATAGATCAGTGTAACCTATGGATTTAATTTCAACTATTTAGACTGCACATATATAAAGAATTAAGAAAAGCATGCTCAGTGAAGAAAATGTTGAATTCCCTGAAAGGAAACAAATGAACATGATCTAAATGAAATAATTTTTTAATTCTTATTTTTACCAAGATGAAAATCATATTTTAATCATATATAAACTTTTTATAGCTTTTTGAATGTAATTCAAGGACATTTTTTATTTTTATTAAGGAAAACAGCAACCCTGGAGCCCACCCTCTAAAAAACTACTGATAATTATGCTACAAAACGGTTTCTCAGATCAGAGATGTATATAACTAGCTAATATAATTTTTGTTTGTTTGTTTCTACCTAATGGTTTTTGCCTTGGTCCACAGTTTTGATAATTGTATTCATTCTTTGGCTTTTAAATGCGGAAATGATCCTTGGAACCTATAATCAGAATTTCAAGTGAACATAACACCATTGTATTTAAATGAGTATGGTAGTATATTAACTGGATTTATTCAAGAGTGTGAATTGCTCAGTTTGCCTTGGACACTCCACCTATTTCACTTTGCAACTTTGTTTCCTTTCTTTCCCTAATGCCTCCCCTTCCTCCCTCTCCTTTTCACCTCTGTTGATTGAGTTGCACCTTCCTCTCTGGTGAGGCCTCTTACAGGAAACTATTTCATCCAGCAGTCATTCATTTTAATGCGTAAATAGCTAAAAAGGCATCAAGCATAACTCAGTCCTTGAGGAAACTGAATCAAAAGAATGCATCTCTAGCTTTGAAAATTCAGGCCTAATTTAGCTTTAAGAGAGAAAACATTTGGGGGAATAAGAAGGCTTTCCCACTACCCTTTAAACTCACATTTACTGCTTGACATAAATTCACATAGAGACTAACTCTGTTACATAGCAATTTCGGTAAAACATGGATTGGTAGTAAATAAAAATGTTGCCGCATGTCTTTTAAATATAATTGTGTCCAGATTAAAAAACAGAATAAAAATAATAAATTCCAGGGAGTAAAACAAGTATTTATACTGCAAAGCAATATCTCTGATGCCAGAGATTAAGTATATGTCCTTCAATTTTATTATCAAAAATAAAGGACAGCATTATAAAACAAAAATTGACAGACTAAACACTAAAATGTGATTCTTACTTCCTACTACAAGTGCATAGCAATACTTGTTAGGGGGAGAAAGCTTCTAACTCTGACTAGCTGGCGGCTGTGAGTGGGAAGCAGTTAGGAAAGGAATTATTTGGCCTTGGATGAGCCCCCAGAACGCTCTCTCGGCGTCTCAGTGGGGTGGATAGAGCATATCTCTAGGAAACCTGACGTCAAGCACCCAAATGGTTATGCCACTTAGCCATGTGTAGAACCTACGTTCTCGAGATATTTTCCACTTTATCAAATCCTATATTGTTCTTTGAACGAAAGACAAATCCTTTCTTGACATGATACCTTGTTCTGTTCTGTATCTTTTATGTAAAATGTTGAGAAAGGAATACTCCCTCCCCAATCATAAAAAGAGCAAAAAACAAAGGTAGATATGCAAAGGATGGAAAAAAACCTGGAAAACTTATAAATTGGGATAAAAACTTTATAAATTGGGGTAGAATTCTATGAAAACTGAAGACTCAGTAATGACTGACTGGATTGCTTCTAAGTTTGTGAAAGCAGCGAGCATTTGCTTTTGTGAGAAGCATTAGCCTTTTAATTCTTTCTGTCATTTATGACTCGATAGCTGGGAATTCCTTGAAACAGTATGGATTTTATGCTAAATGAGAAGAAGCAAAGAAAGGAAAATAATCCTTGCTTTGCTATCTTTTTCCCCCCTACGTGCCACTTAGTCTACTCTAAAAGCTGTATCATACCCTAGGAGTCAGGGACAAGAGTAAGACTCTGTAGGCCAATCTTTTACCACTAGATTTTAGAGCTGATGATTTGACATACATATTAGAATATAATATATATCATAAAATGGCATGCCTTCATGGGTTGTGAAAGACAACAGTGAGAATAGCCATCTGTACAATGATTTTGGAAGATGTCCCTGACTAGGTTCAATGTTACCTGCAGTTGTTGTTATCTCTCTCTTAACTCTCTCATTAACATTTCAACTTGTGTAACTAACAGAGGATTACATAGTGTAGATAAAGATAGGGCCTTTCTTGTGACTCCACACACCTGCATTCCCCTGGTACCTTTTGTTCTCAGAGATATCACCACTTGTGCTCAAATAGAATAGTGTTACCAACTTGACTGACTCATGGGGCAGGAAAAATAAGTTCATGTGCCAGTATGAATAGAATTGTAGGGAGGGAGCCAAGAAAGAGAAAAAATAGGGGAAAGGTGTTGTTAATTTATCAAAATATGAGGAAGGGCATTTCGTTTTTCATACACTCCCACACACTCAGCCTATACATTATCCACTGGATAATATATTCTAGGTGCACAGAGGTCTTACCTGATACTCAAATTGACAGTGGTCATCTTATAGAAACATAAAACTTGGAAGAGAAAGTGTGATTGCATGCTTGGCAGGTTTTCTGTTGTTGCTGTTGTTGAATTTTTTTTAAAGGATTTTTTTCTTATGAAAGTTTCAGATACACACAAAACTAGAGAGGACTGCATAATAAACCCCATATACTCAGCTTCAATATCACACAAGGCCAATCTTGTCTCAGCTTCACTCTTTTAGGATTGTTTGAAACAAATCATGGCTATTATATCATTTTATTCATCAGTAGTTCATCGTATATCGTAAGGACTCTTTAAAATGTAAGTTCAACACACACTTGAAAAATAATAATTTCTTAACATTATAAAATATTTGGTCAGTGTTCAGATTTCCCCAATATCTCATGAGTTTTAATGTTTGCTTGAATCATGATCAAAATAAGGCCCATCACTGCAACAGGTTGACATGCCACTTATATCCTTCAATTTACAGGTTCCCCATTTAAAGTCAGTAAGTCTTTCTGTCTGTCTGTCTCTCCCTTCTGCTCTGTCATTCTCATTTATTCTCTCTCTCTCTTTCTCTCATTACAGTTTATTTATAGAAGAAACTGAGTAGTTTTTCCTGTAGCATTTCCTCCAGTGTGAATCTGCTGATTATGTCCTTTTGGAGTTGTTTAACATCTTTCTCCAGCCCCCAGTTTCCTGTAAACTGAGTTATATCCCAAGCCTTGATCACATTTAGGTTCAAAGTTTTGGGAAGAATACCTCATTCGTGGTATTATTTATTTCTATGAGGGGGCACATAATGAATTGCCTAGATTCAGTAATTCTTTAGGGGCTGCAAAATGAATGTTTTACTTCTATCATTCTTTCTTTCTTTGTTATCTAGATTAATTATATACAGAGAATCTTCCCCTCATTCTTTATTTCTTCATCCTGTGTACAGTTAATATAGGAGGGACAGGGCCTATGGATGAGTTTTTCCTTTTATTTACCAGTTTTCAGAATAATTACTGGCTTTCCAGAATCTTCCAAGGGTAACCAGTGAGGTTCTGTTCCTGTGTTTTTTAATATTGTTATTGTTAAGAGATGAGGTTATTTTTATTGATGCTTAAATTTCTTTGTATTTGTTCACTGGGCGTCTCTTCAAGTTGGCACCCTAATTCTTTTGACACGATCTGTAACTTTATTGCTTTTTGTCATAACAACATGTTCAAGGCCCATCTTGTATATTTTGTTCTTCAAATTTGAAACAGGCTTTCTCCACGGAGCTCTGGTTATTTTATGTGGGGGTAGTTGCCTACTGTGTTATGTGTTTGCATATTTAATTAGCAAAAATATTGATATTGCAAACGCCTTCTGAATATCACACTAATCCATTATCTATCATGTTCATTTTTATTACATTCATGAAGACTTCATGTACAATTTTTAGAGAAGAAGAAAACATTTGAGAAGGAAAAGTATTCTAAGCTTTAAAACAGAAACTATGCTCACGAGAAACTTCATATGTTTTTCTTTTGAGAGTCTTTAAGAGTTCATTCACTTAAAATATTATACACTTTTCTTTCCTCCATAATTAGTAGGTTATTTATACATATTTTTCCATATATAAAAATGTTTATACCTTTATATCTATATCTATTTCTGTCTCTCTACACAGACATAGTCATCCATCAGTGCATCTGCTTGTCCATTCATCTCTTCCAGGGTTATATTGAGAAGTTGCTTGTTGAATAGTTCGCTTATAGCTCACTTTCCCATATGGCGACATGGGTAAAAACAGAAGTACTTTTTTGAATCTCGAGGTTATGTACATCAGATAGAATACCTGCTTGCATGTTCTTAAGCATTTTCTTAACATTTCTGTTTGAGTGTTTGTGTTTAAGTGGGTGTTAGCAATATGTGTTACTGTCAGAAGTGTGTAGCGACTCCAGACTTGACAAATAGCTAGTTGTTTATCATGCCCCTAAATTGGCAGCTAATCCCTGCTAGCTGTAGCAGATTTATTTTCTAACAACAGGGGTACTTCTCTGCATTAGCGAGAGACACAGTCTAGGAAACATAAAATGTACTTCTGCCTGTCGCAAGCCTGTTTCTTTTTTTCCTTCCTCCCCACCTCGACAACTTTTCCTTCTTATTTCTGTAATTGCCAGTTGGACTGGTAATAAAATGACGTTCTGTGTATGAATGTGTTCTTTGTCACCACGTCTTACGAAATTAATTGTTCTCTTAACAGCCTGGAGAAACACATGTTGTCACATACTGAAGAGAGGGAATACAAGTGTGATCAGTGTCCTAAGGCATTTAACTGGAAGTCCAATTTAATTCGCCACCAGATGTCACATGACAGTGGAAAGCACTATGAATGTGAAAATTGTGCCAAGGTACAGTGAATTTGTAGACTACTTGGCCTCTCTGTCATCCTGCTCTCTCTTAATCTATCACTTGCTACGATATATAAAAACAAGCCTTGAGAGGGGAAACTATAAATATCTTGAGAAAAGTAGACTGAGTGTTGTATGCTAAAAGGCATTAGTGCAGTGTATAAAAACACTTAGTGGGTATCGTTTTATTTTTGTAAGGGAGGAAGTGAGGCTTAATGGTGAGTTCCAGAACTAGGTGTCAGACATCCACGGTAAATTCCTGGTTCCGCTACTGGCTTGCCAGCATGGGGTTGTTTTATAGCCTTACGGAGAATGAAAATTTTATCCAATGCACATTACTGATTTATTTTAATAGCAATTTGTGAGGAAGTCACATAAAGTTTCTGAATGCCTATTCAGAAAGAATGGGAGACTGCTACATTTGCAGATTTTTCCACCCAAATCCCCACCATAAATTCTAATTAAACTTAATTCTAATTAAAGGTAGAGTCCCTTAGTGGCCAGTTGCAGAACAACATAAGGGTGAGATGAATGCACTTCACCTTGACCATACAGGAACAATAATTCACATCATTTAATTTTCATGTTTCTCAATTAACCAAAAGATGTTTTGGTATCATGAACATTGATTTCAAATTGCAAAAACTTTTCATAGCATTTGAATATCTTTTCTCATGCCAGTGGAAATTGTGACATTTGAAATTATCGTTAGACATATGTTGCTCCCAGATGTATGGGGTGGCCCTTTTCTTTTCTTTCTTTTATTTTATTTTGTGTTAGTAGAGTATCCAAAGGAATGATTTTAGCTTAATGGTAATTTACTGAAACATGGAGTTAGAATTTAACCCCTAGGGGAACTCCTTGAATAGATTTGTGATTCTTTAGTAAAAATCCCCCCAATTTTGTACATAGCGTGTCTTTATTTAAAGCATGGAAATAGCATACCCATTTTAATAATGTCATGCGAGCATTTTATTATTCCACTCCAATCACTTCTACATGGGATCAAAAAAGGCCTGAATATGGTCTAATAATGTCACTATTTGGTTCAGCTGATACCAATGGACACTTGTGCCAAGGATACAGAGCTGAATGATTTACACCCGTACCCTAGAGGGGCGCACACTTTGGAAACATGACTTTCTGTTGGTCTTCGGGGTAAACAAATAAACAAAAACAAAACACATAAACAGAATTCCTTCTCGAGTCACTCCTGGGCTTCTTTGCTGTGTCCTCGAGTTAAGTTTCTCGATTAATCAGTACTCATTTCCTAGCAGGTTTTCACGGACCCTAGCAACCTCCAGCGGCACATCCGCTCGCAGCACGTCGGCGCCCGGGCGCACGCTTGCCCGGAGTGTGGCAAAACGTTCGCCACGTCGTCGGGCCTCAAACAGCACAAGCACATCCACAGCAGTGTGAAGCCCTTTATCTGTAAGTTTTTAACACTCCGGCCCTCCTTCCTGCATCTGTCTCTCGTCCGCAAGGTGCTGTGATGAGGAGAGCGGCCCCCGTGGCCTTTAGAGGGGTCTCCGCATTAGCCACTTGTGGCCCAATCCAGTAGGGCTGTCTTCTAATCCCAGAAAAAAGTCTTTTATAACCAGATCCATGGTATTTTGTCTATGATCCCTGGGGTGTTTTCTTTGAGATGAAATCAATCCCTGGTAGAGAAAAGAGAAGTCGTTAAATATTGCAAAGGAAGCCTCCCCGGGTTGTAGAATTTAATGGGGACAAGCAGATTTGTCTCACGCCGAAAGCGGTCATGGCTTTGCACAGCAGCAAACGGCATATTCCACTAACCAGGATGAAGTGATTAAAACCTGCTCTGGATCAGAAAGGAGCCGGAAGAACCCCACCTGGCCAGGGGGCTGACGACTGTGTGTGTATGTGTGCGAGGGTCTGTGTGGGGGGAGAGAGGGAAATAAAAGGCCCTTTAATCTGCCCGTTGCTGCCGATCACAGGCTGTGGATCGGTGGTTCTCAGTTACTTGGAAAGCAGAACATTTCCACTCTGATGCCGGACACGCTGCTTCTGTAACTCATGCACTAAAGCAGACTTACAGGCAGTGGGCTTGTGTGTTTTCAGGGGACATCCGATCTGAACACTTTAGTAACACACTTGAAATAAAGTAAAATAAAGTCCTCATTCAGTTCTTCTTCTGTCCACCACTCCTGTTCTCTGTGTTGTGCTGAAATATGTCATAGGGAAAAATCAGTGGTTCTTCATCCATCTGGGCAACGACTCTGGACTTCTTTTGATCCATTGCTCGGCTGGGCATGTAAACACAGTGACTCATTGAGCTGCGCTACAAACTTCAGGACTGATTTTGGATCCAGATAAGCTTAGAACTGGTTGAAGCATACTCAGTAGTTGGCAAAGCCTCTGACTTGGGAACGCTTGCTAATAGTGGTTTTGACAAATACTCGATGGTTTGTAGTAGGTATAGGAGACACTACTACAGGACCTAATGGAAAAAACCCTAATTTTCAGTGCCAACGTGGAGATGCCAGAGACTAGCCCTCCTCCATTTGGCCTTGACACAGCCCTCTTTTGTGCTTCCAAGCACCAACAGAGCTTTCCTTTCCTTTTCCAGCTTATACTAGAGTCCTGTTTGGCTCACATGTTCCCTGGGTGGAGTGAGGAGCACTAGCTGATAAACAAAAGGGTGCTCTAGCCTCCCTTGGGGAAACTCCGTTGAAAGTTGCAGGAAATAAAGTATACAATAGAAATTTTAGAGCTCTCATCCCAAAAAAAGCATTCTCGACTCTAGGTAGTAATGCCCTAAAAATGTCCTTGCAAGTACTACAGGCATAAATAATTCATTTATTTCTAATTTTTCAGAAATTATTTTTTAATAAATTTATTATTATGTTTTGGTGGGGGGAAAAGTGAAATAGACCACAACTAATTAGGATCACCCATTTAATGCTTTCTCTATAATTTAAAATAAAAGTCAGAGAATACAGATTGCTATCATCTGAGATTCCAGGATCTGGAATTTTAATTGTGTTGAAGTCAAGTATTTCACTTTAAAGTGCTATAGGGTGTCCCTCTCCAATTAGATTGCACAAATGATTTCCCATGAATGTATTTTTAGTAATTATTGGTAAATTTAAATAGCAGATGGCTTTCTTCAAATATAAAATCTGACAGAGAACCATGGGGTAATTATGAATAATAGCCATGTAATTTCAGAACAAAAGAGGAGTTGGTGTGGAGACTTTGGGGTGGAGGAGGTTCACCTAGAGTTGATATCTGTTTCTCACCAGAAGGCCACACACCACGCTTTACCCCCACTGGTGTGTTTATGGCAACTGTCTCTTATTACAGTGTACCGCCAAGCTTGAGCCCAAAGTCACCATCACTAAGGTAATTACTCACTGCCTTTACAGAAACCTCCAGCCTTCCCAAATAGAAACCACATGCTCTAATAGGCTGAATATATTCAAAATACCTCTTAATTTGTTTAATAAGTAGAAAAATGCAATGTTAACTGCTGGCTAATTCATTATTGCTGAGAAAATTACAGTAGAGTAGGGACTTCAACATCAATTGAGCCCATTTACCTGGAGACCTGGTGGTTTGTGGTGGGCCAAGCCTTCAAGTGAGAAAAGCGAAGCCTCTGCCTAAGGAAACATCCCAGTGCTATGTTCTTGAGGTCTCTCACAGACACCACTCATCCGTGTAACACGGTACAACCGGGAGAGTCAAATGCACCTTCTGCTGCTCCAATATAGAGAAACTCTTGATTTTTTAAAATCTATTGAGCTCTAAGAAAGAAGTGCACAGAGCAACATTGCTTTGCTAAAAAGTTTCAAACCCTTCAAAAACTTACACCTTGGTTGAATACCCATAAGACATTTTAATGCCCAGAGGGGAGGTGTCACTTTCTTAATGAGTGTACTTTTATAATTCCAACATTTTATTTACTATTTCTTGTTATTGCTCATAGCTGAATTAGTGTAACTAGTGAAAGTCTCATGTTTCTACCCTCTACATCATATGGTTTTAATTAGTGTATCAAAGAATTTAATTATATGTACTATTTAAATTCTTTTATATACACATATATATCCATATTGTATATGGTTAACTAGTATATACTTTTAAAGGAGACTTTGGTCAATATATTCCAGTAGAATGATTTGAAAAGAAATCACATCTTCTCTTCCCATTAAAATGATTGTTACAGCCTCTCTACAATGTTATGAATCATCCCACAGTTGGAAACTACTTTAATATTACTAAGCACGCTAATATATGAAGTAATGCATTTTAACCATTAGTAGTAAAAGAAATCGGTGTGGAATCACTTGGTTGCTTCCTATTTGGTGGTGTATGGGATAATCTAAGTTCTGGGTGAGTTTTGTATGACTGAAGGTCTGTAAAATCACCTTTGAATGAGTTTTATTTTTTTAATTATTATTGCTTTGACTCAGGAGCTCAGCCACTCTCTGCTTAAAGACAGTCATCACATGAAAGCAATAAATGCGTTTTGTCTTCCATTTAATTTCTTCTATAAATTTGTTTCAACAATCACCTAGGAGGCATATCATGTTTCTGTATCTATTAAATGTGCACAGGAGCATTAAATTAAGCTCCCACGTAAAGTGGGCTCATCTTTACTAAAGTAAAATAGAATGTGCGATGCTTAGGAAACAGATCCTATAATCCGGCCGGATTGTGAAGTAAGTGGAATTCTTACCTAGCAAAGGAGTTCTAGTTTAAGGAGTTTGGCCTTAAAATATCCTTAGATCTGTTTGCACATATGTGAGGAGGAAGATGTTCTACTTCTCTGGCAAATTCTCAGTGAAGAGGGTTGTTTCCCAGCCACACCCTCTGCTGTGTCCTTTCCGGCCTCGAGCATTCAGAGCGCTCCCCCGGCTTTACCGTAGTTGGCTATAGCGCACAGAAGTCAAGCCCTGAGATAACCGGCGAAGATATGACAACAAGTGGACATGTTTCCCAAGGACGGGGTTTCATAAATGCAGGAAGGTTAGCGCAGCCACTGGTGTGAGGGGAAGTCAGAGGACGTGATCATAGTTCATGGGAACCAGCAATGCAGGATGGGCTACATTCAATTTAGTTTCCTTTGCAGGCTTAAAATAGAGCCATTGTAAATTATGTCAGTCTTTCTGAAATCATGAAAATGATTGTTAAAAATGTCTCAGAATACACAATGTGCATTGTTGTGTGGCTTTGATGTGTGAATGATGAGAGCATATGATATAATTCAAATTAAATAATGGTAGAGCAGTCACAGGCTTTTTCCCCAAGGGGAGGGGGGAATAAAGGTGAAGTTTCTGGTTACAAGAAAGGCTGTTTTATTTTGTTCTCGTGCCTACAATATAGAATTCTTTAAATGGTCTAAACTGTTAAAGGGGTTCCTGTGATGTTTCATGTTTAATTAATCTAAGTACTTTAATTTTAAAGATTCTGTTAGTGTAGCAATTGGGTGGGAAATCAATGTATGCTGGGATTTGTTTTTTTCATAAATATTTAAAGGCAAAAATATGATGCAATGGGGATGATAAAATATTTTTATATAAATGAAATATTTGTGCTGCCTCAAGACATTTGTCAGGTTGGATGCCTTGCTTTGGAATCTAGTGAAATGGGGTTATCTGTGTTCGGAGCACCCAGATTGGTGCCTCCAACATCTTTTCCTGGCTTCCTAATTGAAATTTTGGGTAAACCAATTGTGATACTTGCTAAATTCAGAAGCAATTGCCATAAAGCCTGAGATTCTTTTTTGTTGTTTGCACACAGGTGAGGTCTGCCATAAATCCTATACTCAGTTTTCAAACCTTTGTCGTCATAAGCGCATGCATGCTGATTGCAGAACCCAAATCAAGTGCAAAGACTGTGGACAAATGTTCAGCACTACGTCTTCCTTAAATAAACACAGGAGGTTTTGTGAGGGCAAGAACCATTTTGCGGCAGGTGGATTTTTTGGCCAAGGCATTTCACTTCCTGGAACCCCAGCTATGGATAAAACGTCCATGGTTAATATGAGTCATGCCAACCCGGGCCTTGCTGACTATTTTGGCGCCAATAGGCATCCTGCTGGTCTTACCTTTCCAACAGCTCCTGGATTTTCTTTTAGCTTCCCTGGTCTGTTTCCTTCCGGCTTGTACCACAGGCCTCCTTTGATACCTGCTAGTTCTCCTGTTAAAGGACTATCAAGTACTGAACAGACAAACAAAAGTCAAAGTCCCCTCATGACACATCCTCAGATACTGCCAGCTACACAGGATATTTTGAAGGCACTATCTAAACACCCACCTGTAGGGGACAGTAAGCCAGTGGAGCTCCAGCCCCAGAGGTCCTCTGAAGAGAGGCCCCTTGAGAAAATCAGTGACCAGTCAGAGAGTAGTGACCTTGATGATGTCAGTACGCCAAGTGGCAGTGACCTGGAAACAACCTCGGGCTCTGATCTGGAAAGTGACATTGAAAGTGATAAAGAAAAATTTAAAGAAAATGGTAAAATGTTCAAAGACAAAGTAAGCCCTCTTCAGAATCTGGCTTCAATACATAATAAGAAAGAATACAGCAATCATTCCATTTTCTCACCATCTTTAGAGGAGCAGACTGCGGTGTCAGGAGCTGTGAATGATTCTATAAAGGCTATTGCTTCTATTGCTGAAAAATACTTTGGTTCAACAGGACTGGTGGGGCTGCAAGACAAAAAAGTTGGCGCTTTACCTTACCCTTCCATGTTTCCCCTCCCATTTTTTCCAGCATTCTCTCAGTCAATGTACCCATTTCCTGATAGAGACTTGAGATCGTTACCCTTGAAAATGGAACCCCAATCACCAAGTGAAGTAAAGAAACTGCAGAAGGGAAGCTCTGAGTCTCCCTTTGATCTCACCACTAAGCGAAAGGATGAGAAGCCCTTGACTCCAGGATCCTCCAAGCCTTCAGCCACGCCAGCCGCAAGTCAGGACCAGCCCCTGGATCTAAGCATGGGCACTAGGAGTAGAGCCAGTGGGACAAAGCTTTCCGAGCCTCGAAAAAACCATGTGTTTGGGGAAAAGAAAGGAAGCGGCGTTGAACCAAGATCTGCATCAGACGGCTCCTTGCAGCATGCTAGACCCACTCCTTTCTTTATGGACCCCATCTACAGGTAAGGGTAGATGGGGGACGGTTACACGTGGACGTAGGTGTGAAAGCTAGCACTTACGCTATAGAGTTACAGCTTTTAACAAACTGTCTTAATTATTTTATAATAATGATCTAGTGAATTCATTTTTATTCAGAAAGTCGAAGTTTGGACTTATTTTTGGATGACTCTGAATCTCAGGTTTTGGAATAAGCCCGCAGAGCTCTTTCCCTTGACAATAAATTTATTTTTAAACACTTTTTTTTTTTTTAAGTGGAAAATATGGGAAAGCCATATTTCAAGCAAGTTGTCAAGTGGCGGAAGAACGAGGCTCCTGAAGGATTAATGCAAATATGTGCGGGTACTTCCATGGGTCAGGTTATTTGGAATGAGACGGGACACAGAACAGCAAAAGTTTACTCTTTGTTACCCTACCAACAATCCTTGATAAGCACTGCTCCTATTCTGTTTCTAAATAAATCCGTTAGGAGTCCCAAGTAAGTGAAACATTAATCGCAAAAAAGTTTCCTATATGATGCGAGTGGTCGGCTTAAAAAAACCACACATCTCTGTTTAATGCCTTCATTATCCAGTTCCCTTTAATGCACCCAAAAATTCTTTGGGAAACACATATATGCTTAATAAAAAGCTCATTACTGTAACTCACTCGACCATTCAGAATGTTAGTTTTAAATATGAATTTTCTTTAGAAGGCATGAATAACAGCACTTATGCTTGTTATGAAATTTAAATGTTACCATGCATTTTCCCCTTTACTTTCTCATCCAAATCTTGAACATCAACAGCTAGTGAAAGATGTAGGTGCTCTTTTATTGGACTCACTTAAGCTGGAATTATTTGCCTATTTTTGCCGATTCTCCTTTATGAAGAGACGATCTATTCTTTCATTTAACAATATTTATTGAGTTCCTTTAGCTTCATAGGTACTAGAGCTGCAAACTTCTTTATTTAAAACTTTTTTTCTACCTATATTATCTACAACACATTAACCAAAAAACTGCTGGCGTGTCAAGGGCTACCTCTACTTGAACATGACAAGTAGAATACAAAAGGACAATCACCATATCTCAGGACCATCAGTACATCATGCTTGGGTGCTCTTTTCTAATTATTAGATCTTAATTCCTGTGGAAGTCCCATTACTTGAGAGGGAAAAAGAAGGGGCAACAGATCTGCCATGTTTTGTATGTAGATGGCGTGTTACACGTTGCCTGTAGAGTTGTATCTCCAACTCAGTATTGCATGTGAAGATAATGACTTTGTGCAGATCATTCCTCAGACTTTCTTTTTTAGACCCTCCTAATGGAAATGGACTTCCAATATCTTCACTAACCTGTTACCCTCTTTCCATCACCTCCTACCCTTCCCCTTGCTTACACTCATCTCAGCCTTCTCTCTGGTATTTGTCTCAGTTGAGACCTAAAGCCTCATTTTACCAAACTCATGAAAGGTCTAAACCCCAGCTTTAGTGTAAGACCTGGGTTGAAATCTCATCTTTCCCATGTCTTAAACATTGTTTTTATCCATAAAAGGGTTGGAAGAACAGTTATTTTAATAAGTGAAATAGTATATGCAAAACATAGCATATATAAAATTTTAAGCAGTCGTAGCTGTGTTTATCCATTTTGAGTCTATTTTAAAAGTGTACTTATTCAAGCTTTTAAAAGAAACTTACCCACAGTTGGTAAAAGAAATTCAACCCATGATGTCATTCTTATGTGCTCAATAGAAAATAGGATGGCAAGCACTTCTAGAGCAGAGGGATGTCTAGGTAAGTCGTGTATGTCTCTGTCTCCAAAAAGTTCCCCATCCTCTCGTCACCCCCCTTTCACCTGATCTGTTGAGCAGCAGTGGCATCAAAAAAAAAAATGCTTGTACCTCAAAGAGTGGCTAGCAAGGTGTACAGTATGCTTAGAAACTCCCCTGCTATTATTGGCAAATATGGAAGAAATATAGTGAATATTTGGGGGAGTACCTTCTTGGTAGAAAATGACTTTAATTTGCAAAATGAACCGTGCCCTCACAATTTCAGAATCACCAAGCATTCTATCTACGCATGAAGTGGAAAGGTACAGATATGTCACCAGTCGCCTCTGATTTCATGACTCTTCATTTTTTAGATTTCCTCATTATAATTACTGGTCATTCAATAGGATTTTTCCATTATAAATAGGACTTCTTTCTTTGAGCGCCTAGAAGTGCCATGAGTGTTCTTTAAGGACTGAACAGATGTCTTTATATTTTTATTAGCGTGCTTCCCAGCAACCTACCATTTGCTTTATTGTGAGCTGTTTTAAATGTCAGTGATTATGTAGTAATTGATATACGAGACTGATTCATATCCAAAATCTAATTTTAACCTTTCAGAGTAGAGAAAAGAAAACTAACTGACCCACTTGAAGCTTTAAAAGAGAAATACTTGAGACCTTCTCCAGGATTCTTATTTCATCCACAAGTAAGTATTTTGAATTTGAGACTTGAAGCTTGTAAACTAACTTGTTGATGCTGAAAAGCAGGTGCAATGAAATGAAAGAAATCTTGAGAACATTAGGATTTCCTGTGACGCTGGTGAGGAAGAGCACAGGAAATTCTAGTAGAATTAAAATCCATACTCTTTAAAGAAAAAGTAATGGAAATATGTATAAAAATATCGTGGTTTTAGTGTTCAAGGATAGTCTGCTATTAACTACTTGTTGAGTCAAAGGGTATTTTGGAGGGAGCAAAATGCAGTTAAGAGAATGAACATGGATGTTGTCTTTTGTGCTTAGAAGTTACTGATAGTAGGAAGTGGATCACACCGTGACTCGTCCCAAACTCACGAAAGTTCTTTAGTGCTTAGATAAAAACAGGAAATGAGTCTACCTGACAAGCTGTTACCATACAGGGTGAAGGAATTTATCTAGAGACCACTGGGCATTCCAGAAAAGTTCTGTAATTGCACAGGAATTCACCACAATACACAGAGCTATTTGCAGAGTGGAGTTGTGTCCATTTATCAAAATATATACAGTTTCTCATTGCAAAGAAAATACAAAGCAGTGTTATCTAATTGGTTATCTCTAGGTTCCTATTTGGTCATTTTTAAAAAACTTGTGTACTTATCAATCAGAATGTGGAGAACTGTATTGAAAGGAAAAATATATAAACATCTTGAACCTGGCTTCTTGATTGAATGGTATCTTATTTTAAATTTTTTTTTTTTAAAGATACAGCTCTGGTCTTTATAGATAGTAAGCAAACGTTATATGAAAATGCTTGTAAACTATAAACTAATTTGTTCTATTTCAGGATATTCAAACTAAAAAATTATGCTCCTCTAATGAAATCGGTGGGATTTTATGCAAGCTATCTTATAGAAAGTTAGGAGGTAATTAAGCTATCTGATCTTAGATTGTAATTTTTCTCCCACCCCTCCTCGCCCTATCGGTTACCTTGTCTTCACTTTTTCAAGCACCTTCCCAAAGTCTTGAACAGCAGAGTATGAGAACTGAAATACCATCTTTGGGTTAGCTGAGAAATCTACCACTGCTCAGAGATTCTGTATGTTTCAGACTGAGAAAATATAAATAGTTTAGCATTAAAAGCGTTAGAAATATCCCAGTTAGTATTCATTTTATATATGAAGACTAAGAAATGATATAATTTACTTTATGGAAAAGAAGCAGGTTCTAAGGTAGTAAATGTTTATCATTGAGGCTGATCTAAACTGCATTTGCAGGCCTCATGGACTAATAAACCCGAACATAATATGCAGTTAGTGTCAGATATTGCACAAAAAGTGTATCTCTCTTAATAACTTTCTAATTATAGCTAAATGCTTATAAGGATATTATAGTCATATACATTTAATTACAATAATCAAATTATTTTTTCCTATTCTAATTTTCTTTAAAATCTAGTAATTAATCTCTTCAAAGTTGAGTGCTATGGGTACATGGTGTAATGGAGAAAAAAGATTGGGATTTAGTGTCTTCCAGTGACCCAGTGCACCCAGCTTCTAGTTTCCTTATCTGTGAGATGAGGGAGTTAGGTGTAGAGTCCCTATTCTCTGAAGTTCAAAGACGTCTAGCTAGCCAAAGAAGATTTCCTGGTTTGTAAGATGGGTGACTTGTCCACCAATAACTCCATGTGTGCATGCAGCTGTTACAAACATAGTATATACGTATTTCTATTCAAAAGTTGCTGGTTGGGGGCTCTATCTGAAGGGTCTTTGGGGAGGAAGCCAGGGCAACAGGGTGGGGTGGATATTCAGGGTGCTCGGCACAGAGGCTATTTGCTAATGACTACAGAAGCATTTCATTAGTTTCTAACCATCTTGGCTGTTTCCATGTTTCCTTGGCTGTCTGTCACTGGGATGCTCAGGTGACAGACTGTTGCCCAGGTGAAACTTCGGTCACCCTATTTTCAGCAAGCCTTCAGAAAATCTGCCTTAAATGTTCTGAAGTTTCAGTGGGATTCTCTTGCTCTTTCTAGTACACTGAAATTCCATCTAGCCTCAGGTTCCACCTGCAATCCAACACACAAAAAACTGCCCAGAGTTTGGGGCCAGAAAGAACTGCTTTACAAGTGACTTCACTAGTTATTAGCACAAGGGCTTTGGTTTTGAGTGGTGTAGTTCATCTCTCTGAGCCTTCTCTGTCAGTGCGATGGGAACACTCCTTACAGCTACCACACCAGGGTAGCTGTAAAGATCAGGTTCAAGCACTAACGTGGTTAGCGTTGTGCTTGGCATGTGGAAGGACCAAAATAAGAAAAAGCTCTTATTATTAAGGGATGCAGAAGCACTCTATTTGAATATAAAGGAATGTCAGTAAACTACCCTCCTGCCGTCCCCTGAGCCAGGTTTTGGGCGGGGGCTGTACTTTGTATCTAGAAGTACTTGTAAAGAGGCTGACTGTGTGCTCTCTCCTGTCCCACTGGGCAGCAACAGGGTGGCACAGAGCAAGAACCCGAAACGGAGGGTCTTGCCTCTGCTCCCAGGGCTTGATTTTGTAGCTAAGTAAGTGCCGGGATAAGACCATTTATTACTTCCTTTTCCATTTAAAGTATATTGGAGTAAATCACATGGGCAGTCTGGGGCATATGTATCTTAATCTTTAGAATGGGAATAATACCTACCCCATCTCTTTCTCAGGGTTATTCTAAAGAGGAGACCACATATTCTCAATGCCTTAGGGGAAGCATATAAATAGATACATAAATGCTTGGTAGTGGTATTTTCTGGGCAAACCCAATTTTACCATTTTTTGTAGTCTACTTAACATATCCCTTTGCACAATTCCAAATCAGTGAATGCCTCAATAAATATTTTTTGAGTTTTATTAAAAGATTATTAGGTTACCTTACAGCATTTTGAATAATAACACATATTTTTAAAATTCTTGTCAAAAAATACCTAGAAGACATTGGAACATGTAAATTAAAATGAAAAGACAAATGCTCATTTTTATCATTCTCGGGCTCTAATTTCCTCTGCTAGTTCAGTGCTTAAAGAAGTATGTTTGGTCTCTTGGGCCACTAGAGGAATATTTAGCCTTCTGTCTTTCTTCTCTTATAAAGAAGTTAGTTTAATATAATAGAGAAATAAGCACTGTTGAGGTCTTTCCCAAGTAGTTGAAAATTATTGTGGAGTCTTAGTTTAGAAAAGGAGATACAGCCACAGTAGATGAGATAAAGGGAGTGATATCACTGTGTCACTTTTGGAATGTCCTTTCCATTGATTTTGGAATTGGCTACCTGGCTCATTTTGGGAGCTCATTTGAATTGTCATTTGACAATAACACTATTGTAAAACTGGCTAATAGTCCTTGGTTTGATTTTCCTATACTTTTACTATTAGTTATAAAATATGCATTTTATGTTAGATGTTTGGCTTTGTGTACATCTGCAGCAGAGATTCTGTTTTACTTCTATTTCTGTTTTTATTCATTCATTTTTATTTTCTTTCTTACAAAGTATCTGATTATCCTGTTACTGCATTCCAAGGAACTGGGAAAAAATTATTCTTTTCTAAGTTATCATTTATATATTGATATGAAGTCACTTAAGTCTTCTGCCCTTCATCTTCTACTTTGCTTTCAACAATTGTTTCTTATTGTTGTATTTCTTTCGGGATAAATCTTTCATCCTTAAAAACTATGTGTCTTCCTTATTAAAGATACCAAAACTTATGATAGCAAGATTTAGCCCGTTTAACCAAGCAAACATATTTTTAAGGGTATAACATTTGTGTTTCCCGGAGAAGCTTCTAAGTCACTCAAGTGTTGTCCAGTGATTCTTGTCATAAATTATCATAAATAACTAGATTTTGTAGTCCTTTAAGGTGTTCTGACTACTGATGATCTGAGTCCCATGCTAATAAAAATCAAGCAGTGTGCTTCTGAGTACATTACATTTTGTAACTCAGTGATTTACATTTGAGTAAATATCTTGTTTTCTTTGTTATTAACATTATAAAAATAAAAGAGGCTATATTTTTTCAGGAAATTGCTTGTTTTTAGTTATTTAAGTAAAATTTAGAAATCTTGTTTTGCAATGAGTGAAAACAAATAAAAAGTATCTACTTTGTAATTTAAGAGTTGGTAGTAGGTAGTGTTTAGCTTTCTTGGGGGAAAAAAACATACTGGTTTATAAATGATTCTAAAATTTAATTTACATAAATAGAGGAAACTCAGCAATGTTATAAAAATATTTAATTTTTATGCCCACGGCTTTTACTCAAGGTATAGTTACATGATAAGCAAAAATTACTAAGTTAGTATAAATGTTAATTTCTCAAAAGATAGATTATAGTCAAGATACCGATACAGAAGTAATTTTTTGTTTTTGTTTCAATTTTGCTCCCAGTTCCAACTGCCTGATCAGAGAACTTGGGTAAGTTTCCTGCTTATATTTTTGACTAAAATAATATAACATTAAAAGGAAAACAACTTAAATTCTAATTTGCTTTACAGACTTAACAAATTCTAAGCCCCTCTCCATTCAGTGATATGGCTTCAGAAGATAGTTTTTCAGCTTGTGAAGCTGCAAAATATTTTCAGTTATAATTGGGCATTTAGTGTGCTATACATTGTTTACAGAAAGAAGTTTATTCTATAAATCTGACCCATTCCACATAATTATACCTTGATGCAGAACTCTTTTTGAGCACATGGGAGCGTGTTATTAAAAGAGGCGTTGAGATGGGTCACTATGTGGAAATAACCATTGTTTGGGGGAGCCTATATCAGTATGTTTAAGATGCTTTTGATAAAGGCTTCCAAAGGATAAAACTGGCACTTACGGGGAGATACAAGCTGACGGAATTTACATCCATATATCCCAGGGCAGAACTTGGTTCTAGCCATATGGAGAAATAAGACAATGTTTAAAAATCCATGTCTAGCTAGTGAATGGATCTTTTAGCATTGGATCTCTCACTTCCTTAGCTTTCAGTTACTGTTTCCAGATATAGTCAGTTGTCAGTTAATGATACTGGGGGACAGCTTTATTTTTTATTCAAGATAAAAAATAGTGCTTATTTAGTTTTCACTCTCAAATAAACCTTGGGTCAATGGAAATATATATATAAATAATATGTATGTCAAAAGTTCCCCTAAGTGTATGTGCTTTTACTTCTTCATTTTCTTCTTTACTTCAAATATACTAATTTTGAGGCATGCGTAAAATTTTGGAATATAGTTCATTTTTCCTTTGGTCACCACGTGTAATTATAAATAAATTATTTTAAGTTGGAGCACTTTAGCACTTGCCTATTTCCTCTATCCGATGTTGGTTTTCCTTTACCAGAAATTCCTCCACTTTTTTCTTCTGTGGAATATGTGATGAATTACGATTTTTTTTCATCTTGATAGACTTTTAAAGATTAACTTCATTTATTTCAAAAGTATAAGAGAGAGAGCGAGACACCCTTAGGCAAAGGGGATAGTTGGGTAGTAAATGGGGTTGCTCTTTGATTTTCCTGGCCTATGTTCCCAGTGTTCTTCATCTGCCTTTCCTGGTAGAGGAATGTCCTGGGTCTCCTGCCTCATGGTCCCCACTTTCTAAGGTAGAGTATTACTTTCCAGTGGCTGTGTTGGTAGCTGTCTCAAGCATAAGGTGCTGTCCCCTACATAAATGGCCAGTGGTTCTACCAACTTCCAAAGCCATTTTCAGATTTTAAGTTAGACTCCATTTGCTGATAATACAATGGTATAGCAACTACCATAGCAATTCTTTGGAAACATTCATTCCATTGATTCATAGGTTTTTCAGAGCTATGATTTATATGTGTATTATAAAACATGGATTATTGGTGGGAAATGTTAAGTATACATGATTTTACTTTTTAGTGGTAAAAAACTCTAAGTGATTTCATAATCAAGATTGCTGAATGTGATACATGGAGTGACATAACGATAAAATATGAATATTTACTTCCCCCTCCCAAATGGCCATAATTTTGAGACTTCTCAAGATTATCAAGTGAATAAATATAGAAAACTACCAAATCTACAAACTTTCCCATCATAAGTTATTCATGAAAAGTTAGTTATTTTATGATAAAGTCATGTGTAATCTAATTTGTGAAACATTAGGTCACATAATTTACGGTGCCATTGGACATATCATTTCATTTAATCAGATTGTCACTTTAATAGTTTTAATGAGAAACTTCATGTCATCAATTATTGGCTGCCAGATAATAAATGTTAAGCTAAGTGCTTAGGGCCCAGTTGATGATATCTTGCCTGCTGAAATGTTTTTAAAAATACTAACTTTACTTGAGTAGAGATATAGCTACATTTTTTTTTTTTTGGTTAAAGCTAGGGAGTTGTGTCTAAATATTAGTTTGCGTCACTATAAAGTTAATAGCCTCTTGGGGACTAGAAGGGGGTGAAATGACTTCCTCTTCCTGACATCTGGCTGCAGATACCATCAACAACTATTATATATATAAATAAAAATTACTGTTCCATAAAAAAACCCTGTCATTTACTGATTAGAGATTAGCCTATGACATTAATAGGACACAAAGCAATACATTTCTAAAATACATGATCTTTTTCTTCTTTATTTTCCCCATTCTTAGCAAATTTCCTATTCGTAGTAGTACACATTACCCTCTTCATTGGATTTTTCATAATGGAAAAAAAAAGTATATAGCTAGATTCTGTTCCATTTATTCCAATTCATCTTTTTAAAATATCGAGTCAGACTTTAAATGAATGTAAAAACTTACCACTTCTGTAAAATGAATGTTATTTCAAGAGGAACATCCTATGAGTCAGACTAGATAGCCAAAGGAAGTTGGGGTGTTGACCCACACACTAGATAAAACTCATCTTAATCCAACACCTTAATTCAAGATATTGACACTAGGGCTGAGGTTGGTCACATAACTGCTAAACTATCCAACTGGCAAATGTTTAAGTCACTTCTATTCGTTCTAATGGGGAAATTTATTCTTTTTAGTGGAAGTCTAGTGCTATGAGAACAAATCTTATGGAAATGAAAGGAAGGCTTCAGGGACAGCTTTGATGTCGCGCAGTTGTAGCTAGCTGGACAGAAAGTGGTGGTGGGGTGTGTGTGTGCGGTGTCAGTAGCTACCCTCAGCTCACTTCCCATCTTTTCTCCCATTTCTCCACTGTGATGTAACCCTCTTTTTTTCTACACCAGAAGCCCAAGGTAGGGGTGACTTATACCAGAGGCACTTGGGTAACCCCTATTATCTTTAAAAATGTCATTATTTAGTCATCAAGCCTATAATATATTTTCTTATTTCTGGATGGTTTTCCCAAATCGAAACAGTTTGAGGTAAAGTAATCACAGTGGTCTTTCTTCAAAAGGGGCTATTAGCAGCTACTAAAGCAAGACACATTTCTCAACAGCCAATTGCTCTTAAATAACTTGAAGGACTTGTAGTTTATATGAGCTAGAGATGAAAGCTGAGAATAATAATAGTCATGAGTAAGCTATTTTCCATATAAAAGGAAAAGTGTTTCTATAAGATGTATTGCCACAGGAATCTGAGTGTGTCAGCAGAGCGGACACTCAAATGATTTAAAACTGCTAGATAATGAAACTTTACTCACATATTAAATGTACATAAATAAAACATTTATAATCATCACCCATGCACTTACTATTCTGCCCAATAAATATATGCGATCATGACCCTCACCCTGGCTTGTTACTGCTAATCAGCTTGAAGGCTAGGGGTCATTTTTTACTCAGACAATTTATTCCATGGAGGGTGGAATATCAAAATGATTTCCTACAAGGAACAATTAGAAGGAATAAATGCAAATAAAATAGTATCATAAAATATTTCTGGATTGATTTTTAATAAATAAAATCCCAAGTAATATGAAAATGCTAATACTCTGGCTAGAGGGGCATAATGACCATATTCTGCAGGGACGGGGTTTCCGCCAGCCTCCCTGAGCAGCAGCATCATTCCATATCTCTGCCCTGTGATCAGTACATGTCAAAATCCTTCATAGTGACAAATGTGCTGTCTGCTTGCATCTGTGGAGAATGTTTTAGCAGCTGAGTGATTATGAATCAAACCCCTGAGCTTATAGCCCCTACTGCCTCCCAATGCGTTCACATTTGTCGTCTGACAAGTAAATGTATCTTGACTTTCCTCTGAGATTTTTTTGTACCGTGTTTGATGAAAGACATTTGGCAAATTGGCAGTGGTACCCTGTACGTTGCAATTTGTAGCTAGCATTAGGAGTCCCGGCATGAAATGAGAGGGCAGGTTCCAGGATAAAGGGGAAAGACAGAGAGCTAACTGCAACATGAATAGTCATTTGAAGAATCGAGCATAAAAGATTCCCTTTGTAAGAAGAGACTCATGCTCAGGCCATTCTGTGAAGCTTTTGCTCTACTTTAAGAAGTCAGTGGTGTTCTGTCCAGCTGTGTGTCCACGGAATGAATTATTTCATTAATTTTCCTCTTGAGTAAGAAGTGTTGCCTTTTATTTTTAACCTGAGCTTAAAAGTTAGGCCTCCGACTCTGTGCTCCCATCTCATCAGCAAAAGAATCATCCTCTTGGATTGAACAGTTGCTTGACTGTGCAGTTGTTACCACTTTTAATCCTTGCCTGGAGTCTTCTGGTCTACCACCCCAGCTCGCTGAGAAACATACAGAGTGCATATAGAGTGCAAACACCTTTTTAACAGCTCTCTGAGCTCTCCAGTGGCATAGTGCCCTGAGAACCAAATAAATAATGGGAGAGTTGATTTAACAAGACGGCCTGAGAGTTTGCTTTTTCTACTTAAAAATTCAGTAGTAAGCAGCTTCCAAATAAAATGTAAGCACTGAGGAAACTTAACATTTTGAGAGTGTTGAAGGAAAGGGGATAGTCCCTCTAACTATGGACATTAAGGATCAAGTAACTTTAAAAGTCCAAGCCACCCTCTGATTGTGACTCTGTGAGATACATGTGCAGGTGGACAAAAGCTTGAAGATTATAAGCAAAATAAGTTAAGCTGTTCGAGGGGTAGAATTAGGCAGTATAGGTTTTCTTCAAGAATATTCCTCTGAGTGTGGTTCATTAATTGCTCCTCTTATGACACCCACGCCTTTATATTGTATGAAGTTATAATACTATGAGCTGTACTTCCCACTCAGTCTTTGTCCAGAACAAATTAATCAAAGTTCTTTGTGTATGATCCCACTTAAACTTTAGCATGTCCAGATATTAGTAAACAGTCTGAGGCAGAACACCTCTTACCCATTTAATTTTTCTTTCTGCGTTGTACACATTTGGCTTAAGCCGTAACTTTGGAACATTTGATGTTTTTCAGGCTGTGAGTTCTTTTCATGGGACTCCATGCTTCCTATGGTTTTTATTAACTAGGCAGGCCTATAGGACCTTTCCCTATAACTTCCAGTTTACTGTCGGTATCCATAACGTAATACCAGTGCTCTCACTTAATTTAATAAAAATCTAATTTAGCTTTATTATCTCTCATATATTTCATTGCTCAATTGTACATCGGATTATTATAAAATGGTCCAACGAAGGTCTTATGAAAAAGGATACCCAGCATTTTATGAGCGTTATAATGTTTATTATTTCCAAAATCAATAAATCCTCATTGTTTGTTTAATACCGGGACACTACAACCTCTCTCTACAGACCGTTTCATTCAGCAGACTTGGCGCTTCCTTTTTTATCAGTGATGTTCATGGTTTGCCGGGGATTACTGCAGAAGAAAAGATGTCAGACGGGTCCTTCATGGTTTTGTGCTTTTGCCTTTCAGATGTCAGCGATCGAGAACATGGCAGAGAAGCTGGAGAGCTTCAGTGCGCTGAAACCCGAGGCCAGCGAACTTCTGCAGTCCGTTCCCTCGATGTTCAACTTCAGAGCGCCCCCCAACGCCCTGCCAGAGAACCTCCTGAGGAAAGGCAAGGAGCGCTATACCTGCAGGTAACTGCGAAGCTAATTATGGCCCGCTTCCCCGAAATCCCCCCTCTCATTTCAAAGGCCCTGCTGTTTGTTTTGGAAATTATTCTTGATTGGATGATTAATAGCGACCATGATAGATCTCAGGCACTTCAAAGTACTCTTTATTTAGTGAGATATAAAAATAGTGGTTTTAAAAAATTATTATTAAATGAGAATTTTAACACAGGCCATTTGGTTGTGATAAATGAGGTTGGAAACAGTCCAAATACTATCTACTTGTTTCACTTTGATATTTATGAATTTTCTTTCACAGTTAATTATTTTCATCCAAAACTATAATACTACTGTCCTCAAGCATACATTTATTAATTGTCGTGGCATTGAAGAGTAAGGCCATTAATGAAGGACGGATTAAGGTCGATAAGTGAAGAAAGCTAGTTAATAAGTTTCTTGTTACTCATCAGTAGTACAGTAAAGCTTGCTCTTTGTTTCTGTTTTATTTTGTTTAAATGCATTATGCTTATAATTTCTGCATTGTCTTCAGAAATTTGTGGCATCTGACTCAGGCAAATCAATTTATCTGCTCTTTGCAAAATATGTCACTGTTTCCAGAAAAGATTTCACAGGAACATGCCTTGATGGATGAGGTCTTAGAATCTTGTCCGCTCTCATACCGCTCAATGTACAGAGAGTTGTCACTGTGGTTAACATGGAAAGTGAGTTGAAACATTTGAAATCTGTTTACATCAACCCAGAATCACAGACTCTTGTCATTTTTTTATCCCCTTGTCTGGTTCAGTTTTGTGAATATAAAGATACAGAGTTAATAAAAGAGGCGTATGGGGGTCATCAAAACTAAAGTCTATTTTCGTAAACTGCCTGCTTATGCATGACCAAATTCAACCAGATCTCACAGCGCAGCCTTCGTTTGCAGAGTTATTTATATCTGTAGAATGGCTTTGTTGCAAATTTTAAATACCAAAGACATGTGAGTTCCATGCAAGATTAATTAAATCGGGAATAAGCATCTGGCTTCTATGCGGCTTGAGTGAAATAAAATCAATTGTGCTGACTTTCTCTTATAAACATCTTTTTCATAACAGATACTGTGGCAAGATTTTTCCAAGGTCTGCGAACCTAACACGGCACTTGAGAACTCACACAGGAGAGCAGCCTTACAGGTTTGACAATGATTTTTACTAAATATCTTGATACATGTTGTAATAATCAAAGTGGACTCATTGTCACAGTTTTAAAGGAAACTACTCTGAGGCATGTCTGAATGTATGTCTGTTTAATTCTGAGTCAAAGAAGAATTAATTAATGGCTAGGATAAAAATTAGAAGAGTCCTATTTCTTTAATCAAAGCTTCTTAGATCAGTTTAAAAGTCCTATCAATGTCTAATACAGAATAAGTGCTTAAGGAAAGTTAAACATTTAAAAATTATCTTAGTTCTCTCTTTTCTCAATAATTAGTGCTATTTTAATTGACAATAATCACAACATTGCAGCCGCCTTTTCCAAACCTTAAATCTCTGCTAGGAGCTTGCAACTGGTCTATCTCTTTGCTTCCCCAGCAGAGTTGAGTTAATGTCCACAGGTCTCATTAGGAGGTTAAAGGAATGAACCTTAAACCTGCGAGGAAAGAAATTGTGGGACTAGGGGTAGCATAGATAAAACAGAATATCTTATAGGAAGAGGGGCAATTCCACCGACAATTTCTAGATTACCTCTTAGCTTATTCTGTTAAATGTCAAAATCAGCCACATGACACATGGAGCACATGTCTAATTTTAATATTATTGTTTACTAAAGAATGAAAGTAATCAGCGTTCTCCCTTCCAGTTTTAAAATATAATCTACATTGTTTAATGCGTAATGCTTTGCACATAGTATTAGGTACTCATAAATATTTCTTCAGAGAATGAATGTTGTTTATCTTAAGTGATATTGTAATTTCATTCTGCTTTGAAATTCTTATGTATTGCATATGTGTAAAATTATTTTTGTCTGAATGCTCACTTTTTCCATTAAAATAAATAAATTATTTATTAGGTTTCAAAGACTTTTTACATGCAAGAATAAAAAAAAAGGGGGGCAGACCAATGCTTATTTGAAGATAATGGAAATTTTAGGAGAAAACTAGAGGAACTTAGACAGAAAATAATGAAGTGTTTTCTGAGATTCTTTGCTTTCCTACATGTTTTATAAATGATTTATTGTAAGTGATTATTTATACTTTATATGTGATAGGATACCCTTGCTTTAATTGGTCTCAGAGAGATATAAAAATGGAAAGTTTTAAGTGCTTTCCCTTTTTGAGAAAATTTTAGGTCCCAGGAATTCTGCTTAAGTGAAAGATTTCCACACATATTTTGTTGTAGCCAAGGGTCTGGTAGTCAACTATGATATTTTACTCTGTCTTTATACCTCTACTCAGTGGTGTTATTCTACCTCATATCTGTGGCTGTTATCTTCTGTGTATTTTTAAAAACACAAACCAAAATATTAGCATAGCTAGAGATCTTAATTATTTACCCAGCTCCTCCATTTTACAAATGAACAAATGCAGATGCACAGATGCTAACTGCCGTCTATAAAGTTTGGCACCGATAGATCCAGAATTAAAACCCAGGCCTGGAGCTCTCATGTCAGGGTTTTTATCTCATACCATGACCCCAAAGGCTCCCGTGACCCTTGTTTACATTCAAATTCTTAATAGTGCACTGCTCATGATTGTGCTGTGTGTTCATTTTAAGTATTTCTGAAACTTTGGCTTTTAACCATCTACTAATTTATTTGAGTAGAATGAAATAATTTTTTTCATTTAAGAGCACTCAACCTTTTGGCCAAGACACTAACAAAGGAAAGATACAAAGTAACAGATAATTACTATCCTTATTAGCCAATTTTATTTATATTAGAGTAGATGATGTTTATTAGATTTGGAAAAGCCTCTTTTCATACAGGCAGAAATTTGGAAGCATGTCAAAGACAAAATCTCTCTTCCTTACAATTTTTGTAGAAAATGCTTTAAGTGGAAATGTTTCTAAAGTGTTTATGGAAGTATAAGTTTTCTCTATCAGTGTTTCCTAGGTTATTCTGCTTAGTGCAACACAGTTGTGCTTGTTGAACCGTGGTTCTCATTGCCGTGAGCCTTGGAAGTCAATAGAGTTATTATATAGAGAAGGCCAAGACTCCATATATATATCTATATATATGGTGGGGCAAAAATAGCTTTACAGTTGTGAGTACGCAAAATGGAGTTTATTCTTGTATAATTATGTATTAATCATTGTATTATTTTTCATATGAACAACTGTCGACCTATTTTTGCCTAACCCTATGTATATATATTTTTTTCAAAAGCAGAGGCTAAAATATTACAACTACTATCAATGTGGGGTTTCACACATTTTTAAATTAATATTATAAGTGAGGAAGGCTGAGGAACATCATGATGCCAGAATAGTTTTTTAAGGGGGAAAATTAAATCAGTCCTTGAGTTGGTTTATTGATACCATGCCAAAGTAACTAGTTTCACAGATTTATTTTCCCCACTGAACTAACTAGACTTCTGGCATCACCTAGAGACAGCCGTACAGGCCCAAACACTTGGAGCGGAATGGGGTGATTTTTGATGGAGAGCACTTGAGCCACTGAGTCTGCGTTCAGAAGTGGGAGGAGAAGGGCCCTTCACACATGGAAGAATGAGTGAAGAATTTTCTGGCTGCTAAGTTAAAAATTTTCACTTAAAAGTTATCTGGAGAAACTCGATATTTTTCTTTCAAGCTACATACATATAAAAATACATAAACAAATAATGCAGTCTTTACTTTAGATGCTAAAGAATTCCCCATCAGTTACCACTCTTTCTCCTCAACGATAAGAGCTGGGTGGGAGGGGGGTTACATTTTCATTTCGTGTCTGAAGGAAAGCTTCAAAATATTAGCTAATGAATACGAAGTGCTTTCCTGAAAAACTGACCTGGTTCAGAACTGCCTGGTTCAGACTCTTTAACAAAAATAGAAGTGGAAAATTGGGGGAGTAGAGAGGGGAGGTTAATGAAGGGAGACCTTTGTTTTGATTCCAAAGAGAGAGTGTAGTGGCACTCTTATTTTCTTTTGTACAGTTTAAAAGTTAACAGAGGAAAGGATCTGGGGGATCCTAATCACTACAGATTAAAAAATCAGCATCTTTGGTATGAAGCTGAACTATTCACACTTTTTCGGTTTTAAAAGTTTGGAAAGATTTTTGGAGACGAGAAAGGAATTTCCTTTAGGATTAGCCATTGAGAAAGTGAATTTACTAAGAAATTATTTAATTAGACAGCTTTTTAATTAAAATGATCTTTTCATTTTATTTGAAGAATTTGTTAATTTGTTTTATGTTTGTTTGAAAAGGATTTAATTGTACTCAGAAGACAACAAAACAGAACGAATATTTCTTATTTTATGAAGTTTATTTAAAATGTTAGAACTGATTAACCTAATAAACTTAAGAGCCATGAGATCACCAGTATTTTATTATCGTTTTACATAAAGTTGTGAAAATTTTTAACGCAATCAGTCTGCTGGAATTGAAATGTTGACTGTATGAACAGTGTTTGTGCCTGTGCCTTTTCTCTCAAATGTTTTATAGGTGATAATTCTGGATATAGGGTTTACTGGTCCTAAGAAATATCTTTTGATCAGCCTGCAAATTTTCTCCGTGTTTCTTTTTCAGATGCAAATACTGTGACAGATCATTTAGCATATCTTCTAACTTGCAGCGGCATGTTCGCAACATCCACAATAAGGAGAAGCCCTTTAAATGTCACTTGTGTGATAGGTGTTTTGGTCAACAAACCAACTTAGACAGGCACCTAAAGAAACACGAGAATGGGAACATGTCTGGTAGGTAATCAGTTGTGTCATGAGGAGACGGTGGCTTTTTTTATTATTATTATTTAAAAAGATAATCTTGCTTCTCTCATTCCATCCGCGTTGACTCTAAACCAGATCCTGCTGTGAAAATGTGTAGCATGCTTTTCTTGAGATAATCGAATGATGTGATCGTTGAATAATATACAACTCAGAGCCTTATTTGAATTATTTTTTCTTCTCTTGGGTTCTTCTTAATGGGCAATCTCAAAGAGGAGCATGACTCAGACTCACAGGAGACTTATAAATCAAGATTTCCTGAATTGCAGGGAACAGCCTTTCTACCTGTTGGCACAGAATGTGCCCCAGGAGTGGGAGGATTTCCGGAGGGCAGCACCAGAACACCACGTTCTGAATATTGACCTAGGAACCGTGACTGCTCTTGCAGCAGGTCTGGAATTTAGACAACCTCTCCAGGGTAACTTTTTTAGAGATTAGTGATAGAAGATTTTGGACATGATCACAGTAACCCATAGCAAATGACAGTGGTGTATGGTTTTAATCACAATTCTGATGTAGAATTGAAAGTGGCAAAAAAAAATTCTCTTAACCCAGACCTGTCAGCATGTAGTTAGCAGAAGAGATGGTGGGTTTTCTTGCCTTTGGCTTCTAGTAGTTAGATAACAAGCATCAACTAATATTTACCTGCTGGCATACGGGTATGGAGCCAACCTGTACAACCACAGTTTGTTTCGAGAGAATTAAGAAAGTGACCTGGGAGTGGGAGGAGGGGGGTGAGTGTGGAATTCAGGAAAAGAGATTTTAAGAACAGAAAAAAGTTGGATTTATACAAAGCATAAATCTTTACTTAAAGATTGTATTTTTTAAGAATTCTTCCTTCACTGTACAGGCACATAACTTATGATCTTGAATGACCTACTAATTAGAGCTATATACTATTCATTTCCCTCAAAGCCAAATATCTAATGATCATGGTTTAAAAATATCAGATTTTAGAAACAGAAGTTTAATCCAGTATATAAAACTGACTAGACAGTCTAATACCCTTACAGTATATTATTAAAATGTTCTAGTTAAAATTATTTCAGAAATAAGATAGATACACTAAAAATGTAATATGTCAAAGTTGAATACTTATTTGTTGACCCAGATTATAAATTTATTAAGCTGAGGGAATTTTTAACCTTTTGGTTTTGTTATCTAAACTATTGTGATGAATTGTCAAATTGTAGATATTTTGTGGGTAAGATAAACAGCATGAACTGTGCTTTAGTGTAGAGTCCGACTACATATAAAGTGTTTATAAGTGTAAGTTTTATGGAAGCTTTACCAGGTATTACAATTCTAATTTTTCTAGGTAAAGAAGCTGAAGGCCATCCAATATTGTCCTCTTACGTACACAGTCTACCCATGGCTCAGCCCACCAAGTCAGAATGCAGAATTTTCAGCACATTTTCAGTGTTTTGGTAACATACTTTAGCACAGGAGCAATAACTGCATATTCTCTGCAACCAGGACTGGGTGTAGTTTCTTCTGGCAGAACCCATTTAACACCCCCGTGTACTTTGCCTCACCCTCTCTCTTCACTGTCTGCACAAAAGCATTCCCATGTCAGAGTGGGAAGAGGAACTAGTGGGAGAAATAACGTCTTTGGGAGACTGTACCTCAGGATTCCAGTGGTTCAAAATATTCCCCAAGGGACTTTCATTGGCATGTGTACTGTGATAAATTAGGACAGCTTTGACCTCCTAAAGTTACCATTATTAATATTTAAAAGATCCCGTTTTAGGAAACGACACTGATCAAATGAAGAAGGAATGCAATTCAGAATAAGTTGCCATGAGTAGTCTTTTTCACACAAGGCCTTCTCTTCCCTCAGGTACGGCAACATCGTCGCCTCATTCTGAACTGGAAAGTACAGGTGCAATTCTCGATGACAAAGAAGATGCTTACTTCACAGAAATTAGAAATTTCATTGGGAATAGCAACCACAGCAGCCAGTCTCCCAGGAACACAGAGGAGAGGTAAAGCTGGTTTTGAATCTCGGTGATTTCTGAAATGAACCTGTTTTCAGATGCGTTTACTGTGTTGACTTTTGTGACGCTGCATTACTTCTACCACCAGAGGCTGGTATTTATTTAGAAATTAAATACTAAATGTTCTTCTAAGCACTTTACATGTATTGATTCATTTAATTGTTTTAGTAACCCCATGAGATAACAACCATTTTTATGTAATTTTATCTTTGAAGGAATGAAAATATCAGAGGTTAAAAAATTTGCCAGAGTTCACTTAAGTGATAAGTGGGATTCAACCTGGGCTATATGGTTCCAGAGCCCAGGCTTTTACCACCAGTCTACTCTGCTTCTCTTGATTGCTAATTAGAATATTTTATCAAAAATTGCCAAGTAGAAGGAAATAACACCACAGGGATTCATTTGAATCACTGGTCAACAGTGGTTACTATTATATATCATATGTTGTATATATTACAGATAATATATAACTATATTATATGACTATATGTATGACTGTATATATCTATATATATATTTATATATCTGTATATGTTTATATGTAAAATACCCATTGAGTGTCATACACATACCTTTTTAAGAACCATTGATGACTTCTTACTAAGATTCTGTCACTGCCTTATATGCTGTCCATGGAAGCTCATATAATTTTGGCATGTTTGTTTCAGTGGGTATGATCATCCCTATTTTTAGTTGCCTGGTGCACCAGATCCCTCTTGTCATCATCAACATCAAGCACATATGGCTTAATTCATAAAGGAAACTTTTAATGCTGCTAATAATAACACTTACCTGGTGTTTTACATTTTATGTGATGGTAATGAAACATTATTTTACCAAAACTACTGGATTTTTCTTATCTGTAAGTTATAATTAAATATATGATATCAAGAACTAGATTTTTCTAAACATGACTATCCAATGGCTTATTAAATTAGGATGCTACATTGTAAATTTTAAAGTAATATGGAATTAGCAAAAGTACCATATTTTTCATCACTCAAGTATTATTGTTAGTGTTCTCTATTTTTGATGCTATTCGAAGTCAAAGTTAATTATTTCAGACAACTTTTCCATTAAGGTAAGCTTCAAATAAACATTATTTCCCCCAAAAAACATAAAAATATATGACCACTTCTGTCCTTCAACTTGTTTAAAAGTGTATCAAAGGAAAAAAGGGGAGATCTGCTATGATGTGGCCCCTTTCCAGCCTCTAAGAAGTGCAATTGGATGTATCTTTTCCTCTGTTCACCATTTGTGTGTGTGTGTGTGTGTGTGTGTGTGTGTAAGAGAGAGAGAGAGAGAGAGAGAGAGAAAGATGAGGCAGATAATCAGAAGTACAAAGTAGTAATAACAAGTAAGAAAGATAACAATTTTATATTTTTATAATGATATTTACATGATGCAAATAAGAAATATTAGACAAAAAACATCATTTGGGTTCTGAGCTGCCTATTCAGATTTTCTAGCCCTTAATTGGAGATTTGTGAACCTTATAGCTGCAACATCTGGCTTCAACATGTCTAAACAGCACAGAAGTAAGAAGATTGAGTCATCTAACTTTTCCCCCCTCATCTCCTATCAGACTACTTTTGATGAATAATTTATCCCCCATAAGTTGCCACATTTGAAAGCATAATTAACAAATAGGTTTTCTTAATCATGTTGGCTTTGTTACTTTTGGTTTTCATCCATGCACTCTTTTGTTCTTTTACTTTTTCTTTCATTTTTTAAATAGCAATTTCGATCCATTTAAGCTAGCAAGTTGGCAGTGTAACTGGAAACTAACAATTTATGCCTGTGCAAAACATGTTTCATCAGTCTTTGATAAAAGAGGTTAAGAGATTGTTTGTACAAAACTTAATAATGATGATATAACTTTTGCTGGTTAAATAGATTTCTACTATGTGCATCTGTCACACCCAAGATTGTTTTATTTACTTATTTTTTACCCTGGGAAATCTAAATAGTAAATGCTCTCATTTTTTTCTAAATGTGGGAAGTTGATGGTTTTATCACTGGTACCGGATTTTCCTTAATCTGAAAAATAATTACATTAAATGTGAAAATTGTTCATGACTGTAATAATAATGTAACAGACTCAGCAAGTTTTTTGAATTAGTAAATAAGTAAAGAAGCAAGACAAAATGGAAAGATTTTGAATGGCCTGGGAATCAGGACACCTTGATGCCTATGATGGTTTAATCTCTAACAAGCTTTCTGAACTTGAGCAAGTGTCTTAACTTCCCTGGTCATATATCTTTAAAAGGCGATGGTTAGGAGAAGATATTCTCTGGTTCAAAATATTTATAATTATTTTGTAACTTAATTTCAACTTTTAAATCTCACCATGAAATTAACTTTAATTTACACATATTTTACTTTAAAGCTGGAAAAATTTATCCTAGTTTCATAAATGCTCTCAAGTGTATTAAATTAGGATGTCTATGTAATTCAACTCTTTTTTTTAATTAAACTTTTGAAGAATTGCAATTCTTCTAACCACAAACTAAAATATTACAAATGACTTTTTAAATATAATAGTCTTCCTTTTTATCATTATATTTGACATGCTTGCTAAGTAAGCTTCAAAAGGTATTTGTACAATTATATTTTTAGATTATTTCCTACCCCAGTGTTATCATGGGATAAAGGAACATTTTTACATTCAGGCCATCAAGGATAATTTGAAAGTGGTACAAAGAAATGAGCCCTCAGTCACTTTTAAGTTTGAGTAGACGTCTAAGAGGCATGTACCACCAATGTCACCTAGAAATGTCTAGTACTGGTTGGTCCTCGGCAGCTACCTTAACATTTTTCTGAACTCTTAGATTCACTTCAGGCGTGTGTGTTGAACCTTTTGTCAGTGGTGCTCGGGGATATGAGTGTTTCAGAAGTCTATTATTTTAAATGGTGGGTACTTACATGGCGATTTGGTAACATTACATAGAGAAAACATTTGTGTGCTTTTTATATCGTATATAACAATATCATTTATCAGGCCAAGGCCTGATAAGGAATAGGAGACTGAGATTGTTTTTCCAGTTCTGCTGGGGGCTCCATTTATCATCTGAATAATCACCCAATTATTTTGCTCTTATTTGTGGGGTTACATTATTTTCCCATGGTTGCGGGAAAGCATAAACAATAACAGATTACTATATGGAAGTGTTAAACACCTAAACTGCTGTCATTAGGAAGACACGGCAAGGAAGCTAGATGCGTGTTTCAACATGAAACCAGTAACTGGACGTCTTTCTCATGCTTTTGAAAGGATGAATGGCAGTCACTTTAAGGATGAGAAGACTTTGGTGACCAGTCAGAATTCCGACTTACTGGATGATGAAGAAGCAGAAGATGAGGTGTTGTTAGATGAGGAAGACGAGGACAATGATCTCCCCGGGAAAACAGGAAAGGAGCCAGTGACAAGTAACTTACATGAAGGAAACCCTGAGGAGGACTATGAAGAAACCAGCACCCTGGAGATGACTTGCAAGACGTCCCCAATGAGGTAAGTGCCCCCGGGTGACATTAGTAAATTATAGCAAGAGGAGATGCACGTAGTTATAATTCCTCCAGCTCTGTTCTCCCATTAGAGCAATATTTCAGGTGATAAGCAATGTGTGAGTAATAAATCATAAAAACTGAATTTGAATTAGCAAAGCGTACACCATGGGTTAAGTTTAAGTAGATGAACATGAGATGGCCACTGACATAACCCACAAGCATATGAATATATCGGTGTTTGTGGAATTCTGATTAGCCTGAGGTAGGAAGGGTGAATGGAGATTACACAAGTACACAATCATTTATTTAGACTCTGCCTAACAAACTTAAAGAAAAATAAAGATTTCAACATTATCTGATTCATTCAATAATCTGGTGTGTTATTGCTTAAATATTGTTGAGATAAATTTCACTTCACTTGATATATATGTAATCTATATAAATGATCGATTTTTAAATGGAAAACTTAACCAAATAGTTAAATTGATGGGAATATTATATTTTCATATGGACAGTGGGTGCTAACTAAATATTATCATAACTGACTTTTTTAAATGGAAATGATAAACGTATAAATTCTGTCTCCGCTGCATTGCTGATTTCACATGTCATTAACTTTACCTCTTTACCTCAAATATATGCTTGCTTTAGTTATGAAAAATCTTGAAAGAAATCTATTTTAAGATACAATATTTATGAACCTTTTAAAGCACCCAATAATTGATGCATGCTCCTTTATACTGCAAATATAATATGACATTCGACAACTGTATAGAGTCAAATGAAACGTGATTTGGTTGCATAACAAACTGAAAAAGAAAAAAAAATCCTCTGTGCTTTCCCATTGGTTCATTTTAGGTATAAAGAGGAAGAATACAAAATTGGACTTTCTGCTCTAGATCATATAAGGCACTTCACAGATAGCCTCAAAGTGAGGAAAATGGAAGATAACCAATACACTGAAGCTGAGCTCTCTTCTTTTAGTACCTCCCATGTGCCAGAGGAACTTAAACAGCCGTTACACAGAAAGTCCAAATCACAGGTATATGTTTTCCGGCAGTATAGCATCACGGTGACATTGTGCCTTTGACGCCAGAAGGCAGCTATTCTATGTTTGCAGTATTCTAGGATCCGAACAGGTCCAGGTGCTCTCCTCAGAATGTTCACATCTTTACTTCCTATGACCGAATCCAGAATAGTTAACCAATACAGCAGTTAATATGGCTGCATTCTGCACAGCAACCCTGTGACCAACCCTGTCCTCTAATAATGGCTCCTTTATGTTGCAGGTCCCTTACCCCTATATTGATAGTCCATAATGTTTGCTTGCACCTGCTTATATATTATTTTCTAATTGCTTTGTGTCTATAATTTTTGTCAACCTAATTACATTTTAAGATTTTTAGCAAGTGAATTCTGTCCTCTATTTTTTGTCCCTTACTATATATAGTTAATTTACAAGTCATTTAATTATAGAATTTAGGAGTAAACAGAAAATCAGAGATGAAGTGAGTTGCCAAACATCTGCAGCAACCTGAAGGCAGATCTGGAAATAAAATGTATTACTTTTTGTTGAATGAATGAATGAATGAATGGTGCCCAAGTTCATTGGGGTCTACAGCATTCTATCAGCACTATGGTAACTAAAATAAATCCATTTAATGATCCATAAATACCAATTAAAAGAGCCTCAGTTCTTCTATCACAAAAAAAAGGAAGTCAGTACTGTCTGCATGATATCTGCACTCAACCAGGTTGTTTATTCAGGTCAATTTTAAAAAAATAAACTTCCTGTTATTACCATATTTGTTAGTGACTTTGGTCTAATTGTTTGATTCATTAGTCCATTTTGGGAGTGGCTTGATATATCAAACCATGTGACCATATCAACTTACACTTTTGGAAATAATTTTCTATTTGGCTAACATGATTTGGACTAGTCTTTAGAGCAAATTCTCAACCAAGGTGGGGGAAATATTTTGCCAATGGGATAATATAAATTTTTATATATCAATCAATTCTGTAAAAACTCTAAGATATCATATATAGTAACAGGCAAAATAAATGTCCTTTCTGAATTGAAGTAAAAGCAGCCAGCCTCAACCCTGGAGTTTCCAGACTCCATGAACTTGAGAACATCTCATCATGACTGTAGGTACCATCTCCTCACTGTAAAGTGGGGTGAGTGGAGAAGATATCTAAGATCCCTTCCTACTCTATGAGTCAATGGGGATACAAAATAATTGTTCAGTGTCTAACGTTAAAAGTAAACTAGCCAGAGCAGACATCTCTTTTTCACTTAGAGGCAACCACAAGAGGTGGCCAGTGTTTGTTTAAACCGTGGATTTGCTGTTCTTCCTTCTTAGCTGATTAGAGATACTGGGGGATCCTGGTTCTCTTTTCTTTTTTTTAATTATTAAAAATTATTGCACAAAAATACTTTGCATTATAAGGCACAATACCTAAAAACTCTTTAAACTATCCAAAGTGAATTTCAAAAAGCAGAAGGGCCTGAAAACCTAGAGATAATTGGTATGATATATTTTAGTACCATTTTTAGTAGCATTTTTAACATAAAGTCCCCGCCCAGATGAGCTAACAATTACCATCACAAGAAATAATAGCATTTTGCAATCTTGGCTTGTATTTTTATTGTCATTTGATAATGTCATATATATCGGTTGGAAAATGGTCAGGCCTCTTTATAAACTGACTTTCTTTAATTAGACTCTTTATTTCTTTAGTTGACTGTTACTAACTTTAAGTTATGTGCTAGAAACTGACCCTTGTGCCTGAAAATATTTAGTTCCTTTGATTACCGAAAGGTAGACATTGTTTGTCATTTTCTATAATATGAGTAGCTTCAGATTCTTTACTCAGAACATTCATATATTTACTCTGTGATTTTCATAGTGATCGAGTCCAAAATAGTTGGCCAACACAACAGGGGCTACATTCTACCTGGAATCATCTCTGAAAAACCTTATCCTAACAAGTGAATCTCATGGTTGTAGGTACTGTTTATGTTAGGTACACTGAACTAAGCACTTTACGTAAGTTAGTGCTTGTGATCCCTCCACAGTCCTTGGAGGCAAGTTTTTGTTATGATTATCCCCATTTTATATGAGGAAAGTGACGCTGAAAGACTAAGCAACTTGTCAAAGTTCACACAGCTAGTTGAGGTTAGAAGCCAGGATTAAAACTCAGGATTCCAAAATTTCCTCTGCACTCTCTTTCAGCTTTCTAAATATTGGAATGGGTTTTGTCAAAAACCATTTCATAATAGTTTTTACCTTGCTCTCTAAAAGTGGGTGCATAATTAGAATAGATAGTTTAATTTCAATGTTCATTTCCCCCATACTTTATACAAAGGACAGGGACCTTATGTTATTTATCCTCGATTCCCTGGGACCTAGCACAGTGCCTGGAATAGAGTAGAAGCTTAAGAAACATTTGTTATATATCTGCTGAGATTTTGTAGAGGTCCAGAAGGCAAATTGCATACATAAGAGTCAAATGTGTACATTTAGAGTGATGACCCAGCAAATCAAAACCAGCCTGCAAGGGCAGATTTTCTAACTGAATGCCATGATTAGGAAGAAACCACAGACCAGCCACATGTCTCAGCATGACTCCCAGAGATGAAATTCTGCTTCACAACAGAGGCATTTTGTCTTTGTTTACAGACAGTGGAATGTCTTTGGCAGGACTTTAATGATTCCACTTCAGCAGCATTTTGACAAGCAAGTTTAGCAATGGATGAGACCAACAATAGCAAATCAACAGTGAAAAGTTCACTCCCAAGTCAAGACCAAACATTTCATTTGAATATTTTACTTGGCAGCAAGTGGGAGATTCGCTGAACAGTTATTTAGAATTTGACATGATAACAGGGAAGAAAGAGCACTTCCTCATCGAGCACCTCCGTGCACCTACTGCACTGGAGCACACGAGGGTCAGAAGGCTGTTGGGTCTGTGTCTTGTCTTATTTTTTGATAGAACTGACTTGTTCTGCCTCAACTTTCAAGGTCTTTGGGCATCAGCATTGAATATTTCAAGCATGAAAGAGAACTGGAAAAAGAACACTGAATTAAAAGTTGGGCAGAAGAAGTTTTAATTATGCCTCCTTCACTAACTAGTTGAGTGACCTTGGGCAAGTCATTTCACCTTCAGTGCTCTCAGTTATAAAGTGCAGGAGTCCATGGGCTGTCTCTTCTACTAGACCAAATGCTGTCAAGGCAGATCTATATCTTATTCATATTTGCAATTTCTGTCATAACCACACAGTGATATTTTTGGTGAGTTCAACATGTGCGTGAACAGTGGATATATGAATAATTTATGGTCGGGAGGGGGATGACTCCCGTTTCTTAATGGAGGCACTATTGAAATTTGAAGTAGGATAATTTAATGTTTTGTTATGTAGATCCTATCACTGTTTCGGTCCCTAGGCACTGAAGGCCAGCAGTAACTCCATGTTATTATAACACACACAAAAAAATGTTCCACGCTTTCCCAAACACACCCATGAGTGACGCTTCTACTCAGAAGCCCTTCTGTTTCTAACATTCACCAATAATGTTCTTCAAATTAAAAGTGATGTTTTTGCCATTGACCAAGTCTCTCCTTTTTATCCCAGGCATATGCTATGATGTTGTCATTGTCTGAGAAGGAGTCTCTCCATTCCACATCCCACAGTTCTTCCAACGTGTGGCACAGCATGGCAAGGGCCGCCGCCGAATCCAGTGCCATCCAGTCCATAAGCCACGTATGACATTCCCAAGGTTGACCAGAGTGGGACCAAGTCCAGCAATAGCATGGCTCTTTCATGTAGGACTATTTAAAAGACTGCTGAGCAGAATGCCTTAGAAACCCGAAGGGTCACTCATTTAAAGTCTGGTGACCTTAAACTGAATGATTAATAAAAGAAAGAAAGCAAAAGAAAGAAAGAAAAAAGAAACTATTTATTCTCGATATTTTGTTTTGCACAGCAAAGGCAGCTGCTGACTTCTGGAGGATTGATGCGACTTAGAGTGAGTCAATGGAAATGAAAAAACTTGCTGGGGAAGAGGCATCTTCCAGTTCACCCTGCCCGAGAGGGCGGTGAGAAGGGCAGTTGAGGTGGCAGCATTGATATGAATGAACACTCCATAGAAACGGAATTCTTTTTTTGTACAAGATCACCTGACACATGATTGGGAACAGTTGCTTTTAATTACAGATTTAATTTTTTTTTTCTTTGTTAAAGTTTTATGTAATTTAACCCTTTGAAGATGGAAGTAGTTGGATGAAATGCACACTCAATTATTATAGAAACTGATAACAGGGAGTACTTGTTTCCCATTAACTTTTGCCTTCTTAAGTACATTGTTTAAACTTAGGGGAAAAGGGTATGTGTATATTGTAAACTATGGATGTTCAATGCTCAAAGAGGTTAAGTCAGTGAAGTAACCTGTCCATCACCAGTATCACTGTACCACTACACTAATAAATGTTTGCCAAATCCTTGTAACAACATCTTTATTTTAGACAATCATGTCACTGTTTTCTTAATGTTTAATTTTTTTGTGTGTTGCGTGTATCATGTATTTATTTGTTGGCAAACTATCGTTTGTTGATTAAAATAGCACTGTTCCAGTCAGCCACTACTTTCTGAAGTCCCAGGCACTCCCCTTTCCGAATTTCAAAGGACCAAGGTGACTCGACCTGTGTACGGAGTGCCCCATGGTGTTTGGCTTTTCTTAACATTCCTTTTGTTGTTGTTGTTGTTTTGTTTTCCTTTCTTAATGAGCTAAATACGAATAGATGCAACTTAGTTTTTGTAATACTGAAATCGATTCAATTGTATAAACGATTATAATTTCTTTCATGAAAGCATGATTCTTCTGATTAAAAACTGTACCCATATTTTATGCTGGTTGTCTGCAAGCTTGTGCGATGTTATGTTCATGTTAATCCTATTTGTAAAATGAAAGTGTTCCAGACCTTATGTTAAAAGAGAGACGTAAATAACAGACTGTATTTGGTTATTTTGCCCTTTATTGAGGAACCAGATTTGTTTTCTTTTTGTTTGTAATCTCATTTTGAAATAATCGGCAAGTTGAGGTACTTTCTTCAAATGCTTTGTACAATATAAACTGTTATGCCTTTCAGTGCATTACTATGGGAGGAGCAACTAAAAAATAAAGACTTACAAAAATGGTTATTTTTCCCACTGTGTGGTATTTTCCCTTCTCATGCAATTTTAGTTTCCCTTTGGGATCCAGTGATTTAAAGATACGATGTTTGGGGCCTTGATGCCCTACCAGATACATGAAATGTCGAGCATGTTTCTATTGTTTTGAGATGACATTAGGGATAGCCCTTGGCCCGTAAGGAGTTGGGTTTTCTCCTACTTGTTGTTCTGAACTTTCTTCCATGGTACAAAGTGAGAAGTCAGTGCTCACTTGAAAACTCCACGTCCTTGGACTCACTCCATGGCCGCAGCACCCATTTCACTTAGGATGGAGCAACCTACAGTGTTTCGACTCAATTTCACAGTGCATGCCAGAGGAGTTTTTGCTTTTGATTACACAAATACTGTTAACTGATTCAGAAAGGGGGAAAAAACAAACCCTTTACATTTTCTATGATCCTTTTAAATCTTTGTCCATGTGCAAATTATCATTTTTTTTCATGGTTATAAACAGAAGATAGACATAATTTTGTTTTCTTTCTTTACTAAGGCAAAAAAAAATAAATAAATCCCTGCATATTGCTACAAACTTCAAAATGATCAGTTAGCAGTTGCTCCGTACTCCATCAGGTTTGATCTATAATTTCTTTAATCATTTCAATTTTGTTGAAAATTTTGTTTTCTACTTCTCATTTATGTAAGCGATAGTATTTGAATTTTAATGATCATAATTGTATCTCTGTGTTTATATATGTACACACAGGGTTGAATGTGAACAGTGGTATTTTCATATAATAAATTGTCTGGTGGGGGACTAATTATGAACATATTTTTTGCTGCTTAAATATAATGTTTAATGTTTGAGAATACGGTTATTTCAATTTAAGCCAGTTATAGAGGTTTTAACAAGGCCTAAAAAATAACTAGATACATGGAAAGAGATCCAGACAACTTCTCTTATTCATTTATTTATTTATTCTTAGCCACAGTGCCAGACACACAAACTTCCTCACATGCTTTCTAAATGTCAATGTATAGGAATTAAATATATGAGGTACAAATATCAGTTTTTAAAAATAAAAAGTGTGCCCCGGAAGAAGTATTCAGGAAATACACTTAAGCTATAAATCTGGTCTATAAAGAAGATGAATCTAGTATTTGTAACATAAGAACAACACACTTGAGAAAGTGGAGATCTGGAACGTGCACATTTTTCTTTGTTTTAAAGAATATACCCATAAATTCTGAAGCAATTCGAACACTCCCAATGCACTGAATTCTTGTTAGGCTTTGAGCAGGACATTTCAGTTGCTAATCAACTAGTATTAGTTGCTAATACTAGTCTCTCCAAATTCCAAAAAGGCTTTCAAGCCTTGCATTTCTGCTTTCTTCTCCATTCATTTCAGCAGCTGTCCTCCACTGCATGCCCTGTGGCGAGGTGAGGAGGAGCCAGCATTAGATTTGGAAACTGAAGGCCTGGGTTTGAGTTCTGGCTCCACTGGCGTTGAAGTCTCAGGCAAGTCACAGACCTCTCAAAATCTCATCCGTGAAACCAGGGAAATAATACCCGCTTCTCCTGCTACTGCACTTGGTTTCTGTGAAGGTCGAAAATCAAAGTATGTTTTTGGAAATATTTGGTAAAAGTCATATGCATAAAAGGCATTTTATCATTTTCATGGTAATAGTTAAAGGAATAGAGTATGTGTTTGTACCATAGTGTATATGCACACATATGCAAATACTATGCTAACAGGAAAATTGGAATATAAGAGAAATCTATTGTAGGCTATACAAAAGTGGAAATGAATGTTTTTAAAAAAAAAAAAAAGTTAGAGATGTTTCTTGAACAAATACGTGTCTTTGAAAAAAACCTTGAAAGCTCAGCCCTTTGAAAAACATGAGACATCTAGAATAATTGTTGAGAGCTCTCAAAAAATTCAAAGACAGTTAAAACCCATTCAAAGAATAGGCATACGCATGCTTTTATTTTCAGATAATGACCATCAACAATTCTGATTTCTGTGCAGAATAAAGAAAATGAATTATTCATTTTTAAACAGCCTGTTATGCCAATGTCAGTTAATCATCACAGTAGGCCTGCACGCAGGAAGTATTATTCCTGTTTCACAGATGAGGAAACTGGAGCTCGGAGAGCTTAAGAACCTGGTTCAAAGTCATCTGGCTGGGAACTGACTGGCTGAGAATCTAAGGGTGCCTGGCTCCTTGGCCCATAGTTAGCCAAACTTTTCAGACCTCCTGGGTCAGGCGCAGCTAAAGAGATCCAGAAATGTTCCAAACCTAGGAAATGTGCCTGCAGAGAGTAAGGCTGTCAGGGATGCAACTCTTACCCAGGAGACATTTAGGCGTCTGGGTCTTGGCTGTGAAGAGTTTGGAAGGTGAATGCCAAGTGCTGGTTCCAGGCTTTCTTCATTCAGGTTATCTCAAGTCAGAACCAGCAATACTAACGCTTCTGAAATATCCTAACTTCCTTAACAAGAGAAGGGCCTTAGTCATCTCGTTTGCATATTCCTAGTAGGTGTTTCCAGTTTCCTTCTTAACTTTCTTAAGTTACCCCAAACCTACATTTTAAAATTATTAACATGGCATGAGTCAAGTCCTTTCTAAAATGGTGAGCGGCTCATCATGAGAGGAAGCAAATGTGCAAGCAAGTGTAGGTAAGAAGTGCACTTATTTCCTTCTCTTTAGTTTTAAAGAGTTATTAATGGAAGGGATACGAGGAGAAGTGCAAAGAGTGAAGGAAAAAAATCAGACTGGGCCCAGGAGCCCCAGGGAGAAAGCCAGCCAGCTGTCCCCCAAGGGACTTAGGGAGGTATTTAATTGTCCATTTTACTCTGCATAACTCATTTCTGAATACAGGACACTGTCCTTTGCACAGTATGTATTTAGAAAAAGGGTAGAAGATGGCAACTATAAAAAAAATCTAGGAAATCACAAGTGCTGGCCACAATGTGGAGAAACTGAAACCTTTGTGCACTAACGATGGGCTGCAAAATGATGTAGTCACTATGGTGCAGTCAGGATTTCAATCATTCAAAAAACTGAAAACAGGACTACCACATGACCCAGCAATTCCACCTCTGCGAATACACCCCAAAGGAACTGAAAAAGGGTCTCAGGGAAATATTTGTACATCCATGTTCACAGCAGCATTATTCACAATGGCCAAAAAGTAGAAGCAACCCAAACGTCCACTGATGGATGCATAAAGAAAACGTGGTCTACACATAAAATGGAATATTGTCTTCAAAGGAGAGAAATTCTGACACGCTACAAGATGAATAAAACCTTGAGGGCATTATGCTAAGTGAAATAAGTTAATCACAAAAAGACAAATGCTGTATGGTTCCACTCACGTGAGGCACCTAGAATAGTCCAATGCACAGAGCTGGAAAGCAGGATGATGGTGCCAGTGGCTGGCAGCAGGGAGGGAAAGTGATGTGTGTTTAATACCTACAGAGTTTCGGTTTTCCAAGATGAAAAGAGTTTTAGATATTGCTTGCTCAGCAGTGAGAATGCACTTCCTGCTACTGGATTATACACTTAAAGTGGTGATGATGATACATTTACATTAAGAATATTTTACCACAACTAAAAAAGAAGAGAAAAAATACAATTCCCCTCTATTTGTATGGTTTTTTTGAGCTGAAAGAATCTAGTATTATTGAACTTAAACAGAGAAGCAAACTACATGGTGAATATGGGAGACCTCATAACTAATAACGGAAAAGCGGGGGAACCAGGCCTAAACATGGCCCACAACCAGCGGGTAGGCCATAGCAAGAACCAATGGGCAGCCTCTTCAGCTGTTGTCATCAAGATGACATCAGTTCAGACTTTTTTGTCAGCCTGTGCCCAGGTTAAAATTCTAGGTGTAAAGCATGAAATTGGCCCTACTGGAACGCTGCTTGAGCAAGAGCACCATTGAACTCATCTAAAGGCCCGAGGCAGAAAAGGCCAGTTCCCACAGAGCCAAATTCAGAGACTCCTCCCAAACAAGTGGGAATAAATTATGGACTTCAAAAACAACAAACACTCACACCACCTGTATGATAGGAAAACTAACAAAGATGCAAGGGGCGATATTTTCAGGGCAGAACACAGGGTTTAGTAGTGTCAAGGGTCATCAGAGGAATAAAATGCTAGCACATGCACAAGTAGAGCTGCTCCGGGAAACATAGGACCTGCAATCTTCACAGGAATAATTGTTTCAGAGAATTTCTTGAAGTAACAATTATTATTTTTCTTAGTGCTTCAATTATGACTACTACTGAAGGACTGTACTGAGACTGGCCATAAAATCGTAGCCACGGAGCCACGTGTTACCCAGAATTAAAGCAGGTTGATTCATTAAAGGATTTGCAAACGTTCAGGTGCACGCAATAATCATGCTCAGCAGGAAACGAAAGCATTTGTCTGAATCAGAAGGCTACAGTAAGTCAAGGTTTAGAAAGGAAGCCAGAAACCCTCTAAATATTTTAAGCAGAGAGGGATTTAATGCAGTAGGTTGCATACGAAAGCATTGGAAGGGCTGGTAGAGCAAAAGAAAGCAAAGGATGAAAAGCAGAGACCAGGAGGTGGCCTGCGCCCCGCTCACCACGGGGCTGTGGAAGCAGGGCCACGCCGCCTCTCAGAAGCTGCTCCACCTCTGAGCGCTTCATCACCTGCTGCTGCTGCTGGAGTCGCCCTTCCTGTGCCTTCGCACCTCCCACCAGTGCCTTACATTGCACCTCGCTGGAAACACCTGGTAAGGGAGTCTGGGGAACAAGGTTTTCAAGCATCCAGGCTCTGTAATGCAGAGGGACAGCGGGGATGGCGTTGGGTACCAACAGACCATGTCTGGCCTGGGACCACCTAAACTGAATATGCACAAGCGAGTTGAACGGGGAAATCACCCAATAGTTTCTCCTTATGTTTTGAATGCATAGCTAGTTTTTGCCTACCTCTCTAGTCTGTCCCACTTGCCTATCTGTCTCAGATGTGCCAGGTTATTTTCGGACACCAAGTTCAACTCCTCTTTCAAGGACTTCACAAATTGTACTCTATGAACTTTGAACACTTCCTCTTGTCTTAATCAAGACCACTTTCTCCGCCCCCCCCACCCCCCCCATGTCCTTAGCTGGCTAAATTAACTTACTCTTCAGATGTTAACTTACCTGCTACTTCTTCAGAGAAACTTTCTGTGAAACCTTCTCACTCTCCTCAACCTATTAATGTAAATTTAGTAGTCCTGTTGTGACAGTCACATTCTCCTCACTTAAAATAATAGTGGATTTTTCTAGGAAAGGTGACATTTAAGTGATTTCAGTCAGCATTATTTCAAATTAGTGAACCTGATCCTTTTCTCTGTGGTGGTGGTGGAAGGGAGTATATCTGTAAAAGAGAGAACAGAGTAGGGTGAAAACAGAATGCAAGGGAAACAGATTTGAGGGACTCTCTGAAGGGGCAAGAATGGGCGTATGAAGCAGCACACGGGGGAAGCAATGTGCGTGTCTGTTTACCTGGGATGAGAGAAGGTATAGGAAGGAGAGAAGAGTCCAGATTTTTGTTTTGTTTTACTTTTCAAGGACCAATTCTTTCATCGAAATTTGCTTACTACAGACAAAGGTAAGGACTAAGGTCTTCAATTTAACAGATTGAAAACACACAGAATGGTGAATTGGAAATCTCAGTGTAGAACAGTTGATAAGCAAATCTATTGTGATAGTGTAAATAGGAAGATTCAATTAGCTCTGGGGCTTCGTAAACCTCTTTTGAGCAAAAAATTTTGACGGTTTGCTCTGAATTTCTCCAATCTGGTCTTTACAAAAAAAACATCCTTTTGTTAGTATTACTAACTTAGTGTCTACTATTATTTGAAATGGTAAAAGGGTGACATTTACTGTTTTTTCATGTACTTAAAATCAATACTTTCCTCTTCATATTTTTCCAATAAGTCCCATAAATTTTATAGAATTAACAAAAAGTAGTTGCCAAGTTATTTTAATTTTTTTAGTGCCATTCAAAGATATAAAAATATTAAAGAATAATTAGAAAAAGTGCATAGGATCAATTGGTGTCGACAGTTCTTGGAAAGGCAATAGCAATATGGAGAAGGCACAAAGGTAGAGTCTAAGAGACCTGGAATTTTATAATTTTCACCACAGGTAGCTGTGTGACCTCATGCAAGGATCACTAATTCCCAAATTTTAACCATATAGATATCAGCACAATTTTTGTTATGTCTATATATACCATCTGAATCATTGTTTACTTAGCATTTCTTTATCTTGCTTCATTTTTTATACTTTGATAATTTTTTGTTCCTCAGCTCATTTCTTTTTATTTTTTATTTATTTATTTATTTACTTACTTACTCACTTACTTATTTATATTTTTATTTTTATTCAAAATATTACAGATATCCCTTTTTCTCCCCAATGACCCCGTCCACCTGTCCCACCCCTGTCCCCAGTCCCTCTCCACACTATTGTCCGTGTCCTTGGGTTGTGCATATATGCATATAAGATCTTTGGTTAATCTTTCCCCCTCCACCGACCCACCCCTCTCCATCCTCCTGAGATTCATCAGTCTGATCCATGCTTCCATGTCATTGAATCATTTCTGTTCATCAGATTATTAAGTTCTTTAGATTCCACATATAAGTGAGATCATGTGATCTTTGTCTTTCTCTGCCTGGCTTATTTCACTTAGCATAATATTCTCCAAGTCCTTCCATGATGTCCCAAAGGGTATGAGATTATTCTTCTTTACAGCTGTGTAGTATTCCATGGTGTAAATTTCCCACAGCTTTTTTATCCACTCATCTACTGATGGGCACTTGGGCTGTTTCCAGATCTTAGCTATTGTAAACTGTGCTGCTATGAACATTGGGGTGCATATATTCTTTCTGATGAGTGTTTCAGGATTCTTAGGATATATTTCTAGAGGTGGGATCACTGGGTCAAAAGGCAGCTCCATTTTTAATTTTTTGAGGAACCTCCATACTGTTTTCCATAGTGGCTGCACCAGTCTGCATTCCCACCAGCAGTGCACTAAGGTTCACCTTTCCCCACACCCTCGCCAGCACATGTTATTTGTTGATTTGTTGGTGGTGCCAGTCTTACAGGTGTGAGGTGATACCTCATTGTGGTTTTAATTTGCATCTCTCTGATGATTAGCGATGTTGAGCATTTTTTCATGTATCCGTTGGCCATCTGTATGTCCTCTTAGGAGAAGCGTCTATTCACGTCCTTTGCCCATTTTTTAATTGGATTGTTTGTCTTCCTCTTGCTGAGTAGTATGAGTTCTTTGTACACTTTGGAAATTAGCCCCTTATCAGGTACATCCTTGGCAAATATGAACAGCAAAAAAAGCCCTGAAGAAGTAGAAGGAAGGGAATAATAAAGATCAGAGCAGAAATTACTTTGATAATTTTATTTTAAAAGAACATATAAATAGAAATCCACCTTTCATAAATGTAAATATACTAAATACTATAGAAATATTATTAAATTCTATCAAGATACTTGTAGTCAATGTTACAACTTCCTGGGCATACTGAGAAGCACGTACTCCCATTAGGGAGGTCCATGTTTCTAGTTTTGT